>NC_034192.2:19762084-20137084 GCF_002021735.2 Oncorhynchus kisutch
GAGATTGGAAACCCAAATTGGTCTACACGGACAAGTTCTGGCCTGGTTTAGATCTTATCCATCGGAAAGATATCAGTTTGTCTCTGTGAATGGTTTGTCCTCTGACAAATTAACGGTACATTTCGGTGTTCCCCAAGGTTCCGTTTTAGGACCACTATTGTTTTCACTATATATTTTACATCTTGGGGATGTCATAAGGAAGGAAGTGGATGGCTGCAAACGTTCTACTTTTAAACTCGGACAAAACGGAGATGCATGTTCTAGGTCCCGAGAAACAAAGAGATATTCTGTTGATTCTGACAATTAATCTTAATGGTTGTACAGTCGTCTCAAATAAAACTGTGAAGGACCTCGGCGTTACTTTGGACCCTGATTTCTCTTTTGATGAACATATCATGTTTCAAGGACAGATTTTTTCCCATCTACGTAACATTGCAAAAATCAGAAACTTTCTGTCCAAATATGATGCAGAAAAATTAATCCATGCTTTTGTTACTTCTAGGTTAGACTACTGCAATGCTCTACTTTCTGGCTACCCGGATAAAGCACGAAATAAACTTCAGTTAGTGCTAAATACGGCTGCTAGAATCCTGACTAGAACCAAAAAATGTGATCATATTACTCCAGTGCTAGCCTCCCTACACTGGCTTCCTGTCAAGGCAAGGGCTGATTTCAAGGTTTTTACTGCTAACCTACAAGGAATTACATGGGCTTGCTCCTACCTATCTCTATGATTTGGTCCTGCCGTACATACCTACACGTACGCTACGGTCACAAGACGCAGGCCTCTTAATTGTCCCTAGAATTTCTAAGCAAACAGCTGGAGGCAGGGCTTTCTTCTATAGAGCTCCATTTTTATGGAATGGTCTGCCTACCCATGTGAGAGACGCAGACTCGGTCTCAACCTTTAAGTCTTTATTGGAGACTCATCTCTTCAGTAGGTCCTATGATTGAGTGTAGTCTGGCCCATTAGTGTGAAGGTGAACGGAAAGGCACTGGGGCAACGAACCGCCCTTGCTGTCTCTGCCTGGCCGGTTCCCCTCTCTCCACTGGGATTCTCTGCCTCTAACCCTATTACAGGGGTTGAGTCACTGGCTTACTGGTGCTCTTCCATGCCGTCCCTAGGAGGGGTGCGTCACTTGAGTGGGTTGAGTCAATGACGTGATCTTCCTGTCAAGGTTGGCACCCCCCTTGGGTTGTGCCATGGCGGAGATCTTTGTGAGCTATACTCTGCCTTGTCTCAGGATGGTAAATTGGTGGTTGAAGATATCCCTCTAGTGGTGTGGGGGCTGTGCTTTGGCAAAGTGGGTGGGGTTATACCCTGCCTGTTTGGCCCCGTCCGGGGGTATCGTAAGATGGGGCCACGTGTCTCCGGACCCCTCCTGTCTCAGCCTCCAGTATTTCTCCTGTCTTATCTGATGTCCTGTGTGAATTGAAGTATTCTCTCTCTCTCTCTCTCCCTCTCCTGAGGTGCTGACCTGTTGCACCCTCGACAACCACTGGGATTATTCTATGGGAGTTTTTGCTAGCCACCATGCTTTTACACCTGCATTGCTTGCTGTTTGGGGTTTTAGGCTGGGTTTCTGTACAGCACTTTGATATATCAGCTGATCTAAGAAGGGCTTCATAAATACACTTGATTGATGTTAAAAAACATTTTTTAACACTATTATTTCAATAGAACATGTTGAGTTATTATATTATTACATTGAAAGAGGTCCCCCCCAACCAAATAAAAATAAAAACCCAGACTCCTGAACTTCATGTTAAAAATGTTTTTTAACAATATTATTTATTTCAATAGAACATGTTGAGTTCTTCTATTATTACATTGAAAGATAATAATCTAATTAGTAGATTTCTTTATTTTCAAACATCTTTCTCTAAAAGATGTTGTCCCACCGAAACACACATATTTAAAGACTGTAGAATCAATTAGCCTTCCAGCATTGTAGAACATCCTGCTGGTCATCGCTCATATCAACACCATTATCCCAGAAACCCTAGACCCACTTCAATTTGAATATCGCCCCAACAGATCCAGAGATCCACGGACTCCACACTGCCCTTTCCCACCTGGACAAAAGGAACACCTATGTGAGAATGCTATTCATTAACTAGAGCTCAGCGTTCAACACCATAGGACCCTGGGACTAAACACCTCCCTCTGCAACTGGATCCTGGACTTCCTGATGGGTTGCCCCCAGGTGGTAAGGGTAGATAACAACACAACCGCCATGTTGATCCTCAACACGAGGGCCCCTCAGGGGTGCGTGCTCAGTCCCCTCCTGTACTCCCTGTTCACTCAAGACTGCACGGCCAGGCACGACTCCAAAACCATCATTAAGTTTACAGATGACACAACAGTGGTAGGCCTGATCACCGACAACAATGAGGCAGCTTATAGGGAGGAGGTCAGAGACCTGGCAATGTGGTGCCAGGACAATAACCTCTCCCTCAATGTGAACAAGACCAAGGAGATGATTGTGGACTACAGGAAAAAGAGGACAGAACACGCCCCCATTCTCATCGACGTGGCTTTAGAGCAGGTTGTGAGCTTCAAGTTCCTTGGTGTCCATATCAACAACAAACTATCATGGTCCAAACACACTAACACAGTCGTGAAGGGGGCACAGCAAAGCATATACCCCCTCAGGAGACTGAAAATATTGAAAATATTTGGCATGGGTCCTCAGATCCTCAAAAATTTCTACAGCTGCACCATCGAGAGCATCCTGACTGGTTGCATCACTGCCTGGTATGGCAACTGCTCGGCCTCCGACTGCAAGGCACTACAGAGGATAGTGCGTACGGCCCAGTACATCAAGGTGGTGAAGCGTGATTCATCACTCCAGAGAACTAGTTTCCACTGCTCTAGAGTCCAATCGCATTTTTTTGGGGGACTAGAAAAACATTTCTGGAATGTAAAATGATGATATTATCCAGTTTACAAGCTTTTAAAATAATAATTTTCGCACCCTGTTCCGTTTTTGGTTCTGTTTTCTTGAACCGGTTCCAACCATTACGTCTAACAATATAATGAATTAGATGCATTTGTAAGTCAATCAATCAACAAATTTCAGATTCTTACAATCAACATTGAACATTTTACAGAGAACAAAAGTGATTATAATTCTCATAATGAAATGTAAAGGTTTTGAAAATCTGTTTAAAAATAGTTTTTACTATTTTGTTAATTTAGTATTCAAATACAATGTGTACAATTAATCTGTAAAATAAGGTTAATCAAAATGATCCCTACTGTGCGGTTCTCCCTTTTTATTACAGCTTTTTCACAACATTTCGCTAGTGACAAATTTGGTGGGGTGGTAAGGAAATATTTCAAATACAAACAGTGTGTGAGTAATATATATGTCTACCTGACATATGTTGGAAGATAAATATATGCTCTGAAAGTTTGGGGAAAAATAGGATATAAATGAGAAAGAAATCAACCCCCAGTGTGCACCACTTGTGTAGAATGACCCATATAAGGAATAGGGTGTTGAAGAAGCTCACACGTCCTCCTCACCGCAGATTACAACTTCATTGAAAGAGAGAGATGAAAGGAGAAGTAGACAGGACGTTACTTTACCACTCCACTTCTTCCCTTACATGCTGACCACACCGCCCGCGTTGGGTGCGCGAGCGTTGCAAAATAAATGTACACATGCATGTTATTCAATCATTTCATCCAAACTGTTTGCGCGCGTCAATGTGCGTCTGCGTAGCCAGGCGCTAAAATAGAACTTGGTTCTAAATTTGACGCTTGAGGCACTGCAAGTCCCGCCTCTCCAATCTCATTAGTTTTTAGGAGCATATAACCACATGGGTGATTGAAAGCTGAACTGAGGTCCAGACTCCAGTCCAGTTGGTGGTGGTAATGCACCTTAAAGTTGGTTGGCCATATAAAGTCCAAAGAAGAAGATGAAAAAGAAGACTGAATGAGGAGACTAGAATCTGTGGATTAATTGCCGGAGTCGAAAACCTTGTGCATTTCATGTAAAATAACAACCCAATGTTTCATATCCTAGGACAAATTAGCTAGCAACAGCAAGCTAGCTAAATGGTCATGAATGTTTCATGCTTTTTGACCTGTCCCCAAATTAATATAAACTCAGCAAAAAAAGAAACGTCCCTTTTTCAGGACCCTGTCTTTCAAAGATAATTCGTAAAAATCTAAATAACTTCACAGTTCTTCATTGCAAAGGGTTTAAACACTGTTTCCCATGCTTTTTCAATTAACCATAAACAATTAATGAACATGTACCTGTGGAACGGTTGTTAAGACACTAATAGCTTACAGACGGTAGGCAATTAATGTTACAGTTATGGAAACTTAGGACACTAAAGAGGCCTTTCTACTGACTCTGGAAAACACCAAAAGAAAGATGCCCAGGGTCCCTGCTCATCTGCGTGAACGTGCCTTAGGCATGCTGCAAGGAGGCATAAGGACTGCAGATGTGGCCTGGTAAATAAATTGCAATGTCTGTACTGTGAGACACCTAAGACAGTGTTACAGGGAGACAGGACGGACAGCTGAACGTCCTTGCAGTGGCAGACCACGTGAAAGAACACCTGCACAGGGATCTGTACATCCGAATATCACACGGGACAGGTACAGGTACAGGATGGCAACAGGTACAGGATGGCAGGGACAGGTACAGGATGGCAACAACAACTGCCCGAGTTACACCAGGAACACACAATCCCTCCATCAGTGCTCAGACTGTTGCGGTTTTGTCTCACCAGGGGTGATGGTTGTGTTTGCGTTTATCATTGAAGGAATGAGCATTACACCGAGGCCTGTACTCTGGAGCTGGATTGATTTGGAGGTGGAGGGTCCGTCATGGTCTGGGGCGGTGTGTCACAGCATCATCAGACTGAGCTTGTTGTCATTGCAGGCAATCTCAACGCTGTGCTTTATAGGGAAGACATCCTCCTCCCTCATGTGGTACCCTTCCTGCAGGCGTGTCCTGATCGCTTCTGGTGTTGATGGACAAATGCACACGATGACGCACGTGGATGCACGTTCCTACCTGGTCTAGTCAGCATGCTGACCACACTGCCTGTGGTGGGTACGCGAGCGATGCAAAATAAATGGACACATACATGTTATTCTGTCATGCCCTGATCTGTTTCACCTGTCCTTGTGCTTGTCTCCACCCCCCTCCAGGTGTCGCCCATTTTCCCCATTATCCCCTGGGTATTTATACCTGTGTTTTCTGTCTCTGTTTTACAGTTTGTCTGGTTTGTTCAAGCATACCAGCATTTTGTCTCAGCTCCTGTTTTCCCTAGTGTCTCTTTTTCTCGTCCTCCTGGTTTTTGACTCTTGCCTGACTCTGAGCCTGCCTGCCGTCCTGTACCTTGGCCTCTACTCTGGATTATCGACCCCTGCCTGCCTTGACCTGTCGTTTGCCTGCCCCTGTTTCAATAAACTTCATTACTTCACACAGTCTGCACTTGGGTCTTACCTTGATTCCTGATATTATTCAATAATTTCACCCAAACTGCAAGTCCTGGCTCTCCCATCTCCTCGCTGGTTTTTAGGAGCATATACCCACGTGGGTGATTGAAAGCAAATCTGAGGTCTACACTCCAAACCAGTTGGTACTGGTAATGCATCTTAAAGTTGGTTGCCAACTGCCATGTAAAGTCCACAGAAGAAGAACAACAACAAGACTGACGGAGGAGAGATTACTAGAAACTAACTATGTTTCCCCTTTTGTCTGTGGATTAATTGTCGGTGTAGAGAACACACGATTTGTGTGCTCGATTTTATACACCTGTCAGTAACGGGTGGGGCTGAAATAGCCGAATCCACCAATTTGAAGGGGTGTTCACATACTTTTGTATTTATAGTGCAGTCAGAGTTAATTTTGATATTTCAACCTGCGTGTCTTGATCACGTCTGGTGTGGATGGACAAAATCAACATGCATACAATGGCGCACGTGGATGCAGGTTCCTACCTGATCTAGTCAGCATGTTACACACTCTAACAGTCCCCAGCAGCACTAAGCTACAGTCAGAGTGAGAGAGGGAAGGAAAGAGAGAGAGAGAGAGGATGCAGAGTGGAAAGAAGAGAGACACAAAGGAGAATAAACATTCAGAGAGGGAGACCTTTAGACTGGATATAAAAGTTACAGATTGTTCCTTTAAGGGCTGAACTGAAAGGCTTGCATTCACAGCAGCAACATATAACAAGCAGCGACAAAGGATGCATCCCAAATGGCACCCTAATATAGTGCCTATGGGTCCTGGTCAAAAATAGTGCAATATAAAGGGAATAAGGTAGAGACAGCATGATGTTGGTATGCCTGTTAATGCTCACTTTTAAAGAACACGAGTCCGGGCACTACCACTTTGGTGTGTACTCAGTTTGGTGTATAATTGTGTGTGTATGTGTGTGCGAGCGAGAGAGAACGTGCGTGTGTGTGTGTGTGTCGTTCACAGCATTTACAAGCAAGGCCCCAGGAGAGTGAACTAGCGGTGTGAGAACGTGAAACAGGAAGGGCTAGATGTCCTGAGGGACAGGCCTAGTTGGGTCGGTTGCCAGAGTCTACTCTATGAGCTGTGGGTTATCACGACAACAATATGGACATTTAGCAACCATTTACTCATCCAAAGTGACTAGGGGTTAAAGGGGCAATCCGGAATTCGTAAAACAACAATGGCTACAGTTGAAGTCGGAAGTTTACATACACCTTCGCCAAATACATTTAAACTCAGTTTTTAACAATTCCTGACATTTAATTCTAGTAAAATTCCCTGTCTTAGGTCAGTTAGGATCACCACTATATTTTAAGAATGTGAAATGTCAGAATAACAGTAGAGAGAATTTATTTCAGCTTAGATTTTATTCATCACATTCCCAGTGGGTCAGAAGTTTACATACACTCAATTAGTATTTGGTAGCACTGCCTTTAAATGTTTCACTTGGGTCAAACGTTTCGGGTAGCCTTCCACAAGCTTCCCACAATAAGTTGGGTGAATTTTGGCCCATTCCTCCTGACAGAGCTGGTGTAAATGAGTCAGGTTTGTAGGCCTCCTTGCTCACACACGCTTTTTCAGTTCTGCCCACAAATGTTCTATAGAATTGAGGTCAGGGCTTTGTGATAGCCACTCCAATACCTTGACTTTGTTGTCCTTAAGCCATTTTGCCACAACTTTGGAAGTATGCTTGGGGTCATTGTCCATTTGGAAGACCCATTTGCGACCAAGCTTTAACTTCCTGACTGATGTCTTGAGATGTTGCTTCAATATATCCACATAATTTTCTTACCTCATGATGCCATCTATTTTGTGAAGTGCACCAGTCCCTCCTGCAGAAAAGCATCCCCACAACATGATGCTGCCACCCACGTGTTTCACGTTTGGGAGGGTGTTCTTCGGCTTTCAAGCCTCCCCCTTTTTCCTCCAAACATAACGATGGTCAATATGGCCAAACAGTTCTATTTTTGTTTCATCAGACCAGAGAACATTTCTCCAAAAAGTACGATCTTTGTCCCCATGTGCAGTTGCAAACTGTAGTCTGGCTTTTTTATGGAGGTTTTGGAGCGGTAGCTTCTTCCTTGCTGAGCGGCCTTTCAGGTTATGCCGATATAGGACTAGTTTTACTGTGGATATAGATACTTTTGTATCTGTTTCCTCCAGCATCTTCACAAGATCCTTTGCTGTTGTTCTGGGATCGATTTGCACTTTTCGCACCAAAGTACGTTCATCTCTAGGAGACAGAACGCGTCTCCTTCCTGAGTGGTGTGATGACTGCGTGGTCCCATGGTGTTTAAACTGGCGTACTATTGTTTGTACAGATGAACGTGGTCCCTTCAGGCATTTTGAAATTGCTCCCAAGGATGTACCAGACTTGTGGAGGTCTACATTTCCTTTGATTTTCCCATGATGTCAAGCAAAGAGGCACTGAGTTTGAAGGTAGGCATTGAAATACATCCACAGGTATATCTCCAAATGACTCAAATTATGTCAATTAGCCTATCAGAAGCATCTAAAGCCATGACATAATTTTCAGGAATTTTCCAAGCTGTTAAAAAGCACAGTCAACTTAGTGTATGTAAACTTCTGACCCACTGGAATTGTGATACAGTGAATTATAAGTGAAATAATCTGTCTGTAAACAATTGTTGGAAAAATGACTTGTGCCATGCACAAGTAGTTGAAGTGGTTGTGGTTGAAAAACGAGTTTTAATGACTCCAACCTAAGTGTATGTAAACTCCCGACTTCAACTGTATATACAACGGTTATATATCATTTAAGTATGTACTTTATCTTGTATGTGGTCCAGGCAGCCATCAACTAGTTGGTGTGTATATGTTATAAGTATGTTATATAATGTGTGTTATGACCACCTCTTGGTGGCTGTTAAAATCATTGAGGACTGAGCTGTCAGACAAACAGCTGTCCAAACACAGAACTCAATATTCCCTTCTTCCTTTCCTCTTTTCCTCCCTCCTTAGCCCCCTCATTCCCTCACTCCTTCCTTCCCCACAAAAGGTTTCAGGTATCGAACTACACCTAACTGTCAGAGTAGAGAAAACACTAGTAAAGTGTGAAAATACCACCACCACCATACTCAAAAAGCAGGTTTGCCCTCCTGTATATCTCCCTGTATTATTGGAGTATACAGAGAGAATACATATTGGAGGGTGGGTGGTGCAAGGAAAATTATTTATGGACATTTTGGTGGAAAGTCAGTCATTTCACTCTCAATTCTATTTCTACATAACATGAAACCATCAAACTGTGTGATTGTCTGAGTGAAATCATTCATAGAATAGTCACATCTGTTTCTGGTGATAAGAGATGATACGGATGATCGAAAACCACACACACATGCACTCTCATGCACGCACACATACACACACACACACACACACACACACACAGAACACCCCTAAACAAGTGAGTGTAGAAGACATGTCAACATTCTTAGGGAGTAGTTGGTCCCTCGATCAATTACTTATGAGTAAAACACAATAACCTATAATCCCATGGCACAGACAAATAATAACTGACGCTAGCCTGTAGCAAACGTCTAAATGATAACGGAGAGGCTCCAGACAGAAAGCTGGACATCTCGGAGTCAAACCCAGTAGAGTTTATGGGAAGCCAGACAACATTTGTTGTAGAATAACTCGCAGCATTAGGCTACGTTACACAGTTTAAAAGGTATAGTAGTCCCAGCCTATTCATTTCCGATTAGGTATAATAAGTAAGCAGTCTTGGGTCAAAAACTCACCTAACATAGTCCTTCCTCCTCTCCTCTGTGGCAGAATTGGTCCGACGCCCAAGGAGCGGATGGATCTTCGTTGTTTTGTGTTGTCAGTCAGTCGGGCGGGCGGGCGGGGTTGCGTTATGAAGGAAGTCGGTTCATTTGCGGAGAGGAGAGGAAGTGTATGAAACGGCTTTGGTGAAGTTTGAGGAAGTTTATTTGTTGGCGAATAGCCGCTGAGCTGAGGATGCGACTCTGACTGAGAACCATAGTTAGATTAGCCTAGGCCTACAATTGTTTTGTACATCCTAATAAAAGTTATCATAAAGATTATATTTTGTAGGTAATTGCTCACACACACACATATATATATATATATATATATATATATTAGCCCCCTATATACACACATATGAACGAATTCGTTAAATAACATCTTTATGCAATTATAGCAGTTAATGCACATTGCTAGCCACAAAGAAAACAACATAAATAAAGTGTGTGTTCAGTATAGTTAAATAGGATAGACATAGGCCCCTACATTTAACAGATACAAGTTATGTTTATAGGCCTACTAGAGGGGTTAAGTGCAGGAAGGGGTTTGACGTTTGAGTTTAGTGACAGTTCGGGATAGAAAAAAGAACCCCAGAATGAAGTGCTCTTTTCTGGTAAATCCTGAAGGTGGCTTCCGCGCTCCGTGTGGAGCGCACTCAGTGTACGACAGTATATTATCCACATATCATATCCAGAGGACAAGTTAGAGATGATATTAAACTGTATTCTGGTGAGAGGGGAATGAGCTGTTCGAAGTAAACTGATCTCGATTAGGTATAGTTTAGTCTACCCCATACAGTGCAGTGCCTACTCTCCGCGCGAAGACAGGGGCGACATCCGACATCGCACTCCGAGTGGACCTATATTAAAACTGATTTCAAATGGACTACACAAAAGGACTGGACAATATCTAGTCACAGTACACAGAAACTCCAGAGGACTTTACTGTGTTGGGGATCGTAAGACAGCAGCTGCATACCACATAGGATATCCCAAGTTGTGAAGGTGAGTTTCCCAACGGCGACGTAGTAAAATGGAGATGGAAAGTTGCGCTTTGACATTGAATACCGAGTTATTATTAGGTATACATCGAAGATTGTTACTTTGTTTACATTGGCATCGCTTATTTACTGGGATATGCTTATTGTCTGGCTACGTTTGTGTCACTTCCCAGCTCGCACATTTGGTTTCTTGGAAGTTGTTGGAACGTATGTTTTGGTTTCCCCATTAGTTCTGGGAACTAAGCCATACGTTTCCTGACTGGTAAAATTGTACTTTTAAATGTTCTTTGAATGGAAGGGAAAGTTTCGCCTGTCTGCCTGTCATTTTTAGGTTGCATTGAGTTTCTGAGAACGTTTTACTATGGTTTACTATAGAATGGAAATGATAGTGTTTTTTTAATAACTTCCTAAAAGTTTAATTGAATGCTAGCCTAGTTTATTTGTGTTGCACTCAGAGCACTGATAGGACACATGGAAATGAATAGGTATTAGTCACTCAAACACATTTATTTTTTTATAGGTGGCACTTCAGTGAGATTCGAACCTATGTTCTTCTGTTCTTTAACCATGGAATTTGTCCACTACGCCAAAAGGAAGGGGCTACTGTGTCATTTTATTTTTGCTCATACAAAGCTGTATATTTTTGTCTATTCAAACGGAACCCATTTCAATGGAAACAAGCAAGAGTTTAGTGTACATGTTTTTGAATAACATTAGTACAATTATTTTTGAATGTTACTAAGGTTTTCGTGGAACGTTTTCTGAATGTTCTGAGAACATGACTTTAAATAGAAACATGAGGAAACCTGCAAAATAACTATGTTGAAGTACTGAAATTCCTACTAAGTAAGGAATAAGTACTGAATGCTGTTTCTTAATGTTCTCTGAACATTCTGAGAACATGACTTACATAAAACCACGAGGAAACCTGTAAGAAACATACTGAAGTAGTCTTACTGAAATTCCCAACTAAGAAACATATGGTTCTCAGAACATTATGTGCTAGCTGGGTTGGTTGTAAAATAAAGCGGAACTTAAAGTGAGTAACTGAAGGACTTGACCACAATTCTGTAATATCTAATATTGTTTCCAACACGCTTGAGAATGCCAAGGCGGGCATTTATTATCTTATCGAATATCCATAGTTAAAGGCCTACTTTCACTTTTAAAGTAAGCAGTTCTTTTTGTTTTCTTCAGCATAACAACATTGATAGGCTACGTGTGTTGTCATTGTTTCTTGATGGATGTGTCTGTGTGGTTTGTTTAGGAACAGAAAACGAATTAAAAGGTCAGTACACTGCATTTCAAACAGTCGAGAATAATCTAATGATTTTAGGATTTATAACTGACATCTGGTGTAAAGTACTTAAGTAAAAATTCTTAAAAGTAGTTTTTTTTGGTATCTGTACTTTACTATTTATATTTTTGACAACTTTTACTCCACTACATTCCTAAAGAAAATAATGTACTCTTTGCTCCATACATTTTCCCTGACTCCCAAAAGTAGTTACATTTCAAATGCTTAGCAGGACAGGAAAATGGTCCACTTATCAAGAGAACATCCCTGGTCATCCCTACTGCCTCTGATCTGGCGGACTCACTAAACACATGCTTCATTTGTAAATTATGTCTGAGTGTTGGAATGTGCCCTTGGCTACCCGTAAACTTGAAAAAAAAAAACGAAAATTGTGCCATCTGGTTTGCTTAATATAAAGAATGTGAAATTATTTGCACTTTTACTTTTGATACTTAAGTATATTTTAGCAATTACATTTACTTTTGATACTTAAGTATGTTTAAAACCAAATACTTGTAAACCTTTTCTCAAGTAGTAACCTATTTAGCAGTCTTATGGCTTGGGGGTAGAACCTGTTCATGATCCTGTTGGTTCCAGACTTGGTGAATCGGTACCGCTTGTCGTGTGGTAGCTGAGAGAACAGTCTATGACTTGGGTGGCTGGAGTCTTTGACAGTTTAGGGCCTTTCTCTGACACCGCGTTGTATAGAGGTCCTTGTTGGCAGGGGCCATACGCACTACCCTCTGTGGAGCCTTGCGGACGAATGACTAGCAGTTGCCATACCAAGCAATGATGCAGCCAGTCAATATGCTCTCAATGGTGCAGCTATATAACGTTTTGAGGATTGAGGGCTCATGCCGAATATGTTCAGCCTGCTGAGGGGGAAGAGACGTTATTCTACCTTCTTCAAAACTGTTTTGGTGTTTGTGGACCATGATAATTTCTTGGTGATGTGGACACCTAGGAACTTGAATATCTCAAACCACTCCACTACAGCTCCATCTATGTGGATGGGGGCGTGCTTGGCCCTCTGTTTCCTGTAGTCCACGATCAGCTCCTTTGTCTTGCTGACTTTGAGGGAGAGATTGCAATACCAGGTCACTGACCTCCTCCCTCGTCATCGGTGATCAGGCCAACAACCATTGTGTTGTCAGCAAACTTAATGATGATATTGGAGTCGTGCGCGGCCACACAATTGTGGGTGAACAGGGAGTACAGGAGGGGACTAAGCACGCACACCTGAGTGGCACCCATAATGAGGGTCAGGATGTGTTGTTACCTATCATCACCACTTGGGGGCGGCCCGTAAGGAAGTCCAGGATTCAGTTGCAGAGGGAGGTGTTCAGTCCCAGGGACCTTAGCTTAGTGATGAGCTTGGAGGGCACTATGGTGTTGAACGCTGACCTATAGTCAATGAATAGCATTCTCACATAGGTGTTCCTCTTATCCAGGTATGTAATATGTAACACCTCAAATACATTAGTTTATTATAAAAGCTAAATTGTTGATAGGAATATAATTTCATGACTTGTGACTCGACTTGGACTTGACCATTGGTGACTCGGACTTGGACTTGCCTTCTTGACCATTGGTGACTTGGACTCGCCTTCTCGACCATTGGTGACTTGGACTCGCCTTCCCGACCATTGGTGACTTGGACTCGCCTTCTTGACCATTGGTGACTCGGACTTGGACTCGCCTTCTTGACCATTGGTGACTTGGACTCGCCTTCTCGACCATTGGTGACTTGGACTCGCCTTCTCGACCATTGGTGACTTGGACTCGCCTTCTCGACCATTGGTGACTTCATCTCGCCTTCTCAACCATTAGTGACTCGAACTTGGACTCGCCTTCTCGACCATTGGTGACTTGGACTCGTCTTCTCGACCATTGGTGACTTGGACTCGCCTTCTCGACCATTGGTGACTTGGACTCGCCTCCTCAACCACTGGTGACTTGGACTCGCCTTCTCGACCATTAGTGACTCGGACTTGGACACGCCTTCTTAACCATTAGTGACTCGGACTTGGACTCGCCTTCTTGACCATTGGTGACTTGGACTCGCCTTCTCGACCATTGGTGACTTGGACTCACATTCCCAGTGACTTGTATTTGCACTTGGGGAGGTGTGATGTTAATGTTTGTGTGCATTTGTATGCTGTCGTTTGTATGTGTATATTTTGCATTGAGTGTGGGCAGGCAAGCTCCATTCCGTCTTCGGGCTTCGATCATAGGCTACACATCGCGCAAGCGACTTGCTTGCTTCCCCATAACCTCCAGACACCAGAAAAATCATTGAATGAGTAGGTGTTCTAAAACCTTTGACCGGTAGTGTATCTGCCTCAATTAGCTCGTACCCCTGCACATGGAATCGGTACTTACCCAGTGCATATACCCAAGTTATCGTTACTCATTGTGTATTTATTCCTTGTGATTATTTTTCAATTATTTCTCAATTTTTCATTTTTGGAAGGGCCCATACATATATATTTCACTGTTAGTCTACACCTGTTGTTTGAGAAGCATGTGACAAATATCATTTTATTTGATTAGTTTCTAGGACACATGCTCTTCAAAAGTAGATATAATTCATATAGGCCCAATATACAGTAGGCTGTATCACAATCGATTTCAAAATCGAAAAAATACATTTCATGTGGTGCTCCTAACTTTTAAAAGTTGGGAGCACCAGTGCTACCAATTAAAAATAATCTCTAATCTCTCCCTCTCTCTCTCTCTCTCTCTCTCTCTCTCTCTCTCTCCTCTCTCTCTCCTCTCTCTCTCTCTCCTCTCTCTCTCCTCTCTCTCTCTCTATCTCTCTCTCTCTCTCTCTCTCTCTCTCTCTCTCTCTCTCTCTCTCTCTCTCTCTCTCTCTCAATTCAATCAAATTCAAGGTGCTTTATTGGCATGGGAAACATATATTTACATTGCCAAAGCAAGTGAAATAAACAATAACAAAATTCACAGTAAACATTACATTCACAAAAGTTTCAAAATAATAATGACATATTATGTGCAACTAGGTAATGGACAAAATAAATAAACATAAATATATGGGTTGTATTAACAATGGTGTTTGTTCTTCACCGGTTGCCCTTTTCTTGTGGCAACATTGATGGCACACTGTGGTGTTTCACGCAATATATATGGGAGTTTATCAAAATTGGGTTTGTTTCCAAATTCTTTGTGGGTCTGTGGAATCTGAGGGAAATATGTCTCTAATATGGTCATACATTTGGCAGGAGGTTAGGAAGTGCAACTCAGGTTCCACTTCATTTTGTGGGCAGCGTACACATAGTCTGTCTTCTCTTGAGAGCCAGGTCTGCCGACGGCAGCCTTTCTCAATAGCAAGGCTATGCTCACTGAGTCTGTACATAGTCAAAGCTTTCCTTAAGTTTGGGTCAGTCACAGTGGTCAGGTATTCTGCCACTGTGTACTCTCTGTTTAGGGCCAAATGGCATTCTAGTTTGCACAGTTTTTTTGTTGATTCTTTCCAATGTGTCAAGTAATTATCTTTTTGTTTTCTCATGATTTGGTTGTGTCTAATTGTGCTGCTGTCCTGGGTCTGTCTTTATCTCTCTATCTCTCTCTTTCTCAGGAGGATGGGGTGTGTGTGGCTGGTGATGGTGTATGTGGTGTGTGTGTGCCTTTGGGGTCATAGCGAGTCGGACAGGACCAACCAGGCCTCTCCCATCCATCTGCAGGTTGGCAATGGAGCCTCAGGTAAGACTGACTGGCCAAACTCTCTGTAAATACCATTTAGGATGGCAGCGTTTGACAGCATTCAGGTCTTTAAAGCACTCTGCAATCTAACACACAACATATAGCAGCCTATTGCATCCATTGTGGCCTAGCAAGTGACATCATCATCACACAGACCATGCTGAGCACCGCATTCCCTACATAGTGCACTACTTTTGACCAGAGCCCCATGGTCTATGGGTCCTGGTCAATAGTGGTTCACTTTAGTTCACTTTACAGGAGAGATTGGGTGCCATTTGGGACACAGATAGGAAGTGGCTCAATGGTTGTCTTGTAGTGCAGACTGCTGGGAACATGAGGTTGACTCCTCATGTTCCCAGATCCTTTGAATGTAGCCCTGCCTATTCCCTGCTTACTTCCTGCCTACTTCCTGCCTATAGGCCCCTCAGATATGTGAAAGACTGACCTGTTTGGGTGCATTCAGGATGACCAAACTGTTTCTGGACTGTTGTGAATGGGATAGCATAGTTGATGTATGACATGTACAGTTGAAAACCCAGCTAGCACTTAACAGAACGTTTCCTCAAAGTGCAAAAATGGTTACATTTCATTTCAATGTTGGTAATGTTATAGGAACTGGTTTGACATTGGAATAATCTCATAGTTCAGAGAACATTAAGAAACAACGTTCTTCTGTGGGAATTTCAGCATAACGTTTCCTACAAGTGTCCTCATGGCTCTATTTACTGTCATTTACTGTCATGTTCTCAAATAGTTCAAAGGACGTTAACTTCTTGCGGATTAGTGGGACGCTAGCGTTTCCCATTTCGAAAACTTCCGGGAAATTGCAGAGCGCCAAATTCAAATGAAATTACAATAAATATTAAACTTTCATGAAATCACAAGTGCAATACATCAAAATAAAGCTTAACTTATTGTTAATCCAACCACCGCGTCAGATTTCAAAAAGGCTTTACGGCGAAAGCAAACCATGCGATTTATCTGAGGAGACCGCCCAGCACACAAATGCATAACAAATCATTTTCAACCAGGGAGTTGCGACACGAAAGTCAGAAATAGCGATATAATATATGCCTTACCTTTGAAGATCTTCTTCTTTTGGCACTCCAAAAGGTCCCAGATACATTACAAATGGTCCTTTTGTTCGATAAAGTCCTTCTTTATATCCATAAAAACTCAGTTTAGCTGGCGAGCTTCAGTCAATAATCCACTCGGTTTCCCTCCTTCAAAATGCATACAAAATGTATCCCAAATGTTACCAATAAACTTATCCAAACAAGTATGCAAATAAATGATACAATTTAAGACGGAGAACCATTATTGTCTTTACTGGAGAAAAATACCAAAGAACGCGTTCTCATTCACGCGCTTGGAAACACTACAGCAAAATGGGAGCCACCTAGAAAAACTACAATTTCTGGCAAATTTTTCCATAAACCAGCCCGAAACTCTTTCTAAAGACCGTTGACATCTAGTGGAAGCCCCAGGAACTGCAATCGGGAACGATTTCACCCTATTATAAAAGTACCAGCCATTGAAATCAGTGGTAGGATGAAATATTTTGGGGAGGGGCGGTTTGTCCTCTGGGTTTGCCTGCCATTTCAGTTCTATTATACCCACAGACATGATTTTAACAGTTTTAGAAACTTTAGAGTGTTTTCTATCCAAATCTACCAATTATATGCATATCCTAGCTTCTGGGCCTGAGTAGCAGTTTACTTTGGGAACGCTTTTCATCCGGACGTCAAAATACAGTCAATGAGGAGGAGATGCACTGCAGTACTTAATGCAGCTGGTGCCCACACCCGATACTGACTGTTACTTTTGATTTTGACCCCCCCTTTGTTCAGGGACACATTATTCAATTTCTGTTAGTCACATGTCTGTGGAACTTGTTCAGTTTATGTCTCAGTTGTTGAATCTTGTTATGTCCATACAAATATTTACACGTGTTAAGTTTACTGAAAATAAACACAGTTGACAATGAGAGAACGTTTCTTTTTTTGCTGAGTTTATTTGTTCTATCTTTTCCGGAGGATAAAACTGAAATTTTAACCAGCTTTGTATGACTTGTTTAAGAAAGGGCTATACTTTAAACTAAATTTAATTTTCAATTAGTCCAAAATGAGAAGTTGTAATCTGTATGAAGGCAAAAAGGACATTTTAACAAAGGATGAGCCTTTCTTAAAAATGATCTACTGGACAACCATTTAAGTATAACTTATATATGAGTGAAGGTTTAAAGCTTTAATATTTAATAATTTTAGCCACCCCAAACTCATTGTCATTATATAAATAGCCATGTTTAATTTTGTCTGGCTAAGCATTCCAAATAGGCCTCTTGGCTTGGTTTTTGCCCTGACATGCACTATCAACTGTGGGACCTTATGTAGACAGGTGTGTGCCTTTTCAAAATCACGTCCAATCAATTGAATTTATCACAGGTGGACTTCAATCAAGTTGTAGAAACATCTTAAGGATGATCAATCGAAACCGAATGCAACGGAGTCTCATAGCAAAGGGTCTGAATACTTATGTAAATAAGGTAATTTCTGTTTTTTAGATTTAATACATTTGCAAAAAAAATCTAAAAACCTGTTTTTGCTTTGCCATTATGGGATATTGTATGGGGAACATTGATGGGGAACATGTTTTATTTCATCTATTTTAGAATAAGGCTGTAAAGTTACAAAATGTAGAAAACAGAAGGGTTCTGAATATTTTCCAAATGCACTGAACTTCAATACTATTCTCCGCATGATCAAAAACGGTCTTGAAGCATAGATTCTGATGGTTCAGACCAACATTGAACAGTCCTTACCATAGGGGCTTCCTGTTTGAGTTTCTGCCTATAGGTGGGGAGGAGAGACCGGAGCCTTGTGAGTCACTCATTGTTGTTCAGCATGAGCCAGGTGATTTAATTACAGTATGGAATTAACAACAAAATGTTTACCAGCTAGATATCTTATAACTATAAGGTTACATCTATAATATGTGCTAGAGACATTTGTCCATTTAGTTTTCTAATTTAGTAGCTCATTAGCTGTCTAGATAAGTGGTTAGCTTCTTCCAAAATAAAGAATTTGCTTCGTAACAGCAGAGAATCCCCTCCTAGCTAAAATTTGTTTTGTGCATTCAGCAAACTGTCAGTAGCATTTTTTTAGGTACTTTTATACTTGTATAGTTTAGGTCAGAAACTGTACAAAATGTTCCCAATGCACTCGTTAGCATTTAGTTAGCATCCTCTATTGGATTGTTTCATTGAACTGGGTGAATGGAATATGAATGACAGTAACCTAAACCCATCACTGTTTCATTGAACTGGGTGAATGGAATATGAATGACAGTAACCTAAACCTGTCACTGTTTCATTGAACTGGGTGAATGGAATATGAATGACAGTAACCTAAACCCATCACTGTTTCATTGAACTGGGTGAATATGAATATGAATGACAGTAACCTAAACCCATCACTGTTACATTCAACTGGGTGAATATGAATGACAATAACCTACACCTGTCACTGTTACATTGAACTGGGAGAATGGAATATGAATGACAGTAACCTAAACCCATCACTGTTACATTGAACTGGGTGAATATGAATGACAGTAACCTAAACCCATCACTGTTTCATTGAACTGGGTGAATGGAATATGAATGACAGTAACCTAAACCCATCACTGTTACATTGAACTGGGAGAATGGAATAATGTAACCCATCACTGTTACATTGAACTGGGTGAATGGAATATGAATGACAATTAACCTAAACCAATCACTGTTACATTGAACTGGGTGAATATAAATGACAGTACCTAAACCCATCACTGTTACATTGAACTGGGTGAATGGAATATGAATGACAGTAACCTAAACCTGTCACTGTTACATTGAACTGGGTGAATGGAATATGAATGACAGTAACCGAACCCCATCACTGTTACATTGAACTGGGTGAATATGAATGACAGTAACCTAAACTTATCACTGTTACATTGAACTGGGTGAATATGAATGACAGCAACCTAAACCCATCGCTGTTACATTGAACTGGGTGAATGGAATATGAATGACAGTAACCTAAACATATCACTGTTACATTGAACTGGCTGACTATGAATGGCAGTAACCTAAACCCATCACTGTTATATTGAACTGGGTGAATGGAATATGAATGACATTAACCTAAACCCATCACTGTTACATTGAACTGGGTGAATGGAATATGAATGACAGTAACCTAAACCTATCACTGTTACATTGAACTGGGTGAATGGAATATGAATGACAGTAACCGAACCCCATCACTGTTACATTGAACTGTGTGAATATGAATGACAGTAACCTAAACTTATCACTGTTACATTGAACTGGGTGAATATGAATGACAGTAACCTAAACCCATCACTGTTACATTGAACTGGGTGAATATGAATGACAGTAACCTAAACCCATCACTGTTACATTGAACTGGGTGAATGGAATATGAATGACAGTAACCTATACCCATCACTGTTACATTGAACTGGGTGAATATGAATGACAGTAACCTAAACCCATCACTGTTTCATTGAACTGGGTGAATGGAATATGAATGACAGTAACCTAAACCCATCACTGTTACATTGACCTGGGAGAATGGAATAATGTAACCCATCACTGTTACATTGAACTGGGTGAATGGAATATGAATGACAATTAACCTAAACCAATCACTGTTACATTGAACTGGGTGAATATGATTGACAGTAACCTAAACCCACCACTGTTACATTGAACTGGGTGAATATGAATGACAGTAACCTAAACCTATCACTGTTACATTGAACTGGGTGAATATGAATGACAGTAACCTAAACTTATCACTGTTACATTGAACTGGGTGAATATGAATGACAGTAACCTAAACCCATCACTGTTACATTGAACTGGGGGAATATGAATGACAGTAACGTAAACCCATCACTGTTACATTGAACTGGGTGAATGGAATATGAATGACAGTAACCTAAACCCATCACTGTTAAATTGAACTGGGTGAATATGAATGACAGTAACCTAAACCCATCACTGTTACATTGAACTGGGTGAATGGAATATGATTGACAGTAACCAAAACCTATCACTGTTACATTGAACTGGGTGAATGGAATATGAATGACAGCAACCGAAACCCATCACTGTTACATTGAACTGGGTGAATATGAATGACAGTAACCTAAACCCATCACTGTTACATTGAACTGGGTGAATGGAATATGATTGACAGTAACCTAAACCTATCACTGTTTCATTGAACTGGGTGAATATGAATGACAGTAACCTAAACGCATCACTGTTTCATTGAACTGGGTGAATGGAGTATGAATGACATTAACCTAAACCCATCACTGTTACATTGAACAGGGTGAATGGAATATGAATGACAGTTACCTAAACCCATCACTGTTACATTGAACTGGGGGAATATGAATGACAGTGACCTAAACCCATCACTGCTTCATTGAACTGGGTGAATGGAATATGAATGACAGTAACCTAAACCCATCACTGTTACATTGAACTGGGTGAATGGAATATGAATGACAGTAACCTAAACCTATCACTGTTACATTGAACTGGGTGAATGGAATATGAATGACAGCAACCTAAACCCATCACTGTTTCATTGAACTGGGTGAATATGAATAACAGTAACCTAAACCCATCACTGGTACATTGAACTGGGTGAATGGAATATGAATGACAGTAACCTAAACCCATCACTGTTACATTGAACTGGGTGAATATGAATGACAGTAACCTAAACTTATCACTGTGACATTGAACTGGGTGAATATGAATGACAGTAACCTAAACCCATCACTGTTACATTGAACTGGGGGAATATGAATGACAGTAACGTAAACCCATCACTGTTACATTGAACTGGGTGAATGGAATATGAATGACAGTAACCTAAACCCATCACTGTTACGTTGAACTGGGTGAATATGAATGACAGTAACCTAAACCCATCACTGTTACATTGAACTGGGTGAATGGAATATGAATGACAGTAACCTAAACCCATCACTGTTACATTGAACTGGGTGAATATGAATGACAGTAACCTAAACCTATCACTGTTACATTGAACTGGGTGAATGGAATATGAATGACAGTAACCTAAACTTATCACTGTTACATTGAACTGGGTGACTATGAATGGCAGTAACCTAAACCCATCACTGTTACATTGAACTGGGTGAATGGAATATGAATGACAGTTACCTAAACCCATCACTGTTACATTGAACTGGGTGAATATAAATGACAGTACCTAAACCCATCACTGTTACATTGAACTGGGTGAATGGAATATGAATGACAGTAACCGAACCCCATCACTGTTACATTGAACTGGGTGAATATGAATGACAGTAACCTAAACGTATCACTGTTACATTGAACTGGGTGAATATGAATGACAGTAACCTAAACCCATCACTGTTTCATTGAACTGGATGAATATGAATGACAGTAACCTAAACTTATCACTGTTACATTGAACTGGGTGAATATAAATGACAGTAACCTAAACCCATCACTGTTACATTGAACTGGGTGAATGGAATATAAATGACAGCAACCTAAACCCATCACTGTTACATTGAACTGGGTGAATGGAATATGAATGACAGTAACCTAAACCCATCACTGTTACATTGAACTGGGTGAATATGAATGACAGTAACCTAAACCTATCACTGTTACATTGAACTGGGTGAATGGAATATGAATGACAGTAACCTAAACTTATCACTGTTACATTGAACTGGGTGACTATGAATGGCAGTAACCTAAACCCATCACTGTTATATTGAACTGGGTGAATGGAATATGAATGACATTAACCTAAACCCATCACTGTTACATTGAACTGGGTGAATGGAATATGAATGACAGTAACCTAAACCTATCACTGTTACATTGAACTGGGTGAATGGAATATGAATGACAGTAACCGAACCCCATCACTGTTACATTGAACTGTGTGAATATGAATGACAGTAACCTAAACTTATCACTGTTACATTGAACTGGTTGAATATGAATGACAGTAACCTAAACCCATCACTGTTACATTGAACTGGGTGAATATGAATGACAGTAACCTAAACCCATCACTGTTACATTGAACTGGGTGAATGGAATATGAATGACAGTAACCTATACCCATCACTGTTACATTGAACTGGGTGAATATGAATGACAGTAACCTAAACCCATCACTGTTTCATTGAACTGGGTGAATGGAATATGAATGACAGTAACCTAAACCCATCACTGTTACATTGAACTGGGAGAATGGAATAATGTAACCCATCACTGTTACATTGAACTGGGTGAATGGAATATGAATGACAATTAACCTAAACCAATCACTGTTACATTGAACTGGGTGAATATAAATGACAGTACCTAAACCCATCACTGTTACATTGAACTGGGTGAATGGAATATGAATGACAGTAACCTAAACCTGTCACTGTTACATTGAACTGGGTGAATGGAATATGAATGACAGTAACCGAACCCCATCACTGTTACATTGAACTGGGTGAATATGAATGACAGTAACCTAAACTTATCACTGTTACATTGAACTGGGTGAATATGAATGACAGCAACCTAAACCCATCACTGTTACATTGAACTGGGTGAATGGAATATGAATGACAGTAACCTAAACTTATCACTGTTACATTGAACTGGGTGACTATGAATGGCAGTAACCTAAACCCATCACTGTTATATTGAACTGGGTGAATGGAATATGAATGACATTAACCTAAACCCATCACTGTTACATTGAACTGGGTGAATGGAATATGAATGACAGTAACCTAAACCTATCACTGTTACATTGAACTGGGTGAATGGAATATGAATGACACTAACCGAACCCCATCACTGTTACATTGAACTGTGTGAATATGAATGACAGTAACCTAAACTTATCACTGTTACATTGAACTGGGTGAATATGAATGACAGTAACCTAAACCCATCACTGTTACATTGAACTGGGTGAATATGAATGACAGTAACCTAAACCCATCACTGTTACATTGAACTGGGTGAATGGAATATGAATGACAGTAACCTATACCCATCACTGTTACATTGAACTGGGTGAATATGAATGACAGTAACCTAAACCCATCACTGTTTCATTGAACTGGGTGAATGGAATATGAATGACAGTAACCTAAACCCATCACTGTTACATTGAACTGGGAGAATGGAATAATGTAACCCATCACTGTTACATTGAACTGGGTGAATGGAATATGAATGACAATTAACCTAAACCAATCACTGTTACATTGAACTGGGTGAATATGATTGACAGTAACCTAAACCCACCACTGTTACATTGAACTGGGTGAATATGAATGACAGTAACCTAAACCTATCACTGTTACATTGAACTGGGTGAATATGAATGACAGTAACCTAAACTTATCACTGTTACATTGAACTGGGTGAATATGAATGACAGTAACCTAAACCCATCACTGTTACATTGAACTGGGTGAATATGAATGACAGTAACCTAAACCCATCACTGTTACATTGAACTGGGGGAATGGAATATGAATGACAGTAACCTAAACCCATCACTGTTACATTGAACTGGGTGAATATGAATGACAGTAACCTAAACCCATCACTGTTACATTGAACTGGGTGAATATGAATGACAGTAACCTAAACCCATCATTGTTTCATTGAACTGGGTGAATGGAATATGAATGACAGTTACCTAAACCCATCACTGTTACATTGAACTGGGTGAATATAAATGACAGTACCTAAACCCATCACTGTTACATTGAACTGGGTGAATGGAATATGAATGACAGTAACCTAAACCTGTCACTGTTTCATTGAACTGGGTGAATGGAATATGAATGACATTAACCTAAACCCATCACTGTTACATTGAAATGGGTGAATGGAATATGAATGACAGTAACCTAAACCTATCACTATTACATTGAACTGGGTGAATGGAATATGAATGACAGTAACCGAAACCCATCACTGTTACATTGAACTGGGTGAATATGAATGACAGTAACCTAAACTTATCACTGTTACATTGAACTGGGTGAATATGAATGACAGTAACCTAAACCCATCACTGTTACATTGAACTGGGTGAATGGAATATGAATGAAAGTAACCTATACCCATCACTGTTACATTGAACTGTGTGAATGGAATATGAATGACAGTAACCTAAACCCATCACTGTTACATTGAACTGGGTGAATATGAATGACAGTAACCTAAACCCATCACTGTTTCATTGAACTGGGTGAATGGAATAATGTAACCCATCACTGTTACATTGAACTGGGTGAATGGAATATGAATGACAGTAACCTAAACCCATCACTGTTACATTGAACTGGGTGAATATGATTGACAGTAACCTAAACCCATCACTTTTACATTGAACTGGGTGAATATGAATGACAGTAACCTAAACCCATCACTGTTACATTGAACTGGGTGAATATGAATGACAGTAACCTAAACCTATCACTGTTACATTTAACTGGGTGAATGGAATATGAATGACAGTAACCTAAACTTATCACTGTTACATTGAACTGGGTGAATATGAATGACAGTAACCTAAACCCATCACTGTTACATTGAACTTGGTGAATGGAATATGAATGACAGTAACCTAAACCCATCACTGTTACATTTAACTGGGTGAATATGAATGACAGTAACCTAAACCCATCACTGTTTCATTGAACTGGTTGAATGGAGTATGAATGACAGTAACCTAAACCCATCACTGTTACATTGAACTGGGAGAATGGAATATGAATGACAGTAACCTAAACCCATCACTGTTACATTGAACTGGGTGAATATGATTGACAGTAACCTAAACCCATCACTTTTACATTGAACTGGGTGAATATGAATGACAGTAACCTAAACCCACCACTGTTACATTGAACTGGGTGAATATGAATGACAGTAACCTAAACCCATCACTTTTACATTGAACTGGGTGAATGGAATATGAATGACAGTAACCTAAACCCATCACTGTTACATTGAACTGGGTGAATATGATTGACAGTAACCTAAACCCATCACTTTTACATTGAACTGGGTGAATATGAATGACAGTAACCTAAACCCACCACTGTTACATTGAACTGGGTGAATATGAATGACAGTAACCTAAACCCATCACTGTTACATTGAACTGGGTGAATGGAATATGAATGACAGTAACCTAAACCCACCACTGTTACATTGAACTGGGTGAATATGAATGACATTAACCTAAAACTATCACTGTTACATTTAACTGGGTGAATGGAATATGAATGACAGTAACCTAAACTTATCACTGTTACATTGAACTGGGTGAATATGAATGACAGTAACCTAAACCTATCACTGTTACATTGAACTGGGTGAATATGAATGACAGTAACCTAAACCTATCACTGTTACATTGAACTTGGTGAATGGAATATGAATGACAGTAACCTAAACCCATCACTGTTACATTTAACTGGGTGAATATGAATGACAGTAACCTAAACCCATCACTGTTTCATTGAACTGGGTGAATGGAGTATGAATGACAGTAACCTAAACCCATCATTGTTTCATTGAACTGGGTGAATGGAATATGAATGACAGTTAACTAAACCCATCACTGTTACATTGAACAGGGTGAATATAAATGACAGTACCTAAACCCATCACTGTTACATTGAACTGGGTGAATGGAATATAAATGACAGTAACCTAAACCTATCACTGTTACATTGAACTGGGTGAATGGAATATGAATGACAGTAACCGAAACCCATCACTGTTACATTGAACTGGGTGAATATGAATGACAGTAACCTAAACTTATCACTGTTACATTGAACTGGGTGAATATGAATGACAGTAACCTAAACCCATCACTGTTACATTGAACTGGGTGAATATGAATGACAGTAACCTAAACCCATCACTGTTACATTGAACTGGGTGAATGGAATATGAATGACAGTAACCTATACCCATCACTGTTACATTGAACTGGGTGAATATGAATGACAGTAACCTAAACCCATCACTGTTTCATTGAACTGGGTGAATGGAATATGAATGACAGTAACCTAAACCCATCACTGTTACATTGAACTGGGAGAATGGAATAATGTAACCCATCACTGTTACATTGAACTGGGTGAATGGAATATGAATGACAGTAACCTAAACCCATCACTGTTACATTGAACTGGGTGAATATGATTGACAGTAACCTAAACCCATCACTTTTACATTGAACTGGGTGAATATGAATGACAGTAACCTAAACCCACCACTGTTACATTGAACTGGGTGAATATGAATGACAGTAACCTAAACCTATCACTGTTACATTTAACTGGGTGAATGGAATATGAATGACAGTAACCTAAACTTATCACTGTTACATTGAACTGGGTGAATATGAATGACAGTAACCTAAACCTATCACTGTTACATTGAACTGGGTGAATATGAATGACAGTAACCTAAACTTATCACTGTTACATTGAACTGGGTGAATATGAATGACAGTAACCTAAACCCATCACTGTTACATTGAACTGGGGGAATATGAATGACAGTAACGTAAACCCATCACTTTTACATTGAACTGGGTGAATGGAATATGAATGACAGTAACCTAAACCCATCACTGTTAAATTGAACTGGGTGAATGGAATATGAATGACAGTTACCTAAACCCATCACTGTTACATTGAACTGGGTGAATATGAATGACAGTAACCTAAACTTATCACTGTTACATTGAACTGGGTGAATATGAATGACAGTAACCTAAACCCATCACTGTTACATTGAACTGGGGGAATATGAATGACAGTAACGTAAACCCATCACTTTTACATTGAACTGGGTGAATGGAATATGAATGACAGTAACCTAAACCCATCACTGTTAAATTGAACTGGGTGAATATGAATGACAGTAACCTAAACCCATCACTGTTACATTGAACTGGGTGAATGGAATATGATTGACAGTAACCAAAACCTATCACTGTTACATTGAACTGGGTGAATGGAATATGAATGACAGCAACCGAAACCCATCACTGTTACATTGAACTGGGTGAATATGAATGACAGTAACCTAAACCCATCACTGTTACATTGAACTGGGTGAATGGAATATGATTGACAGTAACCTAAACCTATCACTGTTTCATTGAACTGGGTGAATATGAATGACAGTAACCTAAACGCATCACTGTTTCATTGAACTGGGTGAATGGAGTATGAATGACATTAACCTAAACCCATCACTGTTACATTGAACAGGGTGAATGGAATATGAATGACAGTTACCTAAACCCATCACTGTTACATTGAACTGGGGGAATATGAATGACAGTGACCTAAACCCATCACTGCTTCATTGAACTGGGTGAATGGAATATGAATGACAGTAACCTAAACCCATCACTGTTACATTGAACTGGGTGAATGGAATATGAATGACAGTAACCTAAACCTATCACTGTTACATTGAACTGGGTGAATGGAATATGAATGACAGCAACCTAAACCCATCACTGTTTCATTGAACTGGGTGAATATGAATAACAGTAACCTAAACCCATCACTGGTACATTGAACTGGGTGAATGGAATATGAATGACAGTAACCTAAACCCATCACTGTTACATTGAACTGGGTGAATATGAATGACAGTAACCTAAACTTATCACTGTGACATTGAACTGGGTGAATATGAATGACAGTAACCTAAACCCATCACTGTTACATTGAACTGGGGGAATATGAATGACAGTAACGTAAACCCATCACTGTTACATTTAACTGGGTGAATGGAATATGAATGACAGTAACCTAAACTTATCACTGTTACATTGAACTGGGTGAATATGAATGACAGTAACCTAAACCTATCACTGTTACATTGAACTGGGTGAATATGAATGACAGTAACCTAAACTTATCACTGTTACATTGAACTGGGTGAATATGAATGACAGTAACCTAAACCCATCACTGTTACATTGAACTTGGTGAATGGAATATGAATGACAGTAACCTAAACCCATCACTGTTACATTTAACTGGGTGAATATGAATGACAGTAACCTAAACCCATCACTGTTTCATTGAACTGGGTGAATGGAGTATGAATGACAGTAACCTAAACCCATCACCGTTACATTGAACTGGGTGAATGGAATATGAATGACAGTTACCTAAACCCATCACTGTTACATTGAACTGGGTGAATATGAATGACAGTAACCTAAACCCATCACTGTTACATTGAACTAGGTAAATGGAATATGAATGACAGTTACCTAAACCCATCACTGTTACATTGAACTGGGTGAATATGAATGACAGTAACCTAAACCCATCACTGTTTCATTGAACTGGGTGAATGGAATATGAATGACAGTAACCTAAACCCATCACTGTTACATTGAACTGGGTGAATATGAATGACAGTAACCTAAACCCATCACTGTTACATTGAACTGGGTGAATGGAATATGAATGACAGTAACCTACACCCATCACTGTTACATTGAACTGGGTGAATATGAATGACAGTAACCTAAACCCATCACTGTTTCATTGAACTGGGTGAATGGAATATGAATGACAGTAACCTAAACCCATCACTGTTACATTGAACTGGGAGAATGGAATAATGTAACCCATCACTGTTACATTGAACTGGGTGAATGGAATATGAATGACAATTAACCTAAACCAATCACTGTTACATTGAACTGGGTGAATATGATTGACAGTAACCTAAACCCATCAATGTTACATTGAACTGGGTGAATGGAATATGAATGACAGTAACCTATACCCATCACTGTTACATTGAACTGGGTGAATATGAATGACAGTAACCTAAACCCATCACTGTTACATTGAACTGGGAGAATGGAATAATGTAACCCATCACTGTTACATTGAACTGGGTGAATGGAATATGAATGACAATTAACCTAAACCAATCACTGTTACATTGAACTGGGTGAATATGATTGACAGTAACCTAAACCCATCACTTTTACATTGAACTGGGTGAATGGAATATGATTGACAGTAACCTAAACCCACCACTGTTACATTGAACTGGGTGAATATGAATGACAGTAACCTAAACCTATCACTGTTACATTGAACTGGGTGAATATGAATGACAGTAACCTAAACTTATCACTGTTACATTGAACTGGGTGAATATGAATGACAGTAACCTAAACCCATCACTGTTACATTGAACTGGGTGAATGGAATATGAATGACAGTAACCTAAACCTATCACTGTTACATTGAACTGGGTGAATGGAATATGAATGACAGCAACCTAAACCCATCACTGTTTCATTGAACTGGGTGAATATGAATAACAGTAACCTAAACCCATCACTGGTACATTGAACTGGGTGAATGGAATATGAATGACAGTAACCTAAACCCATCACTGTTACATTGAACTGGGTGAATATGAATGACAGTAACCTAAACTTATCACTGTGACATTGAACTGGGTGAATATGAATGACAGTAACCTAAACCCATCACTGTTACATTGAACTGGGGGAATATGAATGACAGTAACGTAAACCCATCACTGTTACATTTAACTGGGTGAATGGAATATGAATGACAGTAACCTAAACTTATCACTGTTACATTGAACTGGGTGAATATGAATGACAGTAACCTAAACCTATCACTGTTACATTGAACTGGGTGAATATGAATGACAGTAACCTAAACTTATCACTGTTACATTGAACTGGGTGAATATGAATGACAGTAACCTAAACCCATCACTGTTACATTGAACTTGGTGAATGGAATATGAATGACAGTAACCTAAACCCATCACTGTTACATTTAACTGGGTGAATATGAATGACAGTAACCTAAACCCATCACTGTTTCATTGAACTGGGTGAATGGAGTATGAATGACAGTAACCTAAACCCATCACCGTTACATTGAACTGGGTGAATGGAATATGAATGACAGTTACCTAAACCCATCACTGTTACATTGAACTGGGTGAATATGAATGACAGTAACCTAAACCCATCACTGTTACATTGAACTAGGTAAATGGAATATGAATGACAGTTACCTAAACCCATCACTGTTACATTGAACTGGGTGAATATGAATGACAGTAACCTAAACCCATCACTGTTTCATTGAACTGGGTGAATGGAATATGAATGACAGTAACCTAAACCCATCACTGTTACATTGAACTGGGTGAATATGAATGACAGTAACCTAAACCCATCACTGTTACATTGAACTGGGTGAATGGAATATGAATGACAGTAACCTACACCCATCACTGTTACATTGAACTGGGTGAATATGAATGACAGTAACCTAAACCCATCACTGTTTCATTGAACTGGGTGAATGGAATATGAATGACAGTAACCTAAACCCATCACTGTTACATTGAACTGGGAGAATGGAATAATGTAACCCATCACTGTTACATTGAACTGGGTGAATGGAATATGAATGACAATTAACCTAAACCAATCACTGTTACATTGAACTGGGTGAATATGATTGACAGTAACCTAAACCCATCAATGTTACATTGAACTGGGTGAATGGAATATGAATGACAGTAACCTATACCCATCACTGTTACATTGAACTGGGTGAATATGAATGACAGTAACCTAAACCCATCACTGTTACATTGAACTGGGAGAATGGAATAATGTAACCCATCACTGTTACATTGAACTGGGTGAATGGAATATGAATGACAATTAACCTAAACCAATCACTGTTACATTGAACTGGGTGAATATGATTGACAGTAACCTAAACCCATCACTTTTACATTGAACTGGGTGAATGGAATATGATTGACAGTAACCTAAACCCACCACTGTTACATTGAACTGGGTGAATATGAATGACAGTAACCTAAACCTATCACTGTTACATTGAACTGGGTGAATATGAATGACAGTAACCTAAACTTATCACTGTTACATTGAACTGGGTGAATATGAATGACAGTAACCTAAACCCATCACTGTTACATTGAACTTGGTGAATGGAATATGAATGACAGTAACCTAAACCCATCACTGTTACATTTAACTGGGTGAATATGAATGACAGTAACCTAAACCCATCACTGTTTCATTGAACTGGGTGAATGGAGTATGAATGACAGTAACCTAAACCCATCACCGTTACATTGAACTGGGTGAATGGAATATGAATGACAGTTACCTAAACCCATCACTGTTACATTGAACTGGGTGAATATGAATGACAGTAACCTAAACCCATCACTGTTACATTGAACTAGGTAAATGGAATATGAATGACAGTTACCTAAACCCATCACTGTTACATTGAACTGGGTGAATATGAATGACAGTAACCTAAAACCCATCACTGTTTCATTGAACTGGGTGAATGGAATATGAATGACAGTAACCTAAACCCATCACTGTTACATTGAACTGGGTGAATATGAATGACAGTAACCTAAACCCATCACTGTTACATTGAACTGGGTGAATGGAATATGAATGACAGTAACCTACACCCATCACTGTTACATTGAACTGGGTGAATATGAATGACAGTAACCTAAACCCATCACTGTTTCATTGAACTGGGTGAACATGAATGACAGTAACCTAAACCCATCACTGTTTCATTGAACTGGGTGAATGGAGTATGAATGACAGTAACCTAAACCCATCATTGTTTCATTGAACTGGGTGAATGGAATATGAATGACAGTTAACTAAACCCATCACTGTTACATTGAACAGGGTGAATATAAATGACAGTACCTAAACCCATCACTGTTACATTGAACTGGGTGAATGGAATATAAATGACAGTAACCTAAACCTATCACTGTTACATTGAACTGGGTGAATGGAATATGAATGACAGTAACCGAAACCCATCACTGTTACATTGAACTGGGTGAATATGAATGACAGTAACCTAAACTTATCACTGTTACATTGAACTGGGTGAATATGAATGACAGTAACCTAAACCCATCACTGTTACATTGAACTGGGTGAATATGAATGACAGTAACCTAAACCCATCACTGTTACATTGAACTGGGTGAATGGAATATGAATGACAGTAACCTATACCCATCACTGTTACATTGAACTGGGTGAATATGAATGACAGTAACCTAAACCCATCACTGTTTCATTGAACTGGGTGAATGGAATATGAATGACAGTAACCTAAACCCATCACTGTTACATTGAACTGGGAGAATGGAATAATGTAACCCATCACTGTTACATTGAACTGGGTGAATGGAATATGAATGACAGTAACCTAAACCCATCACTGTTACATTGAACTGGGTGAATATGATTGACAGTAACCTAAACCCATCACTTTTACATTGAACTGGGTGAATATGAATGACAGTAACCTAAACCCACCACTGTTACATTGAACTGGGTGAATATGAATGACAGTAACCTAAACCTATCACTGTTACATTTAACTGGGTGAATGGAATATGAATGACAGTAACCTAAACTTATCACTGTTACATTGAACTGGGTGAATATGAATGACAGTAACCTAAACCTATCACTGTTACATTGAACTGGGTGAATATGAATGACAGTAACCTAAACTTATCACTGTTACATTGAACTGGGTGAATATGAATGACAGTAACCTAAACCCATCACTGTTACATTGAACTTGGTGAATGGAATATGAATGACAGTAACCTAAAACCCATCACGTTACATTTAACTGGGTGAATATGAATGACAGTAACCTAAACCCATCACTGTTTCATTGAAACTGGGTGAATGAGTATGAATGAACAGTAAACCTAAACCCATCACCGTTACATTGACTGGGTGAATGGAATATGAATGACAGTTACCTAAACCCATCACTGTTACATTGAACTGGGTGAATATGAATGACAGTAACCTAAACTTATCACTGTTACATTGAACTGGGTGGAATATGAATGACAGTAACCTAAACCCATCACTGTTACATTGAACTGGGGGAATATGAATGACAGTAACGTAAACCCATCACTGTTACATTGAACTGGGTGAATGGAATATGAATGACAGTAACCTAAACCCATCACTGTTAAATTGAACTGGGTGAATATGAATGACAGTAACCTAACCCATCACTGTTACATTGAACTGGGTGAATGGAATATGATTGACAGTAACCAAAACCCATCACTGTTACATTGAACTGGGTGAATGGAATATGAATGACAGTAACCTAAACCCATCACTGTTACATTGAACTGGGTGAATATGAATGACAGTAACCTAAACCCATCACTGTTACATTGAACTGGGTGAATGGAATATGAATGACAGTAACCTAAACCCATCACTGTTACATTGAACTGGGTGAATATGAATGACAGTAACCTAAACCATCACTGTTACATTGAACTGGGTGAATGGATATGAATGACAGTAACCTAAACCCATCACTGTTACATTGAACTGGGTGAATGGAATATGAATGACAGTAACCTAAACCCATCACTGTTACATTGAACTGGGGAATATGAATGACAGTAACCTAAACCCATCACTGTTACATTGAACTGGGTGAATGGAATATGAATGACAGTAACCTAAACCCATCACTGTTACATTGAACTGGGTGAATGGAATATGAATGACAGTAACCTAAACCCATCACTGTTACATTGAACTGGGTGAATGGAATATGAATGACAGCAACCTAAACCCATCACTGTTTCATTGAACTGGGTGAATATGAATACAGAACCTAAACCCATCACTGGTACATTGAACTGGGTGAATGGAATATGAATGACAGTAACCTAAACCCATCACTGTTACATTGAACTGGGTGAATATGAATGACAGTAACCTAAACTTATCACTGTGACATTGAACTGGGTGAATATGAATGACAGTAAACCTAAACCCATCACTGTTACATTGAACTGGGGGAATATGAATGACAGTAACGTAAACCCATCACTGTTACAATTGAACTGGGTGAAATGGAATATGAATGACAGTAACCTAAACCCATCACTGTTACGTTGAACTGGGTGAATATGAATGACAGTAAACCTAAACCCATCACTGTTACATTGAACTGGGTGAATGGAATATGACATGACAGTAACCTAAACCCATCACTGTTTACATTTTTTATTTATTTACCTTTATTTAACCAGGCAAGTCAGGTAAGAACATATTCTTATTTTCAATGACGGGCTGGGAAACAATGGGTTAACTGCCTGTTCAGGGGCAGAACGACAGAATTTGTACCTTGTCAGCTCGGGGGTTTGAACTCGCAACCTTCCGGTTACTAGTCCAACGCTCTAACCACTAGGCTACGCTGCCGCCCCCAATAACAGTAACCTAAACCTATCACTGTTACATTGAACTGGGTGAATGGAATATGAATGACAGTAACCTAAACTTTCACTGTTACATTGAACTGGGTGAATATGAATGACAGTAACCTAAACCTATCACTGTTACATTGAACTGGGTGAATGGAATATGAATGACAGTAACCTAAACTTATCACTGTTACATTGAACTGGGTGACTATGAATGGCAGTAACCTAAACCCATCACTGTTACATTGAACTGGGTGAATGGAATATGAATGACAGTTACTAAACCCATCACTGTTACATTGAACTGGGTGAATATAAATGACAGTACCTAAACCCATCACTGTTACATTGAACTGGGTGAATGGAATATGAATGACAGTAACCTAAACCCATCACTGTTACATTGAACTGGGTGAATATGAATGACAGTAACCTAAACCCATCACTGTTACATTGAACTGGGTGAATATGAATGACAGTAACCTAAACCCATCACTGTTACATTGAACTGGGTGAATATGAATGACAGTAACCTAAACCCATCACTGTTACATTGAACTGGGTGAATATGAATGACAGTAACCTAAACCCATCACTGTTACATTGAACTGGGTGAATGGAATATGAATGACAGTAACCTAAACCCATCACTGTTACATTGAACTGGGTGAATATGAATGACAGTAACCTAAACCCATCACTGTTACATTGAACTGGGTGAATGGAATATGAATGACAGTAACCTAAACCCATCACTGTTACATTGAACTGGGTGAATATGAATGACAGTAACCTAAACCCATCACTGTTACATTGAACTGGGTGAATGGAATATGAATGACAGTAACCTAAACCCATCACTGTTACATTGAACTGGTGAATGGAATATGAATGACAGTAACCTAAACCCATCACTGTTACATTGAACTGGGTGAATATGAATGACAGTAACCTAAACCCATCACTGTTACATTGAACTGGGTGAATATGAATGACAGTAACCTAAACCCATCACTGTTACATTGAACTGGGTGAATATGAATGACAGTAACCTAAACCCATCACTGTTACATTGAACTGGGTGAATATGAATGACAGTAACCTAAACCCATCACTGTTACATTGAACTGGGTGAATGGAATATGAATGACAGTAACCTAAACCCATCACTGTTACATTGAACTGGGTGAATGGAATATGAATGACAGTAACCTAAACCCATCACTGTTACATTGAACTGGGTGAATATGAATGACAGTAACCTAAACCATCACTGTTACATTGAACTGGTGAATGGAATATGAATGACAGTAACCTAAACCCATCACTGTTACATTGAACTGGGTGAATATGAATGACAGTAACCTAAACCCATCACTGTTACATTGAACTGGGTGAATGGAATATGAATGACAGTAACCTAAACCCATCACTGTTACATTGAACTGGGTGAATATGAATGACAGTAACCTAAACCCATCACTGTTACATTGAACTGGGTGAATGGAATATGAATGACAGTAACCTAAACCCATCACTGTTACATTGAACTGGGTGAATATGAATGACAGTAACCTAAACCCATCACTGTTACATTGAACTGGGTGAATGGAATATGAATGACAGTAACCTAAACCCATCACTGTTACATTGAACTGGGTGAATATGAATGACAGTAACCTAAACCCATCACTGTTACATTGAACTGGGTGAATGGAATATGAATGACAGTAACCTAAACCCATCACTGTTACATTGAACTGGGTGAATATGAATGACAGTAACCTAAACCCATCACTGTTACATTGAACTGGGTGAATATGAATGACAGTAACCTAAACCCATCACTGTTACATTGAACTGGGTGAATATGAATGACAGTAACCTAAACCCATCACTGTTACATTGAACTGGGTGAATATGAATGACAGTAACCTAAACCCATCACTGTTACATTGAACTGGGTGAATATGAATGACAGTAACCTAAACCCATCACTGTTACATTGAACTGGGTGAATATGAATGACAGTAACCTAAACCCATCACTGTTACATTGAACTGGGTGAATGAATGAATGACAGTAACCTAAACCCATCACTGTTACATTGAACTGGGTGAATATGAATGACAGTAACCTAAACCCATCACTGTTACATTGAACTGGGTGAATGGAATATGAATGACAGTAACCTAAACCCATCACTGTTACATTGAACTGGGTGAATATGAATGACAGTAACCTAAACCCATCACTGTTACATTGAACTGGGTGAATGGAATATGAATGACAGTAACCTAAACCCATCACTGTTACATTGAACTGGGTGAATGAATGACACCTAACCCATCACTGTTACATTGAACTGGGTGAATGGAATATGAATGACAGTAACCTAAACCCATCACTGTTACATTGAACTGGGTGAATATGAATGACAGTAACCTAAACCCATCACTGTTACATTGAACTGGGTGAATATGAATGACAGTAACCTAAACCCATCACTGTTACATTGAACTGGGTGAATATGAATGACAGTAACCTAAACCCATCACTGTTACATTGAACTGGGTGAATGGAATATGAATGACAGTAACCTAAACCCATCACTGTTACATTGAACTGGGTGAATATGAATGACAGTAACCTAAACCCATCACTGTTACATTGAACTGGGTGAATGGAATATGAATGACAGTAACCTAAACCCATCACTGTTACATTGAACTGGGTGAATATGAATGACAGTAACCTAAACCCATCACTGTTACATTGAACTGGGTGAAATATGAATGACAGTAACCTAAACCCATCACTGTTACATTGAACTGGGTGAATATGAATGACAGTAACCTAAACCCATCACTGTTACATTGAACTGGGTGAATATGAATGACAGTAACCTAAACCCATCACTGTTACATTGAACTGGGTGAATATGAATGACAGTAACCTAAACCCATCACTGTTACATTGAACTGGGTGAATATGAATGACAGTAACCTAAACCCATCACTGTTACATTGAACTGGGTGAATATGAATGACAGTAACCTAAACCCATCACTGTTACATTGAACTGGGTGAATATGAATGACAGTAACCTAAACCCATCACTGTTACATTGAACTGGGTGAATATGAATGACAGTAACCTAAACCCATCACTGTTACATTGAACTGGGTGAATATGAATGACAGTAACCTAAACCATCACTGTTACATTGAACTGGGTGAATATGAATGACAGTAACCTAAACCCATCACTGTTACATTGAACTGGGTGAATATGAATGACAGTAACCTAAACCCATCACTGTTACATTGAACTGGGTGAATGGAATATGAATGACAGTAACCTAAACCCATCACTGTTACATTGAACTGGGTGAATATGAATGACAGTAACCTAAACCCATCACTGTTACATTGAACTGGGTGAATGGAATATGAATGACAGTAACCTAAACCCATCACTGTTACATTGAACTGGAATATGAATGGAATAACCTAAACCCATCACTGTTACATTGAACTGGGTGAATGGAATATGAATGACAGTAACCTAAACCCATCACTGTTACATTGAACTGGGTGAATATGAATGACAGTAACCTAAACCCATCACTGTTACATTGAACTGGGTGAATATGAATGACAGTAACCTAAACCCATCACTGTTACATTGAACTGGGTGAATATGAATGACAGTAACCTAAACCATCACTGTTACATTGAACTGGGTGAATATGAATGACAGTAACCTAAACCCATCACTGTTACATTGAACTGGGTGAATATGAATGACAGTAACCTAAAACCATCACTGTTACATTGAACTGGGTGAATATGAATGACAGTAACCTAAACCCATCACTGTTACATTGAACTGGGTGAATGGAATATGAATGACAGTAACCTAAACCCATCACTGTTACATTGAACTGGGTGAATATGAATGACAGTAACCTAAACCCATCACTGTTACATTGAACTGGGTGAATGGAATATGAATGACAGTAACCTAAACCCATCACTGTTACATTGAACTGGGTGAATATGAATGACAGTAACCTAAACCCATCACTGTTACATTGAACTGGGTGAATGGAATATGAATGACAGTAACCTAAACCCATCACTGTTACATTGAACTGGGTGAATATGAATGACAGTAACCTAAACCCATCACTGTTACATTGAACTGGGTGAATGGAATATGAATGACAGTAACCTAAACCCATCACTGTTACATTGAACTGGGTGAATATGAATGACAGTAACCTAAACCCATCACTGTTACATTGAACTGGGTGAATGGAATATGAATGACAGTAACCTAAACCCATCACTGTTACATTGAACTGGGTGAATATGAATGACAGTAACCTAAACCCATCACTGTTACATTGAACTGGGTGAATGGAATATGAATGACAGTAACCTAAACCCATCACTGTTACATTGAACTGGGTGAATATGAATGACAGTAACCTAAACCCATCACTGTTACATTGAACTGGGTGAATGGAATATGAATGACAGTAACCTAAACCCATCACTGTTACATTGAACTGGGTGAATATGAATGACAGTAACCTAAACCCATCACTGTTACATTGAACTGGGTGAATGGAATATGAATGACAGTAACCTAACCCATCACTGTTACATTGAACTGTGGTGAATATGAATGACAGTAACCTAAACCCATCACTGTTACATTGAACTGGGTGAATATGAATGACAGTAACCTAAACCCATCACTGTTACATTGAACTGGGTGAATATGAATGACAGTAACCTAAACCCATCACTGTTACATTGAACTGGGTGAATATGAATGACAGTAACCTAAACCCATCACTGTTACATTGAACTGGGTGAATGGAATATGAATGACAGTAACCTAAACCCATCACTGTTACATTGAACTGGGTGAATGGAATATGAATGACAGTAACCTAAACCCATCACTGTTACATTGAACTGGGTGAATATGAATGACAGTAACCTAAACCCATCACTGTTACATTGAACTGGGTGAATATGAATGACAGTAACCTAAACCCATCACTGTTACATTGAACTGGGTGAATATGAATGACAGTAACCTAAACCCATCACTGTTTCATTGAACTGGGTGAATATGAATGACAGTAACCTAAACCCATCACTGTTACATTGAACTGGGTGAATATGAATGACAGTAACCTAAACCCATCACTGTTACATTGAACTGGGTGAATGGAATATGAATGACAGTAACCTAAACCCATCACTGTTACATTGAACTGGGTGAATGGAATATGAATGACAGTAACCTAAACCCATCACTGTTACATTGAACTGGGTGAATATGAATGACAGTAACCTAAACCCATCACTGTTACATTGAACTGGGTGAATATGAATGACAGTAACCTAAACCCATCACTGTTACATTGAACTGGGTGAATATGAATGACAGTAACCTAAACCCATCACTGTTACATTGAACTGGGTGAATGGAATATGAATGACAGTAACCTAAACCCATCACTGTTACATTGAACTGGGTGAATATGAATGACAGTAACCTAAACCCATCACTGTTACATTGAACTGGGTGAATGGAATATGAATGACAGTAACCTAAACCCATCACTGTTACATTGAACTGGGGTGAATGGAATAACCTAACCCATCACTGTTACATTGAACTGGGTGAATGGAATATGAATGACAGTAACCTAAACCCATCACTGTTACATTGAACTGGGTGAATATGAATGACAGTAACCTAAACCCATCACTGTTACATTGAACTGGGTGAATATGAATGACAGTAACCTAAACCCATCACTGTTACATTGAACTGGGTGAATATGAATGACAGTAACCTAAACCCATCACTGTTACATTGAACTGGGTGAATATGAATGACAGTAACCTAAACCCATCACTGTTACATTGAACTGGGTGAATATGAATGACAGTAACCTAAACCCATCACTGTTACATTGAACTGGGTGAATGGAATATGAATGACAGTAACCTAAACCCATCACTGTTACATTGAACTGGGTGAATATGAATGACAGTAACCTAAACCCATCACTGTTACATTGAACTGGGTGAATATGAATGACAGTAACCTAAACCCATCACTGTTACATTGAACTGGGTGAATGGAATATGAATGACAGTAACCTAAACCCATCACTGTTACATTGAACTGGGTGAATATGAATGACAGTAACCTAAACCCATCACTGTTACATTGAACTGGTGAATGAATATGAATGACAGTAACCTAAACCCATCACTGTTACATTGAACTGGGTGAATATGAATGACAGTAACCTAAACCCATCACTGTTACATTGAACTGGGTGAATGGAATATGAATGACAGTAACCTAAACCCATCACTGTTACATTGAACTGGGTGAATGGAATATGAATGACAGTAACCTAAACCCATCACTGTTACATTGAACTGGGTGAATATGAATGACAGTAACCTAAACCCATCACTGTTACATTGAACTGGGTGAATATGAATGACAGTAACCTAAACCCATCACTGTTACATTGAACTGGGTGAATGGAATATGAATGACAGTAACCTAAACCCATCACTGTTACATTGAACTGGTGAATGGAATATGAATGACAGTAACCTAAACCCATCACTGTTACATTGAACTGGGTGAATATGAATGACAGTAACCTAAACCCATCACTGTTACATTGAACTGGGTGAATGGAAGTAACCTAACCCATCACTGTTACATTGAACTGGGTGAATGGAATATGAATGACAGTAACCTAAACCCATCACTGTTACATTGAACTGGGTGAATATGAATGACAGTAACCTAAACCCATCACTGTTACATTGAACTGGGTGAATATGAATGACAGTAACCTAAACCCATCACTGTTACATTGAACTGGGTGAATGGAATATGAATGACAGTAACCTAAACCCATCACTGTTACATTGAACTGGGTGAATATGAATGACAGTAACCTAAACCCATCACTGTTACATTGAACTGGGTGAATGGAATATGAATGACAGTAACCTAAACCCATCACTGTTACATTGAACTGGGTGAATATGAATGACAGTAACCTAAACCCATCACTGTTACATTGAACTGGTGAATGGAATATGAATGACAGTAACCTAAACCCATCACTGTTACATTGAACTGGGTGAATATGAATGACAGTAACCTAAACCCATCACTGTTACATTGAACTGGGTGAATGGAATATGAATGACAGTAACCTAAACCCATCACTGTTACATTGAACTGGGTGAATATGAATGACAGTAACCTAAACCCATCACTGTTACATTGAACTGGGTGAATATGAATGACAGTAACCTAAACCCATCACTGTTACATTGAACTGGGTGAATATGAATGACAGTAACCTAAACCCATCACTGTTACATTGAACTGGGTGAATGGAATATGAATGACAGTAACCTAAACCCATCACTGTTACATTGAACTGGGTGAATATGAATGACAGTAACCTAAACCCATCACTGTTACATTGAACTGGGTGAATGGAATATGAATGACAGTAACCTAAACCCATCACTGTTACATTGAACTGGGTGAATATGAATGACAGTAACCTAAACCCATCACTGTTACATTGAACTGGGTGAATATGAATGACAGTAACCTAAACCCATCACTGTTACATTGAACTGGTGAATGAATATGAATGACAGTAACCTAAACCCATCACTGTTACATTGAACTGGGTGAATATGAATGACAGTAACCTAAACCCATCACTGTTACATTGAACTGGGTGAATGGAATATGAATGACAGTAACCTAAACCCATCACTGTTACATTGAACTGGGTGAATGGAATATGAATGACAGTAACCTAAACCCATCACTGTTACATTGAACTGGGTGAATATGAATGACAGTACCTAAACCCATCACTGTTACATTGAACTGGGTGAATGGAATATGAATGACAGTAACCTAAACCTATCACTGTTACATTGAACTGGGTGAATGGAATATGAATGACAGTAACCTAAACCCATCACTGTTACATTGAACTGGGTGAATATGAATGACAGTAACCTAAACCCATCACTGTTACATTGAACTGGGTGAATATGAATGACAGTAACCTAAACCCATCACTGTTACATTGAACTGGGTGAATATGAATGACAGTAACCTAAACCCATCACTGTTACATTGAACTGGGTGAATGGAATATGAATGACAGTAACCTAAACCCATCACTGTTACATTGAACTGGGTGAATATGAATGACAGTAACCTAAACCCATCACTGTTACATTGAACTGGGTGAATGGAATATGAATGACAGTAACCTAAACCCATCACTGTTACATTGAACTGGGTGAATGGAATAATAAACCCATCACTGTTACATTGAACTGGGTGAATGGAATATGAATGACAGTAACCTAAACCCATCACTGTTACATTGAACTGGGTGAATATGAATGACAGTAACCTAAACCCATCACTTTACATTGAACTGGGTGAATATGATTGACAGTAACCTAAACCCATCACTGTTACATTGAACTGGGTGAATATGAATGACAGTAACCTAAACCCATCACTGTTACATTGAACTGGGTGAATGGAATATGAATGACAGTAACCTAAACCCATCACTGTTACATTGAACTGGGTGAATATGAATGACAGTAACCTAAACCTATCACTGTTACATTGAACTGGGTGAATATGAATGACAGTAACCTAAACCCATCACTGTTACATTGAACTGGGTGAATATGAATGACAGTAACCTAAACCCATCACTGTTACATTGAACTGGTGAATGGAATATGATTGACAGTAACCTAAACCCATCACTGTTACATTGAACTGGGTGAATATGAATGACAGTAACCTAAACCCATCACTGTTTCATTGAACTGGGTGAATGGAATATGAATGACAGTAACCTAAACCCATCACTGTTACATTGAACTGGGTGAATGGAATATGAATGACAGTAACCTAAACCCATCACTGTTACATTGAACTGGGTGAATATGAATGACAGTAACCTAAACCCATCACTGTTACATTGAACTGGGTGAATGGAATATGAATGACAGTAACCTAAACCCATCACTGTTACATTGAACTGGGTGAATATGAATGACAGTAACCTAAACCCATCACTGTTACATTGAACTGGGTGAATGGAATATGAATGACAGTAACCTAAACCCATCACTGTTACATTGAACTGGGTGAATATGAATGACAGTAACCTAAACCCATCACTGTTACATTGAACTGGGTGAATGGAATATGAATGACAGTAACCTAAACCCATCACTGTTACATTGAACTGGGTGAATATGAATGACAGTAACCTAAACCCATCACTGTTACATTGAACTGGGTGAATGGAATATGAATGACAGTAACCTAAACCCATCACTGTTACATTGAACTGGGTGAATGGAATAATGTAACCCATCACTGTTACATTGAACTGGGTGAATGGAATATGAATGACAGTAACCTAAACCCATCACTGTTACATTGAACTGGGTGAATATGAATGACAGTAACCTAAACCCATCACTGTTACATTGAACTGGGTGAATGGAATATGAATGACAGTAACCTAAACCCATCACTGTTACATTGAACTGGGTGAATATGAATGACAGTAACCTAAACCCATCACTGTTACATTGAACTGGGAGAATGGAATAATGTAACCCATCACTGTTACATTGAACTGGGTGAATGGAATATGAATGACAGTAACCTAAACCCATCACTGTTACATTGAACTGGGTGAATATGAATGACAGTAACCTAAACCCATCACTGTTACATTGAACTGGGTGAATGGAATATGAATGACAGTAACCTAAACCCATCACTGTTACATTGAACTGGGTGAATATGAATGACAGTAACCTAAACCTATCACTGTTACATTGAACTGGGTGAATATGAATGACAGTAACCTAAACCCATCACTGTTACATTGAACTGGGTGAATATGAATGACAGTAACCTAAACCCATCACTGTTACATTGAACTGGGTGAATATGAATGACAGTAACCTAAACCCATCACTGTTACATTGAACTGGGTGAATGGAATATGAATGACAGTAACCTAAACCCATCACTGTTACATTGAACTGGGTGAATATGAATGACAGTAACCTAAACCCATCACTGTTACATTGAACTGGGTGAAATATGAATGACAGTAACCTAAACCCATCACTGTTACATTGAACTGGGTGAATGGAATATGAATGACAGTAACCTAAACCCATCACTGTTACATTGAACTGGGTGAATATGAATGACAGTAACCTAAACCCATCACTGTTACATTGAACTGGGTGAATGGAATATGAATGACAGTAACCTAAACCCATCACTGTTACATTGAACTGGGTGAATATGAATGACAGTAACCTAAACCCATCACTGTTACATTGAACTGGGTGAATGGAATATGAATGACAGTAACCTAAACCCATCACTGTTACATTGAACTGGGTGAATATGAATGACAGTAACCTAAACCCATCACTGTTACATTGAACTGGGTGAATGGAATATGAATGACAGTAACCTAAACCCATCACTGTTACATTGAACTGGGTGAATATGAATGACAGTAACCTAAACCCATCACTGTTACATTGAACTGGTGAATGGAATATGAATGACAGTAACCTAAACCCATCACTGTTACATTGAACTGGGTGAATGGAATAATGTAACCCATCACTGTTACATTGAACTGGGTGAATGGAATATGAATGACAGTAACCTAAACCCATCACTGTTACATTGAACTGGGTGAATATGAATGACAGTAACCTAAACCCATCACTGTTACATTGAACTGGGTGAATGGAATATGAATGACAGTAACCTAAACCCATCACTGTTACATTGAACTGGGTGAATATGAATGACAGTAACCTAAACCCATCACTGTTACATTGAACTGGGTGAATGGAATAATGTAACCCATCACTGTTACATTGAACTGGGTGAATGGAATATGAATGACAGTAACCTAAACCATCACTGTTACATTGAACTGGGTGAATATGAATGACAGTAACCTAAACCCATCACTGTTACATTGAACTGGGTGAATGGAATATGAATGACAGTAACCTAAACCCATCACTGTTACATTGAACTGGGTGAATATGAATGACAGTAACCTAAACCTATCACTGTTACATTGAACTGGGTGAATATGAATGACAGTAACCTAAACCCATCACTGTTACATTGAACTGGGTGAATATGAATGACAGTAACCTAAACCCATCACTGTTACATTGAACTGGGTGAATATGAATGACAGTAACCTAAACCCATCACTGTTACATTGAACTGGGTGAATGGAATATGAATGACAGTAACCTAAACCCATCACTGTTACATTGAACTGGGTGAATATGAATGACAGTAACCTAAACCCATCACTGTTACATTGAACTGGGTGAATATGAATGACAGTAACCTAAACCCATCACTGTTACATTGAACTGGGTGAATGGAATATGAATGACAGTAACCTAAACCCATCACTGTTACATTGAACTGGGTGAATATAAATGACAGTACCTAAACCCATCACTGTTACATTGAACTGGGTGAATGGAATATGAATGACAGTAACCTAAACCCATCACTGTTACATTGAACTGGGTGAATGGAATATGAATGACATTAACCTAAACCCATCACTGTTACATTGAACTGGGTGAATGGAATATGAATGACAGTAACCTAAACCTATCACTGTTACATTGAACTGGGTGAATGGAATATGAATGACAGTAACCTAAACCCATCACTGTTACATTGAACTGGGTGAATATGAATGACAGTAACCTAAACCCATCACTGTTACATTGAACTGGGTGAATATGAATGACAGTAACCTAAACCCATCACTGTTACATTGAACTGGGTGAATGGAATATGAATGACAGTAACCTAAACCCATCACTGTTACATTGAACTGGTGAATGGAATATGAATGACAGTAACCTAAACCCATCACTGTTACATTGAACTGGGTGAATATGAATGACAGTAACCTAAACCCATCACTGTTACATTGAACTGGGTGAATGGAATAATGTAACCCATCACTGTTACATTGAACTGGGTGAATGGAATATGAATGACAGTAACCTAAACCCATCACTGTTACATTGAACTGGGTGAATATGATTGACAGTAACCTAAACCCATCACTTTTACATTGAACTGGGTGAATATGAATGACAGTAACCTAAACCCATCACTGTTACATTGAACTGGGTGAATGGAATATGAATGACAGTAACCTAAACCCACCACTGTTACATTGAACTGGGTGAATATGAATGACAGTAACCTAAACCTATCACTGTTACATTTAACTGGGTGAATGGAATATGAATGACAGTAACCTAAACCCATCACTGTTACATTGAACTGGGTGAATATGAATGACAGTAACCTAAACCCATCACTGTTACATTGAACTTGGTGAATGGAATATGAATGACAGTAACCTAAACCCATCACTGTTACATTGAACTGGGTGAATATGAATGACAGTAACCTAAACCCATCACTGTTACATTGAACTGGGTGAATGGAATATGAATGACAGTAACCTAAACCCATCACTGTTACATTGAACTGGGTGAATGGAATATGAATGACAGTAACCTAAACCCATCACTGTTACATTGAACTGGGTGAATATGAATGACAGTAACCTAAACCCATCACTGTTACATTGAACTGGGTGAATATGAATGACAGTAACCTAAACCCATCACTGTTACATTGAACTGGGTGAATATGAATGACAGTAACCTAAACCCATCACTGTTACATTGAACTGGGTGAATGGAATATGAATGACAGTAACCTAAACCCATCACTGTTACATTGAACTGGGTGAATATGAATGACAGTAACCTAAACCCATCACTGTTACATTGAACTGGGTGAATATGAATGACAGTAACCTAAACCCATCACTGTTACATTGAACTGGGTGAATATGAATGACAGTAACCTAAACCCATCACTGTTACATTGAACTGGGTGAATGGAATATGAATGACAGTAACCTAAACCCATCACTGTTACATTGAACTGGGTGAATATGAATGACAGTAACCTAAACCATCACTGTTACATTGAACTGGGTGAATGGAATATGAATGACAGTAACCTAAACCCATCACTGTTACATTGAACTGGGTGAATATGAATGACAGTAACCTAAACCCATCACTGTTACATTGAACTGGGTGAATATGAATGACAGTAACCTAAACCTATCACTGTTACATTGAACTGGGTGAATGGAATATGAATGACAGTAACCTAAACCCATCACTGTTACATTGAACTGGGTGAATATGAATGACAGTAACCTAAACCCATCACTGTTACATTGAACTGGGTGAATGGAATATGAATGACAGTAACCTAAACCCATCACTGTTACATTGAACTGGGTGAATGGAATATGAATGACAGTAACCTAAACCCATCACTGTTACATTGAACTGGGTGAATATGAATGACAGTACCTAAACCCATCACTGTTACATTGAACTGGGTGAATGGAATATGAATGACAGTAACCTAAACCCATCACTGTTACATTGAACTGGGTGAATGGAATATGAATGACAGTAACCTAAACCCATCACTGTTACATTGAACTGGGTGAATATGAATGACAGTAACCTAAACCCATCACTGTTACATTGAACTGGGTGAATATGAATGACAGTAACCTAAACCCATCACTGTTACATTGAACTGGGTGAATATGAATGACAGTAACCTAAACCCATCACTGTTACATTGAACTGGGTGAATGGAATATGAATGACAGTAACCTAAACCCATCACTGTTTCATTGAACTGGGTGAATGGAATATGAATGACAGTAACCTAAACCCATCACTGTTACATTGAACTGGGTGAATGGAATAATGTAAACCCATCACTGTTACATTGAACTGGGTGAATGGAATATGAATGACAGTAACCTAAACCCATCACTGTTACATTGAACTGGGTGAATATGAATGACAGTAACCTAAACCCATCACTGTTACATTGAACTGGGTGAATATGAATGACAGTAACCTAAACCCATCACTGTTACATTGAACTGGGTGAATATGAATGACAGTAACCTAAACCCATCACTGTTACATTGAACTGGGTGAATGGAATATGAATGACAGTAACCTAAACCCATCACTGTTACATTGAACTGGGTGAATATGAATGACAGTAACCTAAACCCATCACTGTTACATTGAACTGGGTGAATATGAATGACAGTAACCTAAACCCATCACTGTTACATTGAACTGGGTGAATGGAATATGAATGACAGTAACCTAAACCCATCACTGTTACATTGAACTGGTGAATGGAATATGAATGACAGTAACCTAAACCCATCACTGTTACATTGAACTGGGTGAATATGAATGACAGTAACCTAAACCCATCACTGTTACATTGAACTGGGTGAATGGAATAATGTAACCCATCACTGTTACATTGAACTGGGTGAATGGAATATGAATGACAGTAACCTAAACCCATCACTGTTACATTGAACTGGGTGAATATGAATGACAGTAACCTAAACCCATCACTGTTACATTGAACTGGGTGAATATGAATGACAGTAACCTAAACCCATCACTGTTACATTGAACTGGGTGAATGGAATATGAATGACAGTAACCTAAACCCATCACTGTTACATTGAACTGGGTGAATATGAATGACAGTAACCTAAACCCATCACTGTTACATTGAACTGGGTGAATGGAATATGAATGACAGTAACCTAAACCCATCACTGTTACATTGAACTGGGTGAATATGAATGACAGTAACCTAAACCCATCACTGTTACATTGAACTGGGTGAATGGAATATGAATGACAGTAACCTAAACCCATCACTGTTACATTGAACTGGGTGAATATGAATGACAGTAACCTAAACCCATCACTGTTACATTGAACTGGGTGAATGGAATATGAATGACAGTAACCTAAACCCATCACTGTTACATTGAACTGGGTGAATATGAATGACAGTAACCTAAACCCATCACTGTTACATTGAACTGGGTGAATATGAATGACAGTAACCTAAACCCATCACTGTTACATTGAACTGGGTGAATATGAATGACAGTAACCTAAACCCATCACTGTTACATTGAACTGGGTGAATGGAATATGAATGACAGTAACCTAAACCCATCACTGTTACATTGAACTGGGTGAATATGAATGACAGTAACCTAAACCATCACTGTTACATTGAACTGGGTGAATGGAATATGAATGACAGTAACCTAAACCCATCACTGTTACATTGAACTGGGTGAATATGAATGACAGTAACCTAAACCCATCACTGTTACATTGAACTGGGTGAATATGAATGACAGTAACCTAAACCTATCACTGTTACATTGAACTGGGTGAATGGAATATGAATGACAGTAACCTAAACCCATCACTGTTACATTGAACTGGGTGAATATGAATGACAGTAACCTAAACCCATCACTGTTACATTGAACTGGGTGAATGGAATATGAATGACAGTAACCTAAACCCATCACTGTTACATTGAACTGGGTGAATGGAATATGAATGACAGTAACCTAAACCCATCACTGTTACATTGAACTGGGTGAATATGAATGACAGTAACCTAAACCCATCACTGTTACATTGAACTGGGTGAATGGAATATGAATGACAGTAACCTAAACCTATCACTGTTACATTGAACTGGGTGAATGGAATATGAATGACAGTAACCTAAACCCATCACTGTTACATTGAACTGGGTGAATATGAATGACAGTAACCTAAACCCATCACTGTTACATTGAACTGGGTGAATATGAATGACAGTAACCTAAACCCATCACTGTTACATTGAACTGGGTGAATATGAATGACAGTAACCTAAACCCATCACTGTTACATTGAACTGGGTGAATGGAATATGAATGACAGTAACCTAAACCCATCACTGTTACATTGAACTGGGTGAATATGAATGACAGTAACCTAAACCCATCACTGTTACATTGAACTGGGTGAATGGAATATGAATGACAGTAACCTAAACCCATCACTGTTACATTGAACTGGGTGAATGGAATAATGTAACCCATCACTGTTACATTGAACTGGGTGAATGGAATATGAATGACAGTAACCTAAACCCATCACTGTTACATTGAACTGGGTGAATATGAATGACAGTAACCTAAACCCATCACTGTTACATTGAACTGGGTGAATATGAATGACAGTAACCTAAACCCATCACTGTTACATTGAACTGGGTGAATATGAATGACAGTAACCTAAACCTATCACTGTTACATTGAACTGGGTGAATGGAATATGAATGACAGTAACCTAAACTTATCACTGTTACATTGAACTGGGTGAATATGAATGACAGTAACCTAAACCTATCACTGTTACATTGAACTGGGTGAATATGAATGACAGTAACCTAAACCCATCACTGTTACATTGAACTGGGTGAATATGAATGACAGTAACCTAAACCCATCACTGTTACATTGAACTGGTGAATGGAATATGAATGACAGTAACCTAAACCCATCACTGTTACATTGAACTGGGTGAATATGAATGACAGTAACCTAAACCCATCACTGTTACATTGAACTGGGTGAATGGAATATGAATGACAGTAACCTAAACCCATCACTGTTACATTGAACTGGGTGAATGGAATATGAATGACAGTAACCTAAACCCATCACTGTTACATTGAACTGGGTGAATATGAATGACAGTAACCTAAACCCATCACTGTTACATTGAACTGGGTGAATGGAATATGAATGACAGTAACCTAAACCCATCACTGTTACATTGAACTGGGTGAATATGAATGACAGTAACCTAAACCCATCACTGTTACATTGAACTGGGTGAATGGAATATGAATGACAGTAACCTAAACCCATCACTGTTACATTGAACTGGGTGAATATGAATGACAGTAACCTAAACCCATCACTGTTACATTGAACTGGGTGAATGGAATATGAATGACAGTAACCTAAACCCATCACTGTTACATTGAACTGGGTGAATATGAATGACAGTAACCTAAACCCATCACTGTTACATTGAACTGGGTGAATGGAATATGAATGACAGTAACCTAAACCCATCACTGTTACATTGAACTGGGTGAATGGAATAAGTAACCCATCACTGTTACATTGAACTGGGTGAATGGAATATGAATGACAGTAACCTAAACCATCACTGTTACATTGAACTGGGTGAATATGAATGACAGTAACCTAAACCCATCACTGTTACATTGAACTGGGTGAATGGAATATGAATGACAGTAACCTAAACCCATCACTGTTACATTGAACTGGGTGAATATGAATGACAGTAACCTAAACCCATCACTGTTACATTGAACTGGGTGAATGAATGAAGTAACCTAACCCATCACTGTTACATTGAACTGGGTGAATGGAATATGAATGACAGTAACCTAAACCCATCACTGTTACATTGAACTGGGTGAATATGAATGACAGTAACCTAAACCCATCACTGTTACATTGAACTGGGTGAATGGAATATGAATGACAGTAACCTAAACCCATCACTGTTACATTGAACTGGGTGAATATGAATGACAGTAACCTAAACCTATCACTGTTACATTGAACTGGGTGAATATGAATGACAGTAACCTAAACCTATCACTGTTACATTGAACTGGGTGAATATGAATGACAGTAACCTAAACCCATCACTGTTACATTGAACTGGGTGAATATGAATGACAGTAACCTAAACCCATCACTGTTACATTGAACTGGTGAATGGAATATGAATGACAGTAACCTAAACCCATCACTGTTACATTGAACTGGGTGAATATGAATGACAGTAACCTAAACCCATCACTGTTACATTGAACTGGGTGAATGGAATATGAATGACAGTAACCTAAACCCATCACTGTTACATTGAACTGGGTGAATGGAATATGAATGACAGTAACCTAAACCCATCACTGTTACATTGAACTGGGTGAATATGAATGACAGTAACCTAAACCCATCACTGTTACATTGAACTGGGTGAATGGAATATGAATGACAGTAACCTAAACCCATCACTGTTACATTGAACTGGGTGAATATGAATGACAGTAACCTAAACCCATCACTGTTACATTGAACTGGGTGAATGGAATATGAATGACAGTAACCTAAACCCATCACTGTTACATTGAACTGGGTGAATATGAATGACAGTAACCTAAACCCATCACTGTTACATTGAACTGGGTGAATGGAATATGAATGACAGTAACCTAAACCCATCACTGTTACATTGAACTGGGTGAATATGAATGACAGTAACCTAAACCCATCACTGTTACATTGAACTGGGTGAATGGAATATGAATGACAGTAACCTAAACCCATCACTGTTACATTGAACTGGGGTGAATGGAATAATGTAACCCATCACTGTTACATTGAACTGGGTGAATGGAATATGAATGACAGTAACCTAAACCCATCACTGTTACATTGAACTGGGTGAATATGAATGACAGTAACCTAAACCCATCACTGTTACATTGAACTGGGTGAATGGAATATGAATGACAGTAACCTAAACCCATCACTGTTACATTGAACTGGGTGAATATGAATGACAGTAACCTAAACCCATCACTGTTACATTGAACTGGGTGAATGGAATAATGTAAACCCATCACTGTTACATTGAACTGGGTGAATGGAATATGAATGACAGTAACCTAAACCCATCACTGTTACATTGAACTGGGTGAATATGAATGACAGTAACCTAAACCCATCACTGTTACATTGAACTGGGTGAATGGAATATGAATGACAGTAACCTAAACCCATCACTGTTACATTGAACTGGGTGAATATGAATGACAGTAACCTAAACCCATCACTGTTACATTGAACTGGGTGAATATGAATGACAGTAACCTAAACCCATCACTGTTACATTGAACTGGGTGAATATGAATGACAGTAACCTAAACCCATCACTGTTACATTGAACTGGGTGAATATGAATGACAGTAACCTAAACCCATCACTGTTACATTGAACTGGGTGAATGGAATATGAATGACAGTAACCTAAACCCATCACTGTTACATTGAACTGGGTGAATATGAATGACAGTAACCTAAACCCATCACTGTTACATTGAACTGGGTGAATATGAATGACAGTAACCTAAACCCATCACTGTTACATTGAACTGGGTGAATGGAATATGAATGACAGTAACCTAAACCCATCACTGTTACATTGAACTGGGTGAATATGAATGACAGTAACCTAAACCTATCACTGTTACATTGAACTGGGTGAATGGAATATGAATGACAGTAACCTAAACCCATCACTGTTACATTGAACTGGGTGAATGGAATATGAATGACAGTAACCTAAACCCATCACTGTTACATTGAACTGGGTGAATGGAATATGAATGACAGTAACCTAAACCTATCACTGTTACATTGAACTGGGTGAATGGAATATGAATGACAGTAACCTAAACCCATCACTGTTACATTGAACTGGGTGAATATGAATGACAGTAACCTAAACCCATCACTGTTACATTGAACTGGGTGAATATGAATGACAGTAACCTAAACCCATCACTGTTACATTGAACTGGGTGAATGGAATATGAATGACAGTAACCTAAACCCATCACTGTTACATTGAACTGTGTGAATGGAATATGAATGACAGTAACCTAAACCCATCACTGTTACATTGAACTGGGTGAATATGAATGACAGTAACCTAAACCCATCACTGTTACATTGAACTGGGTGAATGGAATAATGTAACCCATCACTGTTACATTGAACTGGGTGAATGGAATATGAATGACAGTAACCTAAACCCATCACTGTTACATTGAACTGGGTGAATATGATTGACAGTAACCTAAACCCATCACTTTTACATTGAACTGGGTGAATATGAATGACAGTAACCTAAACCCATCACTGTTACATTGAACTGGGTGAATGGAATATGAATGACAGTAACCTAAACCCACCACTGTTACATTGAACTGGGTGAATATGAATGACAGTAACCTAAACCCATCACTGTTACATTGAACTGGGTGAATGGAATATGAATGACAGTAACCTAAACCCATCACTGTTACATTGAACTGGGTGAATATGAATGACAGTAACCTAAACCATCACTGTTACATTGAACTGGGTGAATGGAATATGAATGACAGTAACCTAAACCCATCACTGTTACATTGAACTGGGTGAATATGAATGACAGTAACCTAAACCCATCACTGTTACATTGAACTGGGTGAATGGAATATGAATGACAGTAACCTAAACCCATCACTGTTACATTGAACTGGTGAATGGAATATGAATGACAGTAACCTAAACCCATCACTGTTACATTGAACTGGGTGAATATGAATGACAGTAACCTAAACCCATCACTGTTACATTGAACTGGGTGAATATGAATGACAGTAACCTAAACCCATCACTGTTACATTGAACTGGGTGAATATGAATGACAGTAACCTAAACCCATCACTGTTACATTGAACTGGGTGAATGGAATATGAATGACAGTAACCTAAACCCATCACTGTTACATTGAACTGGGTGAATATGAATGACAGTAACCTAAACCCATCACTGTTACATTGAACTGGGTGAATATGAATGACAGTAACCTAAACCCATCACTGTTACATTGAACTGGGTGAATATGAATGACAGTAACCTAAACCCATCACTGTTACATTGAACTGGGTGAATGGAATATGAATGACAGTAACCTAAACCCATCACTGTTACATTGAACTGGGTGAATATGAATGACAGTAACCTAAACCTATCACTGTTACATTGAACTGGGTGAATGGAATATGAATGACAGTAACCTAAACCCATCACTGTTACATTGAACTGGGTGAATATGAATGACAGTAACCTAAACCTATCACTGTTACATTGAACTGGGTGAATATGAATGACAGTAACCTAAACCTATCACTGTTACATTGAACTGGGTGAATGGAATATGAATGACAGTAACCTAAACCCATCACTGTTACATTGAACTGGGTGAATATGAATGACAGTAACCTAAACCCATCACTGTTACATTGAACTGGGTGAATGGAATATGAATGACAGTAACCTAAACCCATCACTGTTACATTGAACTGGGTGAATGGAATATGAATGACAGTAACCTAAACCCATCACTGTTACATTGAACTGGGTGAATATGAATGACAGTAACCTAAACCCATCACTGTTACATTGAACTGGGTGAATGGAATATGAATGACAGTAACCTAAACCATCACTGTTACATTGAACTGGGTGAATGGAATATGAATGACAGTAACCTAAACCCATCACTGTTACATTGAACTGGGTGAATATGAATGACAGTAACCTAAACCCATCACTGTTACATTGAACTGGGTGAATATGAATGACAGTAACCTAAACCCATCACTGTTACATTGAACTGGGTGGAATATGAATGACAGTAACCTAAACCCATCACTGTTACATTGAACTGGGTGAATGAATATGAATGACAGTAACCTAAACCCATCACTGTTACATTGAACTGGGTGAATGGAATATGAATGACAGTAACCTAAACCCATCACTGTTACATTGAACTGGGTGGAATGAATGACAGTAACCTAAACCCATCACTGTTACATTGAACTGGGTGAATGGAATATGAATGACAGTAACCTAAACCCATCACTGTTACATTGAACTGGGTGAATATGAATGACAGTAACCTAAACCCATCACTGTTACATTGAACTGGGTGAATATGAATGACAGTAACCTAAACCCATCACTGTTACATTGAACTGGGTGAATATGAATGACAGTAACCTAAACCCATCACTGTTACATTGAACTGGGTGAATGGAATATGAATGACAGTAACCTAAACCCATCACTGTTACATTGAACTGGGTGAATATGAATGACAGTAACCTAAACCCATCACTGTTACATTGAACTGGGTGAATATGAATGACAGTAACCTAAACCCATCACTGTTACATTGAACTGGGTGAATATGAATGACAGTAACCTAAACCCATCACTGTTACATTGAACTGGTGAATGGAATATGAATGACAGTAACCTAAACCCATCACTGTTACATTGAACTGGGTGAATATGAATGACAGTAACCTAAACCCATCACTGTTACATTGAACTGGGTGAATGGATATGAATGACAGTAACCTAAACCCATCACTGTTACATTGAACTGGGTGAATGGAATATGAATGACAGTAACCTAAACCCATCACTGTTACATTGAACTGGGTGAATATGAATGACAGTAACCTAAACCCATCACTGTTACATTGAACTGGTGAATGGAATATGAATGACAGTAACCTAAACCCATCACTGTTACATTGAACTGGGTGAATATGAATGACAGTAACCTAAACCCATCACTGTTACATTGAACTGGGTGAATGGAATATGAATGACAGTAACCTAAACCCATCACTGTTACATTGAACTGGGGTGAATATGAATGACAGTAACCTAAACCCATCACTGTTACATTGAACTGGGTGAATATGAATGACAGTAACCTAAACCCATCACTGTTACATTGAACTGGGTGAATGGAATATGAATGACAGTAACCTAAACCCATCACTGTTACATTGAACTGGGTGAATGGAATATGAATGACAGTAACCTAAACCCATCACTGTTACATTGAACTGGGTGAATATGAATGACAGTAACCTAAACCCATCACTGTTACATTGAACTGGGTGAATATGAATGACAGTAACCTAACCCATCACTGTTACATTGAACTGGGTGAATATGAATGACAGTAACCTAAACCCATCACTGTTACATTGAACTGGGTGAATGGAATATGAATGACAGTAACCTAAACCCATCACTGTTACATTGAACTGGGTGAATATGAATGACAGTAACCTAAACCCATCACTGTTACATTGAACTGGGTGAATGGAATATGAATGACAGTAACCTAAACCCATCACTGTTACATTGAACTGGGTGAATATGAATGACAGTAACCCATCACCATGTTACATTGAACTGGGTGAATGGAATATGAATGACAGTAACCTAAACCCATCACTGTTACATTGAACTGGGTGAATATGAATGACAGTAACCTAAACCCATCACTGTTACATTGAACTGGGTGAATATGAATGACAGTAACCTAAACCCATCACTGTTACATTGAACTGGGTGAATATGAATGACAGTAACCTAAACCCATCACTGTTACATTGAACTGGGTGAATGGAATATGAATGACAGTAACCTAAACCCATCACTGTTACATTGAACTGGGTGAATATGAATGACAGTAACCTAAACCCATCACTGTTACATTGAACTGGGTGAATATGAATGACAGTAACCTAAACCCATCACTGTTACATTGAACTGGGTGAATATGAATGACAGTAACCTAAACCCATCACTGTTACATTGAACTGGGTGAATGGAATATGAATGACAGTAACCTAAACCCATCACTGTTACATTGAACTGGGTGAATATGAATGACAGTAACCTAAACCCATCACTGTTACATTGAACTGGGTGAATGGAATATGAATGACAGTAACCTAAACCCATCACTGTTACATTGAACTGGGTGAATGAATGAATAACCTAAACCCATCACTGTTACATTGAACTGGGTGAATGGAATATGAATGACAGTAACCTAAACCCATCACTGTTACATTGAACTGGGTGAATATGAATGACAGTAACCTAAACCCATCACTGTTACATTGAACTGGGTGAATATGAATGACAGTAACCTAAACCCATCACTGTTACATTGAACTGGGTGAATGGAATATGAATGACAGTAACCTAAACCCATCACTGTTACATTGAACTGGGTGAATATGAATGACAGTAACCTAAACCCATCACTGTTACATTGAACTGGGTGAATGGAATATGAATGACAGTAACCTAAACCCATCACTGTTACATTGAACTGGGTGAATATGAATGACAGTAACCTAAACCATCACTGTTACATTGAACTGGTGAATGGAATATGAATGACAGTAACCTAAACCCATCACTGTTACATTGAACTGGGGTGAATATGAATGACAGTAACCTAAACCCATCACTGTTACATTGAACTGGGTGAATGGATATGAATGACAGTAACCTAAACCCATCACTGTTACATTGAACTGGGTGAATGAATATGAATGACAGTAACCTAAACCCATCACTGTTACATTGAACTGGGTGAATATGAATGACAGTAACCTAAACCCATCACTGTTACATTGAACTGGGTGAATGAATATGAATGACAGTAACCTAAACCCATCACTGTTACATTGAACTGGGTGAATGGAATATGAATGACAGTAACCTAAACCCATCACTGTTACATTGAACTGGGTGAATATGAATGACAGTAACCTAAACCCATCACTGTTACATTGAACTGGGTGAATATGAATGACAGTAACCTAAACCCATCACTGTTACATTGAACTGGGTGAATATGAATGACAGTAACCTAAACCCATCACTGTTACATTGAACTGGGTGAATGGAATATGAATGACAGTAACCTAAACCCATCACTGTTACATTGAACTGGGTGAATATGAATGACAGTAACCTAAACCCATCACTGTTACATTGAACTGGGTGAATGGAATATGAATGACAGTAACCTAAACCCATCACTGTTACATTGAACTGGGTGAATATGAATGACAGTAACCTAAACCCATCACTGTTACATTGAACTGGGTGAATATGAATGACAGTAACCTAAACCCATCACTGTTACATTGAACTGGGTGAATATGAATGACAGTAACCTAAACCCATCACTGTTACATTGAACTGGGTGAATATGAATGACAGTAACCTAAACCCATCACTGTTACATTGAACTGGGTGAATATGAATGACAGTAACCTAAACCCATCACTGTTACATTGAACTGGGTGAATGGAATATGAATGACAGTAACCTAAACCCATCACTGTTACATTGAACTGGGTGAATATGAATGACAGTAACCTAAACCCATCACTGTTACATTGAACTGGTGAATGGAATATGAATGACAGTAACCTAAACCCATCACTGTTACATTGAACTGGGTGAATGGACATAACCTAAACCCATCACTGTTACATTGAACTGGGTGAATGGAATATGAATGACAGTAACCTAAACCCATCACTGTTACATTGAACTGGGTGAATATGAATGACAGTAACCTAAACCCATCACTGTTACATTGAACTGGGTGAATATGAATGACAGTAACCTAAACCCATCACTGTTACATTGAACTGGGTGAATATGAATGACAGTAACCTAAACCCATCACTGTTACATTGAACTGGGTGAATGGAATATGAATGACAGTAACCTAAACCCATCACTGTTACATTGAACTGGGTGAATATGAATGACAGTAACCTAAACCCATCACTGTTACATTGAACTGGGTGAATATGAATGACAGTAACCTAAACCCATCACTGTTACATTGAACTGGGTGAATATGAATGACAGTAACCTAAACCCATCACTGTTACATTGAACTGGTGAATGGAATATGAATGACAGTAACCTAAACCCATCACTGTTACATTGAACTGGGTGAATATGAATGACAGTAACCTAAACCCATCACTGTTACATTGAACTGGGTGAATGGAATATGAATGACAGTAACCTAAACCCATCACTGTTACATTGAACTGGGTGAATGGAATAATGTAAAAACCCATCACTGTTACATTGAACTGGGTGAATGGAATATGAATGACAGTAACCTAAACCCATCACTGTTACATTGAACTGGGTGAATATGAATGACAGTAACCTAAACCCATCACTGTTACATTGAACTGGGTGAATATGAATGACAGTAACCTAAACCCATCACTGTTACATTGAACTGGGTGAATGGAATATGAATGACAGTAACCTAAACCCATCACTGTTACATTGAACTGGGTGAATATGAATGACAGTAACCTAAACCTATCACTGTTACATTGAACTGGGTGAATGGAATATGAATGACAGTAACCTAAACCCATCACTGTTACATTGAACTGGGTGAATATGAATGACAGTAACCTAAACCCATCACTGTTACATTGAACTGGTGAATGGAATATGAATGACAGTAACCTAAACCCATCACTGTTACATTGAACTGGGTGAATATGAATGACAGTAACCTAAACCCATCACTGTTACATTGAACTGGGTGAATGGATATGAATGACAGTAACCTAAACCCATCACTGTTACATTGAACTGGGTGAATGGAATATGAATGACAGTAACCTAAACCCATCACTGTTACATTGAACTGGGTGAATATGAATGACAGTAACCTAAACCCATCACTGTTACATTGAACTGGGTGAATGGAATATGAATGACAGTAACCTAAACCCATCACTGTTACATTGAACTGGGTGAATGGAATATGAATGACAGTAACCTAAACCCATCACTGTTACATTGAACTGGGTGAATATGAATGACAGTAACCTAAACTTATCACTGTTACATTGAACTGGGTGAATATGAATGACAGTAACCTAAACCCATCACTGTTACATTGAACTGGGTGAATATGAATGACAGTAACCTAAACCCATCACTGTTACATTGAACTGGGTGAATGGAATATGAATGACAGTAACCTAAACCCATCACTGTTACATTGAACTGGGTGAATATGAATGACAGTAACCTAAACCCATCACTGTTTCATTGAACTGGGTGAATGGAATATGAATGACAGTAACCTAAACCCATCACTGTTACATTGAACTGGGTGAATATGAATGACAGTAACCTAAACCCATCACTTTTACATTGAACTGGGTGAATATGAATGACAGTAACCTAAACCCACCACTGTTACATTGAACTGGGTGAATATGAATGACAGTAACCTAAACCTATCACTGTTACATTGAACTGGGTGAATATGAATGACAGTAACCTAAACCCATCACTGTTACATTGAACTGGGTGAATATGAATGACAGTAACCTAAACCCATCACTGTTACATTGAACTGGGTGAATGGAATATGAATGACAGTAACCTAAACCCATCACTGTTACATTGAACTGGGTGAATATGAATGACAGTAACCTAAACCCATCACTGTTACATTGAACTGGGTGAATATGAATGACAGTAACCTAAACCCATCACTGTTACATTGAACTGGGTGAATATGAATGACAGTAACCTAAACCCATCACTGTTACATTGAACTGGGTGAATGGAATATGAATGACAGTAACCTAAACCCATCACTGTTACATTGAACTGGGTGAATATGAATGACAGTAACCTAAACCTATCACTGTTACATTGAACTGGGTGAATATGAATGACAGTAACCTAAACGCATCACTGTTACATTGAACTGGGTGAATATGAATGACAGTAACCTAAACCCATCACTGTTACATTGAACTGGGTGAATGGAATATGAATGACAGTAACCTAAACCCATCACTGTTACATTGAACTGGGTGAATATGAATGACAGTAACCTAAACCCATCACTGTTACATTGAACTGGGTGAATGGAATATGAATGACAGTAACCTAAACCCATCACTGTTACATTGAACTGGGTGAATGGAATAATGTAACCCATCACTGTTACATTGAACTGGGTGAATGGAATATGAATGACAGTAACCTAAACCCATCACTGTTACATTGAACTGGGTGAATATGAATGACAGTAACCTAAACCCATCACTGTTACATTGAACTGGGTGAATATGAATGACAGTAACCTAAACCCATCACTGTTACATTGAACTGGGTGAATGGAATATGAATGACAGTAACCTAAACCCATCACTGTTACATTGAACTGGGTGAATATGAATGACAGTAACCTAAACCCATCACTGTTACATTGAACTGGGTGAATGGAATATGAATGACAGTAACCTAAACCCATCACTGTTACATTGAACTGGGTGAATATGAATGACAGTAACCTAAACCCATCACTGTTACATTGAACTGGTGAATGGAATATGAATGACAGTAACCTAAACCCATCACTGTTACATTGAACTGGGTGAATATGAATGACAGTAACCTAAACCCATCACTGTTTCATTGAACTGGGTGAATGGAATATGAATGACAGTAACCTAAACCCATCACTGTTACATTGAACTGGGTGAATTTGATTGACAGTAACCTAAACCCATCACCTTTACATTGAACTGGGTGAATATGAATGACAGTAACCTAAACCCATCACTGTTACATTGAACTGGGTGAATGGAATATGAATGACAGTAACCTAAACCCATCACTGTTACATTGAACTGGGTGAATGGAATAATGTAACCCATCGCTGTTACATTGAACTGGGTGAATGGAATATGAATGACAGTAACCTAAACCCATCACTGTTACATTGAACTGGGTGAATATGAATGACAGTAACCTAAACCCATCACTGTTACATTGAACTGGGTGAATATGAATGACAGTAACCTAAACCCATCACTGTTACATTGAACTGGGTGAATGGAATATGAATGACAGTAACCTAAACCCATCACTGTTACATTGAACTGGGTGAATATGAATGACAGTAACCTAAAACCATCACTGTTACATTGAACTGGGTGAATGGAATATGAATGACAGTAACCTAAACCCATCACTGTTACATTGAACTGGGTGAATATGAATGACAGTAACCTAAACCCATCACTGTTACATTGAACTGGTGAATGGAATATGAATGACAGTAACCTAAACCCATCACTGTTACATTGAACTGGGTGAATATGAATGACAGTAACCTAAACCCATCACTGTTACATTGAACTGGGTGAATGGAATATGAATGACAGTAACCTAAACCCATCACTGTTACATTGAACTGGGTGAATGGAATATGAATGACAGTAACCTAAACCCATCACTGTTACATTGAACTGGGTGAATATGAATGACAGTAACCTAAACCCATCACTGTTACATTGAACTGGGTGAATGGAATATGAATGACAGTAACCTAAACCCATCACTGTTACATTGAACTGGGTGAATGGAATATGAATGACAGTAACCTAAACCCATCACTGTTACATTGAACTGGGTGAATATGAATGACAGTAACCTAAACCCATCACTGTTACATTGAACTGGGTGAATATGAATGACAGTAACCTAAACCCATCACTGTTACATTGAACTGGGTGAATATGAATGACAGTAACCTAAACCCATCACTGTTACATTGAACTGGGTGAATGGAATATGAATGACAGTAACCTAAACCCATCACTGTTACATTGAACTGGGTGAATATGAATGACAGTAACCTAAACCCATCACTGTTACATTGAACTGGGTGAATGGAATATGAATGACAGTAACCTAAACCCATCACTGTTACATTGAACTGGGTGAATATGAATGACAGTAACCTAAACCCATCACTGTTACATTGAACTGGGTGAATATGAATGACAGTAACCTAAACCCATCACTGTTACATTGAACTGGGTGAATATGAATGACAGTAACCTAAACCCATCACTGTTACATTGAACTGGGTGAATATGAATGACAGTAACCTAAACCCATCACTGTTACATTGAACTGGGTGAATATGAATGACAGTAACCTAAACCCATCACTGTTACATTGAACTGGGTGAATGGAATATGAATGACAGTAACCTAAACCCATCACTGTTACATTGAACTGGGTGAATATGAATGACAGTAACCTAAACCCATCACTGTTACATTGAACTGGGTGAATATGAATGACAGTAACCTAAACCCATCACTGTTACATTGAACTGGGTGAATATGAATGACAGTAACCTAAACCCATCACTGTTACATTGAACTGGGTGAATGGAATATGAATGACAGTAACCTAAACCCATCACTGTTACATTGAACTGGGTGAATATGAATGACAGTAACCTAAACCCATCACTGTTACATTGAACTGGGTGAATATGAATGACAGTAACCTAAACCCATCACTGTTACATTGAACTGGGTGAATATGAATGACAGTAACCTAAACCCATCACTGTTACATTGAACTGGGTGAATGGAATATGAATGACAGTAACCTAAACCCATCACTGTTACATTGAACTGGGTGAATATGAATGACAGTAACCTAAACCCATCACTGTTACATTGAACTGGGTGAATGGAATATGAATGACAGTAACCTAAACCCATCACTGTTACATTGAACTGGGTGAATGGAATAATGTAACCCATCACTGTTACATTGAACTGGGTGAATGGAATATGAATGACAGTAACCTAAACCCATCACTGTTACATTGAACTGGGTGAATATGAATGACAGTAACCTAAACCCATCACTGTTACATTGAACTGGGTGAATATGAATGACAGTAACCTAAACCCATCACTGTTACATTGAACTGGGTGAATGGAATATGAATGACAGTAACCTAAACCCATCACTGTTACATTGAACTGGGTGAATATGAATGACAGTAACCTAAACCATCACTGTTACATTGAACTGGGTGAATGGAATATGAATGACAGTAACCTAAACCCATCACTGTTACATTGAACTGGGTGAATATGAATGACAGTAACCTAAACCCATCACTGTTACATTGAACTGGTGAATGGAATATGAATGACAGTAACCTAAACCCATCACTGTTACATTGAACTGGGTGAATATGAATGACAGTAACCTAAACCCATCACTGTTTCATTGAACTGGGTGAATGGAATATGAATGACAGTAACCTAAACCCATCACTGTTACATTGAACTGGGTGAATTTGATTGACAGTAACCTAAACCCATCACCTTTACATTGAACTGGGTGAATATGAATGACAGTAACCTAAACCCATCACTGTTACATTGAACTGGGTGAATGGAATATGAATGACAGTAACCTAAACCCATCACTGTTACATTGAACTGGGTGAATGGAATATGAATGACAGTAACCTAAACCCATCACTGTTACATTGAACTGGGTGAATGGAATATGAATGACAGTAACCTAAACCCATCACTGTTACATTGAACTGGGTGAATATGAATGACAGTAACCTAAACCCATCACTGTTACATTGAACTGGGTGAATATGAATGACAGTAACCTAAACCCATCACTGTTACATTGAACTGGGTGAATGGAATATGAATGACAGTAACCTAAACCCATCACTGTTACATTGAACTGGGTGAATATGAATGACAGTAACCTAAACCCATCACTGTTACATTGAACTGGGTGAATGGAATATGAATGACAGTAACCTAAACCCATCACTGTTACATTGAACTGGGTGAATATGAATGACAGTAACCTAAACCCATCACTGTTACATTGAACTGGGTGAATGGAATATGAATGACAGTAACCTAAACCCATCACTGTTACATTGAACTGGGTGAATGGAATATGAATGACAGTAACCTAAACCCATCACTGTTACATTGAACTGGGTGAATGGAATATGAATGACAGTAACCTAAACCCATCACTGTTACATTGAACTGGGTGAATGGAATATGAATGACAGTAACCTAAACCCATCACTGTTACATTGAACTGGGTGAATATGAATGACAGTAACCTAAACCCATCACTGTTACATTGAACTGGGTGAATGGAATATGAATGACAGTAACCTAAACCCATCACTGTTACATTGAACTGGGTGAATGGAATATGAATGACAGTAACCTAAACCCATCACTGTTACATTGAACTGGGTGAATATGAATGACAGTAACCTAAACCCTATCACTGTTACATTGAACTGGGTGAATGGAATATGAATGACAGTAACCTAAACCCATCACTGTTACATTGAACTGGGTGAATATGAATGACAGTAACCTAAACCCATCACTGTTACATTGAACTGGGTGAATGGAATATGAATGACAGTAACCTAAACCCATCACTGTTACATTGAACTGGGTGAATGGAATATGAATGACAGTAACCTAAACCCATCACTGTTACATTGAACTGGGTGAATGGAATATGAATGACAGTAACCTAAACCCATCACTGTTACATTGAACTGGGTGAATATGAATGACAGTAACCTAAACCCATCACTGTTACATTGAACTGGGTGAATATGAATGACAGTAACCTAAACCCATCACTGTTACATTGAACTGGGTGAATGGAATATGAATGACAGTAACCTAAACCCATCACTGTTACATTGAACTGGGTGAATGGAATAATGTAACCCATCACTGTTACATTGAACTGGGTGAATGGAATATGAATGACAGTAACCTAAACCCATCACTGTTACATTGAACTGGGTGAATATGAATGACAGTAACCTAAACCCATCACTGTTACATTGAACTGGGTGAATATGAATGACAGTAACCTAAACCCATCACTGTTACATTGAACTGGGTGAATGGAATATGAATGACAGTAACCTAAACCCATCACTGTTACATTGAACTGGGTGAATATGAATGACAGTAACCTAAACCCATCACTGTTACATTGAACTGGGTGAATGGATATGAATGACAGTAACCTAAACCCATCACTGTTACATTGAACTGGGTGAATATGAATGACAGTAACCTAAACCCATCACTGTTACATTGAACTGGGTGAATGGAATATGAATGACAGTAACCTAAACCCATCACTGTTACATTGAACTGGGTGAATATGAATGACAGTAACCTAAACCCATCACTGTTACATTGAACTGGGTGAATATGAATGACAGTAACCTAAACCCATCACTGTTACATTGAACTGGGTGAATATGAATGACAGTAACCTAAACCCATCACTGTTACATTGAACTGGGTGAATGGAATATGAATGACAGTAACCTAAACCCATCACTGTTACATTGAACTGGGTGAATATGAATGACAGTAACCTAAACCCATCACTGTTTCATTGAACTGGTTGAATGGAGTATGAATGACAGTAACCTAAACCCATCACTGTTACATTGAACTGGGAGAATGGAATAATGTAACCCATCACTGTTACATTGAACTGGGTGAATGGAATATGAATGACAGTAACCTAAACCCATCACTGTTACATTGAACTGGGTGAATATGATTGACAGTAACCTAAACCCATCACTTTTACATTGAACTGGTTGAATATGAATGACAGTAACCTAAACCCATCACTGTTACATTGAACTGGGTGAATGGAATATGAATGACAATTAACCTAAACCCATCACTGTTACATTGAACTGGGTGAATATGAATGACAGTAACCTAAACCCATCACTTTTACATTGAACTGGGTGAATATGAATGACAGTAACCTAAACCCATCACTGTTACATTGAACTGGGTGAATGGAATATGAATGACAGTAACCTAAACCCATCACTGTTACATTGAACTGGGTGAATATGAATGACAGTAACCTAAACCCATCACTGTTACATTGAACTGGGTGAATGGATATGAATGACAGTAACCTAAACCCATCACTGTTACATTGAACTGGGTGAATATGAATGACAGTAACCTAAACCCATCACTGTTACATTGAACTGGGTGAATATGAATGACAGTAACCTAAACCTATCACTGTTACATTGAACTGGGTGAATGGAATATGAATGACAGTAACCTAAACCCATCACTGTTACATTGAACTGGGTGAATATGAATGACAGTAACCTAAACCCATCACTGTTACATTGAACTGGGTGAATATGAATGACAGTAACCTAAACCCATCACTGTTACATTGAACTGGGTGAATATGAATGACAGTAACCTAAACCCATCACTGTTACATTGAACTGGGTGAATGGAATATGAATGACAGTAACCTAAACCCATCACTGTTACATTGAACTGGGTGAATATGAATGACAGTAACCTAAACCCATCACTGTTCATTGAACTGGGTGAATGGAATATGAATGACAGTAACCTAAACCCATCACTGTTACATTGAACTGGGTGAATGGAATAATGTAACCCATCACTGTTACATTGAACTGGGTGAATGGAATATGAATGACAGTAACCTAAACCCATCACTGTTACATTGAACTGGGTGAATATGAATGACAGTAACCTAAACCCATCACTGTTACATTGAACTGGGTGAATATGAATGACAGTAACCTAAACCCATCACTGTTACATTGAACTGGGTGAATATGAATGACAGTAACCTAAACCCATCACTGTTACATTGAACTGGGTGAATATGAATGACAGTAACCTAAACCCATCACTGTTACATTGAACTGGGTGAATATGAATGACAGTAACCTAAACCCATCACTGTTACATTGAACTGGGTGAATGGAATATGAATGACAGTAACCTAAACCCATCACTGTTACATTGAACTGGGTGAATATGAATGACAGTAACCTAAACCCATCACTGTTACATTGAACTGGGTGAATGGAATATGAATGACAGTAACCTAAACCCATCACTGTTACATTGAACTGGGAGAATGGAATAATGTAACCCATCACTGTTACATTGAACTGGGTGAATGGAATATGAATGACAGTAACCTAAACCCATCACTGTTACATTGAACTGGGTGAATATGATTGACAGTAACCTAAACCCATCACTTTTACATTGAACTGGGTGAATATGAATGACAGTAACCTAAACCCATCACTGTTACATTGAACTGGGTGAATGGAATATGAATGACAGTAACCTAAACCCACCACTGTTACATTGAACTGGGTGAATATGAATGACAGTAACCTAAAACTATCACTGTTACATTTAACTGGGTGAATGGAATATGAATGACAGTAACCTAAACCCATCACTGTTACATTGAACTGGGTGAATATGAATGACAGTAACCTAAAACCTATCACTGTTACATTGAACTGGTGAATGGAATATGAATGACAGTAACCTAAACCCATCACTGTTACATTGAACTGGGTGAATATGAATGACAGTAACCTAAACCCATCACTGTTACATTGAACTGGGTGAATGGAATATGAATGACAGTAACCTAAACCCATCACTGTTACATTGAACTGGGTGAATGGAATATGAATGACAGTAACCTAAACCCATCACTGTTACATTGAACTGGGTGAATATAAATGACAGTACCTAAACCCATCACTGTTACATTGAACTGGGTGAATGGAATATGAATGACAGTAACCTAAACCTATCACTGTTACATTGAACTGGGTGAATGGAATATGAATGACAGTAACCTAAACCCATCACTGTTACATTGAACTGGGTGAATATGAATGACAGTAACCTAAACCCATCACTGTTACATTGAACTGGGTGAATATGAATGACAGTAACCTAAACCCATCACTGTTACATTGAACTGGGTGAATATGAATGACAGTAACCTAAACCCATCACTGTTACATTGAACTGGGTGAATGGAATATGAATGACAGTAACCTAAACCCATCACTGTTACATTGAACTGGGTGAATATGAATGACAGTAACCTAAACCCATCACTGTTACATTGAACTGGGTGAATGGAATATGAATGACAGTAACCTAAACCCATCACTGTTACATTGAACTGGGTGAATATGAATGACAGTAACCTAAACCCATCACTGTTACATTGAACTGGGTGAATATGAATGACAGTAACCTAAACCCATCACTGTTACATTGAACTGGGTGAATATGAATGACAGTAACCTAAACCATCACTGTTACATTGAACTGGGTGAATATGAATGACAGTAACCTAAACCCATCACTGTTACATTGAACTGGGTGAATATGAATGACAGTAACCTAAACCCATCACTGTTACATTGAACTGGGTGAATGGAATATGAATGACAGTAACCTAAACCCATCACTGTTACATTGAACTGGGTGAATATGAATGACAGTAACCTAAACCCATCACTGTTACATTGAACTGGGTGAATATGAATGACAGTAACCTAAACCCATCACTGTTACATTGAACTGGGTGAATATGAATGACAGTAACCTAAACCCATCACTGTTACATTGAACTGGGTGAATGGAATATGAATGACAGTAACCTAAACCCATCACTGTTACATTGAACTGGGTGAATATGAATGACAGTAACCTAAACCCATCACTGTTACATTGAACTGGGTGAATATGAATGACAGTAACCTAAACCCATCACTGTTACATTGAACTGGGTGAATATGAATGACAGTAACCTAAACCCATCACTGTTACATTGAACTGGGTGAATGGAATATGAATGACAGTAACCTAAACCCATCACTGTTACATTGAACTGGGTGAATATGAATGACAGTAACCTAAACCCATCACTGTTACATTGAACTGGGTGAATGGAATATGAATGACAGTAACCTAAACCCATCACTGTTACATTGAACTGGGAGAATGGAATAATGTAACCCATCACTGTTACATTGAACTGGGTGAATGGAATATGAATGACAGTAACCTAAACCCATCACTGTTACATTGAACTGGGTGAATATGATTGACAGTAACCTAAACCCATCACTTTTACATTGAACTGGGTGAATATGAATGACAGTAACCTAAACCCATCACTGTTACATTGAACTGGGTGAATGGAATATGAATGACAGTAACCTAAACCCACCACTGTTACATTGAACTGGGTGAATATGAATGACAGTAACCTAAAACTATCACTGTTACATTTAACTGGGTGAATGGAATATGAATGACAGTAACCTAAACTTATCACTGTTACATTGAACTGGGTGAATATGAATGACAGTAACCTAAACCTATCACTGTTACATTGAACTTGGTGAATGGAATATGAATGACAGTAACCTAAACCCATCACTGTTACATTTAACTGGGTGAATATGAATGACAGTAACCTAAACCCATCACTGTTACATTGAACTGGGTGAATGGATATGAATGACAGTAACCTAAACCCATCACTGTTACATTGAACTGGGTGAATGGAATATGAATGACAGTAACCTAAACCCATCACTGTTACATTGAACTGGGTGAATATGAATGACAGTAACCTAAACCCATCACTGTTACATTGAACTGGGTGAATGGAATATGAATGACAGTAACCTAAACCCATCACTGTTACATTGAACTGGGTGAATGGAATATGAATGACAGTAACCGAAACCCATCACTGTTACATTGAACTGGGTGAATATGAATGACAGTAACCTAAACCCATCACTGTTACATTGAACTGGGTGAATATGAATGACAGTAACCTAAACCCATCACTGTTACATTGAACTGGGTGAATATGAATGACAGTAACCTAAACCCATCACTGTTACATTGAACTGGGTGAATATGAATGACAGTAACCTAAACCTATCACTGTTACATTGAACTGGGTGAATGGAATATGAATGACAGTAACCTAAACCCATCACTGTTACATTGAACTGGGTGAATATGAATGACAGTAACCTAAACCCATCACTGTTACATTGAACTGGGTGAATATGAATGACAGTAACCTAAACCCATCACTGTTACATTGAACTGGGTGAATATGAATGACAGTAACCTAAACCCATCACTGTTACATTGAACTGGGTGAATGGAATATGAATGACAGTAACCTAAACCCATCACTGTTACATTGAACTGGGTGAATATGAATGACAGTAACCTAAACCTATCACTGTTACATTGAACTGGGTGAATGGAATATGAATGACAGTAACCTAAACCCATCACTGTTACATTGAACTGGGTGAATATGAATGACAGTAACCTAAACCCATCACTGTTACATTGAACTGGGTGAATGGAATATGAATGACAGTAACCTAAACCCATCACTGTTACATTGAACTGGGTGAATGGAATATGAATGACAGTAACTAAACCCATCACTGTTACATTGAACTGGGTGAATATGAATGACAGTAACCTAAACCCATCACTGTTACATTGAACTGGGTGAATGGAATATGAATGACAGTAACCTAAACCCATCACTGTTACATTGAACTGGGTGAATGGAATATGAATGACAGTAACCTAAACCCATCACTGTTACATTGAACTGGGTGAATATGAATGACAGTAACCTAAACCCATCACTGTTACATTGAACTGGGTGAATATGAATGACAGTAACCTAAACCCATCACTGTTACATTGAACTGGGTGAATATGAATGACAGTAACCTAAACTCATCACTGTTACATTGAACTGGGTGAATATGAATGACAGTAACCTAAACCCATCACTGTTACATTGAACTGGGTGAATGGAATATGAATGACAGTAACCTAAACCCATCACTGTTACATTGAACTGGGTGAATATGAATGACAGTAACCTAAACCCATCACTGTTACATTGAACTGGGTGAATATGAATGACAGTAACCTAAACCCATCACTGTTACATTGAACTGGGTGAATATGAATGACAGTAACCTAAACCCATCACTGTTACATTGAACTGGGTGAATGGAATATGAATGACAGTAACCTAAACCCATCACTGTTACATTGAACTGGGTGAATGGAATATGAATGACAGTAACCTAAACCCATCACTGTTACATTGAACTGGGTGAATATGAATGACAGTAACCTAAACCCATCACTGTTACATTGAACTGGGTGAATGGAATATGAATGACAGTAACCTAAACCCATCACTGTTACATTGAACTGGGTGAATGGAATATGAATGACAGTAACCTAAACCCATCACTGTTACATTGAACTGGGTGAATATGAATGACAGTAACCTAAACCCATCACTGTTACATTGAACTGGGTGAATGGAATATGAATGACAGTAACCTAAACCCATCACTGTTACATTGAACTGGGTGAATATGAATGACAGTAACCTAAACCCATCACTGTTACATTGAACTGGGTGAATGGAATATGAATGACAGTAACCTAAACCCATCACTGTTACATTGAACTGGGTGAATGGAATAATGTAACCCATCACTGTTACATTGAACTGGGTGAATGGAATATGAATGACAGTAACCTAAACCCATCACTGTTACATTGAACTGGGTGAATATGAATGACAGTAACCTAAACCCATCACTGTTACATTGAACTGGGTGAATATGAATGACAGTAACCTAAACCCATCACTGTTACATTGAACTGGGTGAATGGAATATGAATGACAGTAACCTAAACCCATCACTGTTACATTGAACTGGGTGAATATGAATGACAGTAACCTAAACCCATCACTGTTACATTGAACTGGGTGAATGGAATATGAATGACAGTAACCTAAACCCATCACTGTTACATTGAACTGGGAGAATGGAATAATGTAACCCATCACTGTTACATTGAACTGGGTGAATGGAATATGAATGACAGTAACCTAAACCCATCACTGTTACATTGAACTGGGTGAATATGAATGACAGTAACCTAAACCCATCACTGTTACATTGAACTGGGTGAATATGAATGACAGTAACCTAAACCCATCACTGTTACATTGAACTGGGTGAATATGAATGACAGTAACCTAAACCTATCACTGTTACATTGAACTGGGTGAATGGAATATGAATGACAGTAACCTAAACCCATCACTGTTACATTGAACTGGGTGAATATGAATGACAGTAACCTAAACCTATCACTGTTACATTGAACTGGGTGAATATGAATGACAGTAACCTAAACCCATCACTGTTACATTGAACTGGGTGAATATGAATGACAGTAACCTAAACCCATCACTGTTACATTGAACTGGTGAATGGAATATGAATGACAGTAACCTAAACCCATCACTGTTACATTGAACTGGGTGAATATGAATGACAGTAACCTAAACCCATCACTGTTTCATTGAACTGGGTGAATGGAATATGAATGACAGTAACCTAAACCCATCACTGTTACATTGAACTGGGTGAATGGAATATGAATGACAGTAACCTAAACCCATCACTGTTACATTGAACTGGGTGAATATGAATGACAGTAACCTAAACCCATCACTGTTACATTGAACTGGGTGAATGGAATATGAATGACAGTAACCTAAACCCATCACTGTTACATTGAACTGGGTGAATATGAATGACAGTAACCTAAACCCATCACTGTTACATTGAACTGGGTGAATGGAATATGAATGACAGTAACCTAAACCCATCACTGTTACATTGAACTGGGTGAATATGAATGACAGTAACCTAAACCCATCACTGTTACATTGAACTGGGTGAATGGAATATGAATGACAGTAACCTAAACCCATCACTGTTACATTGAACTGGGTGAATATGAATGACAGTAACCTAAACCCATCACTGTTACATTGAACTGGGTGAATATGAATGACAGTAACCTAAACCCATCACTGTTACATTGAACTGGGTGAATGGAATATGAATGACAGTAACCTAAACCCATCACTGTTACATTGAACTGGGTGAATGGAATATGAATGACAGTAACCTAAACCCATCACTGTTACATTGAACTGGGTGAATATGAATGACAGTAACCTAAACCCATCACTGTTACATTGAACTGGGTGAATATGAATGACAGTAACCTAAACCCATCACTGTTACATTGAACTGGGTGAATGGAATATGAATGACAGTAACCTAAACCCATCACTGTTACATTGAACTGGGTGAATATGAATGACAGTAACCTAAACCCATCACTGTTACATTGAACTGGGTGAATGGAATATGAATGACAGTAACCTAAACCCATCACTGTTACATTGAACTGGGTGAATATGAATGACAGTAACCTAAACCCATCACTGTTACATTGAACTGGGTGAATGGAATATGAATGACAGTAACCTAAACCCATCACTGTTACATTGAACTGGGTGAATGGAATATGAATGACAGTAACCTAAACCCATCACTGTTACATTGAACTGGGTGAATGGAATATGAATGACAGTAACCTAAACCCATCACTGTTACATTGAACTGGGTGGAATATGAATGACAGTAACCTAAACCCATCACTGTTACATTGAACTGGGTGAATGGAATATGAATGACAGTAACCTAAACCCATCACTGTTACATTGAACTGGGTGAATATGAATGACAGTAACCTAAACCCATCACTGTTACATTGAACTGGTGAATGGAATATGAATGACAGTAACCTAAACCCATCACTGTTACATTGAACTGGGTGAATGGAATATGAATGACAGTAACCTAAACCCATCACTGTTACATTGAACTGGGTGAATATGAATGACAGTAACCTAAACCCATCACTGTTACATTGAACTGGGTGAATGGAATATGAATGACAGTAACCTAAACCCATCACTGTTACATTGAACTGGGTGAATATGAATGACAGTAACCTAAACCCATCACTTTTACATTGAACTGGGTGAATATGAATGACAGTAACCTAAACCCATCACTGTTACATTGAACTGGGTGAATGGAATATGAATGACAGTAACCTAAACCCATCACTGTTACATTGAACTGGGTGAATGGAATATGAATGACAGTAACCTAAACCCATCACTGTTACATTGAACTGGGTGAATATGAATGACAGTAACCTAAACCCATCACTGTTACATTGAACTGGGTGAATATGAATGACAGTAACCTAAACCCATCACTGTTACATTGAACTGGGTGAATGGAATATGAATGACAGTAACCTAAACCCATCACTGTTACATTGAACTGGGTGAATATGAATGACAGTAACCTAAACCCATCACTGTTACATTGAACTGGGTGAATGGAATATGAATGACAGTAACCTAAACCCATCACTGTTACATTGAACTGGGTGAATATGAATGACAGTAACCTAAACCCATCACTGTTACATTGAACTGGGTGAATGGAATATGAATGACAGTAACCTAAACCCATCACTGTTTCATTGAACTGGGTGAATGGAATATGAATGACATTAACCTAAACCCATCACTGTTACATTGAACTGGGTGAATGGAATATGAATGACAGTAACCTAAACCCATCACTGTTACATTGAACTGGGAGAATGGAATAATGTAACCCATCACTGTTACATTGAACTGGGTGAATGGAATATGAATGACAATTAACCTAAACCCATCACTGTTACATTGAACTGGGTGAATATGATTGACAGTAACCTAAACCCATCACTTTTACATTGAACTGGGTGAATATGAATGACAGTAACCTAAACCCATCACTGTTACATTGAACTGGGTGAATGGAATATGAATGACAGTAACCTAAACCCACCACTGTTACATTGAACTGGGTGAATATGAATGACAGTAACCTAAACCATCACTGTTACATTGAACTGGGTGAATGGAATATGAATGACAGTAACCTAAACCCATCACTGTTACATTGAACTGGGTGAATATGAATGACAGTAACCTAAACCCATCACTGTTACATTGAACTGGGTGAATATGAATGACAGTAACCTAAACCCATCACTGTTACATTGAACTGGGTGAATATGAATGACAGTAACCTAAACCCATCACTGTTACATTGAACTGGGTGAATATGAATGACAGTAACCTAAACCCATCACTGTTACATTGAACTGGGTGAATGGAATATGAATGACAGTAACCTAAACCCATCACTGTTACATTGAACTGGGTGAATATGAATGACAGTAACCTAAACCCATCACTGTTACATTGAACTGGGTGAATGGAATATGAATGACAGTAACCTAAACCCATCACTGTTACATTGAACTGGGTGAATATGAATGACAGTAACCTAAACCCATCACTGTTACATTGAACTGGGTGAATGGAATATGAATGACAGTAACCTAAACCCATCACTGTTACATTGAACTGGGTGAATGGAATATGAATGACAGTAACCTAAACCCATCACTGTTACATTGAACTGGGTGAATGGAATATGAATGACAGTAACCTAAACCCATCACTGTTACATTGAACTGGGTGAATGGAATATGAATGACAGTAACCTAAACCCATCACTGTTACATTGAACTGGGTGAATATGAATGACAGTAACCTAAACCTATCACTGTTACATTGAACTGGGTGAATGGAATATGAATGACAGTAACCTAAACCCATCACTGTTACATTGAACTGGGTGAATATGAATGACAGTAACCTAAACCCATCACTGTTACATTGAACTGGGTGAATGGAATATGAATGACAGTAACCTAAACCCATCACTGTTACATTGAACTGGGTGAATGGAATATGAATGACAGTAACCTAAACCCATCACTGTTACATTGAACTGGGTGAATGGAATATGAATGACAGTAACCTAAACCCATCACTGTTACATTGAACTGGGTGAATGGAATATGAATGACAGTAACCTAAACCCATCACTGTTACATTGAACTGGGTGAATATGAATGACAGTAACCTAAACCCATCACTGTTACATTGAACTGGGTGAATATGAATGACAGTAACCTAAACCCATCACTGTTACATTGAACTGGGTGAATGGAATATGAATGACAGTAACCTAAACCCATCACTGTTACATTGAACTGGGTGAATATGAATGACAGTAACCTAAACCCATCACTGTTACATTGAACTGGGTGAATGGAATATGAATGACAGTAACCTAAACCCATCACTGTTACATTGAACTGGGTGAATATGAATGACAGTAACCTAAACCCATCACTGTTACATTGAACTGGGTGAATGGAATATGAATGACAGTAACCTAAACCCATCACTGTTACATTGAACTGGGTGAATGAATATGAATGACAGTAACCTAAACCCATCACTGTTACATTGAACTGGGTGAATGGAATATGAATGACAGTAACCTAAACCCATCACTGTTACATTGAACTGGGTGAATATGAATGACAGTAACCTAAACCCATCACTGTTACATTGAACTGGGTGAATGGAATATGAATGACAGTAACCTAAACCCATCACTGTTACATTGAACTGGGTGAATATGAATGACAGTAACCTAAACCCATCACTGTTACATTGAACTGGGTGAATGGAATATGAATGACAGTAACCTAAACCCATCACTGTTACATTGAACTGGGTGAAATGGAATAATGTAACCCATCACTGTTACATTGAACTGGGTGAATGGAATATGAATGACAGTAACCTAAACCCATCACTGTTACATTGAACTGGGTGAATGGAATATGAATGACAGTAACCTAAACCCATCACTGTTACATTGAACTGGGTGAATATGAATGACAGTAACCTAAACCCATCACTGTTACATTGAACTGGGTGAATGGAATATGAATGACAGTAACCTAAACCCATCACTGTTACATTGAACTGGGTGAATATGAATGACAGTAACCTAAACCCATCACTGTTACATTGAACTGGGTGAATGGAATATGAATGACAGTAACCTAAACCCATCACTGTTACATTGAACTGGGAGAATGGAATAATGTAACCCATCACTGTTACATTGAACTGGGTGAATGGAATATGAATGACAGTAACCTAAACCCATCACTGTTACATTGAACTGGGTGAATATGATTGACAGTAACCTAAACCCATCACTTTTACATTGAACTGGGTGAATATGAATGACAGTAACCTAAACCCATCACTGTTACATTGAACTGGGTGAATGGAATATGAATGACAGTAACCTAAACCCACCACTGTTACATTGAACTGGGTGAATATGAATGACAGTAACCTAAACCTATCACTGTTACATTTAACTGGGTGAATGGAATATGAATGACAGTAACCTAAACCCATCACTGTTACATTGAACTGGGTGAATATGAATGACAGTAACCTAAACCTATCACTGTTACATTGAACTGGGTGAATATGAATGACAGTAACCTAAACCCATCACTGTTACATTGAACTGGGTGAATATGAATGACAGTAACCTAAACCCATCACTGTTACATTGAACTGGGTGAATATGAATGACAGTAACCTAAACCCATCACTGTTACATTGAACTGGGTGAATGGAATATGAATGACAGTAACCTAAACCCATCACTGTTACATTGAACTGGGTGAATGGAATATGAATGACAGTAACCGAAACCCATCACTGTTACATTGAACTGGGTGAATATGAATGACAGTAACCTAAACGTATCACTGTTACATTGAACTGGGTGAATATGAATGACAGTAACCTAAACCCATCACTGTTACATTGAACTGGGTGAATGGAATATGAATGACAGTAACCTAAACCCATCACTGTTACATTGAACTGTGTGAATGGAATATGAATGACAGTAACCTAAACCCATCACAGTTACATTGAACTGGGTGAATATGAATGACAGTAACCTAAACCCATCACTGTTACATTGAACTGGGTGAATGGAATATGAATGACAGTAACCTAAACCCATCACTGTTACATTGAACTGGGAGAATGGAATAATGTAACCCATCACTGTTACATTGAACTGGGTGAATGGAATATGAATGACAGTAACCTAAACCCATCACTGTTACATTGAACTGGGTGAATATGAATGACAGTAACCTAAACCCATCACTGTTACATTGAACTGGGTGAATGGAATATGAATGACAGTAACCTAAACCCACCACTGTTACATTGAACTGGGTGAATATGAATGACAGTAACCTAAACCTATCACTGTTACATTGAACTGGGTGAATGGAATATGAATGACAGTAACCTAAACCCATCACTGTTACATTGAACTGGGTGAATATGAATGACAGTAACCTAAACCCATCACTGTTACATTGAACTGGGTGAATATGAATGACAGTAACCTAAACCCACCACTGTTACATTGAACTGGGTGAATATGAATGACAGTAACCTAAACCTATCACTGTTACATTGAACTGGGTGAATATGAATGACAGTAACCTAAACCCATCACTGTTACATTGAACTGGGTGAATATGAATGACAGTAACCTAAACCCATCACTGTTACATTGAACTGGGTGAATATGAATGACAGTAACCTAAACCCATCACTGTTACATTGAACTGGGTGAATATGAATGACAGTAACCTAAACCCATCACTGTTACATTGAACTGGGTGAATGGAATATGAATGACAGTAACCTAAACCCATCACTGTTACATTGAACTGGGTGAATATGAATGACAGTAACCTAAACCCATCACTGTTACATTGAACTGGGTGAATATGAATGACAGTAACCTAAACCCATCACTGTTACATTGAACTGGGTGAATGGAATATGAATGACAGTAACCTAAACCCATCACTGTTACATTGAACTGGGTGAATATGAATGACAGTAACCTAAACCCATCACTGTTACATTGAACTGGGTGAATGGAATATGAATGACAGTAACCTAAACCCATCACTGTTACATTGAACTGGGTGAATGGAATATGAATGACAGTAACCTAAACCCATCACTGTTACATTGAACTGGGTGAATGGAATATGAATGACAGTAACCTAAACCCATCACTGTTACATTGAACTGGGAATGGAATATGAATGACAGTAACCTAAACCCATCACTGTTACATTGAACTGGGTGAATATGAATGACAGTAACCTAAACCCATCACTGTTACATTGAACTGGGTGAATATGAATGACAGTAACCTAAACCCATCACTGTTACATTGAACTGGGTGAATGGAATATGAATGACAGTAACCTAAACCCATCACTGTTACATTGAACTGGGTGAATGGAATATGAATGACAGTAACCTAAACCCATCACTGTTACATTGAACTGGGTGAATATGAATGACAGTAACCTAAACCCATCACTGTTTCATTGAACTGGGTGAATGGAATATGAATGACAGTAACCTAAACCCATCACTGTTACATTGAACTGGGTGAATGAATAATGTAACCCATCACTGTTACATTGAACTGGGTGAATGGAATATGAATGACAGTAACCTAAACCCATCACTGTTACATTGAACTGGGTGAATATGAATGACAGTAACCTAAACCCATCACTTTTACATTGAACTGGGTGAATATGAATGACAGTAACCTAAACCCATCACTGTTACATTGAACTGGGTGAATGGAATATGAATGACAGTAACCTAAACCCATCACTGTTACATTGAACTGGGTGAATATGAATGACAGTAACCTAAACCTATCACTGTTACATTGAACTGGGTGAATGGAATATGAATGACAGTAACCTAAACCCATCACTGTTACATTGAACTGGGTGAATATGAATGACAGTAACCTAAACCCATCACTGTTACATTGAACTGGGTGAATATGAATGACAGTAACCTAAACCCATCACTGTTTCATTGAACTGGGTGAATGGAATATGAATGAACGTAACCTAAACCCATCACTGTTACATTGAACTGGGAGAATGGAATAATGTAACCCATCACTGTTACATTGAACTGGGTGAATATGAATGACAGTAACCTAAACCCATCACTGTTACATGGAACTGGGTGAATGGAATATGAATGACAGTAACCTCAACCCACCACTGTTACATTGAACTGGGTGAATATGATTGACAGTAACCTAAACCCATCACTTTTACATTGAACTGGGTGAATATGAATGACAGTAACCTAAACCCATCACTGTTACATTGAACTGGGTGAATGGAATATGATTTACAGTAACCTAAACCCACCACTGTTACATTGAACTGGGTGAATATGAATGACAGTAACCTAAACCATCACTGTTACATTGAACTGGGTGAATGGAATATGAATGACAGTAACCTAAACCCATCACTGTTACATTGAACTGGGTGAATATGAATGACAGTAACCTAAACCCATCACTGTTACATTGAACTGGGTGAATATGAATGACAGTAACCTAAACCCATCACTGTTACATTGAACTGGGTGAATATGAATGACAGTAACCTAAACCCATCACTGTTACATTGAACTGGGTGAATATGAATGACAGTAACCTAAACCCATCACTGTTACATTGAACTGGGTGAATATGAATGACAGTAACCTAAACCCATCACTGTTACATTGAACTGGGTGAATATGAATGACAGTAACCTAAACCCATCACTGTTACATTGAACTGGGTGAATGGAATATGAATGACAGTAACCTAAACCCATCACTGTTACATTGAACTGGGTGAATATGAATGACAGTAACCTAAACCCATCACTGTTACATTGAACTGGGTGAATATGAATGACAGTAACCTAAACCCATCACTGTTACATTGAACTGGGTGAATGGAATATGAATGACAGTAACCTAAACCCATCACTGTTACATTGAACTGGGTGAATATGAATGACAGTAACCTAAACCCATCACTGTTACATTGAACTGGGTGAATGGAATATGAATGACAGTAACCTAAACCTGTCACTGTTTCATTGAACTGGGTGAATGGAATATGAATGACATTAACCTAAACCCATCACTGTTACATTGAACTGGGTGAATGGAATATGAATGACAGTAACCTAAACCTATCACTGTTACATTGAACTGGGTGAATATGAATGACAGTAACCTAAACCCATCACTGTTACATTGAACTGGGTGAATGGAATATGAATGACAGTAACCTATACCCATCACTGTTACATTGAACTGTGTGAATGGAATATGAATGACAGTAACCTAAACCCATCACTGTTACATTGAACTGGGTAAATATGAATGACAGTAACCTAAACCCATCACTGTTACATTGAACTGGGAGAATGGAATAATGTAACCCATCACTGTTACATTGAACTGGGTGAATGGAATATGAATGACAGTAACCTAAACCCATCACTGTTACATTGAACTGGGTGAATATGATTGACAGTAACCTAAACCCATCACTTTTACATTGAACTGGGTGAATATGAATGACAGTAACCTAAACCCATCACTGTTACATTGAACTGGGTGAATGGAATATGAATGACAGTAACCTAAACCCATCACTGTTACATTGAACTGGGTGAATATGAATGACAGTAACCTAAACCTATCACTGTTACATTGAACTGGGTGAATGGAATATGAATGACAGTAACCTAAACCCATCACTGTTACATTGAACTGGGTGAATATGAATGACAGTAACCTAAACCTATCACTGTTACATTGAACTGGGTGAATGGAATATGAATGACAGTAACCTAAACCCATCACTGTTACATTGAACTGGGTGAATATGAATGACAGTAACCTAAACCCATCACTGTTACATTGAACTGGGTGAATATGAATGACAGTAACCTAAACCCATCACTGTTACATTGAACTGGGTGAATATGAATGACAGTAACCTAAACCCATCACTGTTACATTGAACTGGGTGAATGGATAATGTAACCCATCACTGTTACATTGAACTGGGTGAATGGAATATGAATGACAGTAACCTAAACCCATCACTGTTACATTGAACTGGGTGAATATGAATGACAGTAACCTAAACCCATCACTGTTACATTGAACTGGTGAATGAATATGAATGACAGTAACCTAAACCCATCACTGTTACATTGAACTGGGTGAATGGAATATGAATGACAGTAACCTAAACCCATCACTGTTACATTGAACTGGGTGAATATGAATGACAGTAACCTAAACCTATCACTGTTACATTGAACTGGGTGAATGGAATATGAATGACAGTAACCTAAACCCATCACTGTTACATTGAACTGGGTGAATATGAATGACAGTAACCTAAACCCATAACCTAAACCCATCACTGTTACATTGAACTGGGTGAATATGAATGACAGTAACCTAAACCCATCACTGTTACATTGAACTGGGTGAATATGAATGACAGTAACCTAAACCCATCACTGTTACATTGAACTGGTGAATGGAATATGAATGACAGTAACCTAAACCCATCACTGTTACATTGAACTGGGTGAATGGAATATGAATGACAGTAACCTAAACCATCACTGTTACATTGAACTGGGTGAATATGAATGACAGTAACCTAAACCATCACTGTTACATTGAACTGGGTGAATATGAATGACAGTAACCTAAACCCATCACTGTTACATTGAACTGGTGAATGGAATATGAATGACAGTAACCTAAACCCATCACTGTTACATTGAACTGGGTGAATATGAATGACAGTAACCTAAACCCATCACTGTTACATTGAACTGGGTGAATGGAATATGAATGACAGTAACCTAAACCCATCACTGTTACATTGAACTGTGGTGAATATGAATGACAGTAACCTAAACCCATCACTGTTACATTGAACTGGGTGAATGGAATATGAATGACAGTAACCTAAACCCATCACTGTTACATTGAACTGGGTGAATGGAATATGAATGACAGTAACCTAAACCCATCACTGTTACATTGAACTGGGTGAATATGAATGACAGTAACCTAAACCCATCACTGTTACATTGAACTGGGTGAATGGAATATGAATGACAGTAACCTAAACCCATCACTGTTACATTGAACTGGGTGAATATGAATGACAGTAACCTAAACCCATCACTGTTACATTGAACTGGGTGAATGGAATATGAATGACAGTAACCTAAACCCATCACTGTTACATTGAACTGGGTGAATATGAATGACAGTAACCTAAACCCATCACTGTTACATTGAACTGGGTGAATATGAATGACAGTAACCTAAACCATCACTGTTACATTGAACTGGGTGAATATGAATGACAGTAACCTAAACCCATCACTGTTACATTGAACTGGGTGAATATGAATGACAGTAACCTAAACCCATCACTGTTACATTGAACTGGGTGAATATGAATGACAGTAACCTAAACCCATCACTGTTACATTGAACTGGGTGAATATGAATGACAGTAACCTAAACCCATCACTGTTACATTGAACTGGGTGAATATGAATGACAGTAACCTAAACCCATCACTGTTACATTGAACTGGGTGAATGGAATATGAATGACAGTAACCTAAACCCATCACTGTTACATTGAACTGGGTGAATATGAATGACAGTAACCTAAACCCATCACTGTTACATTGAACTGGGTGAATATGAATGACAGTAACCTAAACCCATCACTGTTACATTGAACTGGGTGAATGGAATATGAATGACAGTAACCTAAACCCATCACTGTTACATTGAACTGGGTGAATATAAATGACAGTACCTAAACCCATCACTGTTACATTGAACTGGGTGAATGGAATATGAATGACAGTAACCTAAACCCATCACTGTTACATTGAACTGGGTGAATGGAATATGAATGACAGTAACCTAAACCCATCACTGTTACATTGAACTGGGTGAATGGAATATGAATGACAGTAACCTAAACCCATCACCGTTACATTGAACTGGGTGAATGGAATATGAATGACAGTTACCTAAACCCATCAATGTTACATTGAACTGGGTGAATATGAATGACAGTAACCTAAACCCATCACTGTTACATTGAACTGGGTGAATATGAATGACAGTAACCTAAACCCATCACTGTTACATTGAACTGGGTGAATGGAATATGAATGACAGTAACCTAAACCCATCACTGTTACATTGAACTGGTGAATGGAATATGAATGACAGTAACCTAAACCCATCACTGTTACATTGAACTGGGTGAATATGAATGACAGTAACCTAAACCCATCACTGTTACATTGAACTGGGTGAATGGAATATGAATGACAGTAACCTAAACCCATCACTGTTACATTGAACTGGGTGAATGACATAACCTAAACCCATCACTGTTACATTGAACTGGGTGAATATGAATGACAGTAACCTAAACCCATCACTGTTACATTGAACTGGGTGAATGGAATATGAATGACAGTAACCTAAACCCATCACTGTTACATTGAACTGGGTGAATATGAATGACAGTAACCTAAACCCATCACTGTTACATTGAACTGGGTGAATATGAATGACAGTAACCTAAACCCATCACTGTTACATTGAACTGGGTGAATGGAATATGAATGACAGTAACCTAAACCCATCACTGTTACATTGAACTGGGTGAATATGAATGACAGTAACCTAAACCCATCACTGTTACATTGAACTGGGTGAATGAATATGAATGACAGTAACCTAAACCCATCACTGTTACATTGAACTGGGTGAATATGAATGACAGTAACCTAAACCCATCACTGTTACATTGAACTGGGTGAATATGAATGACAGTAACCTAAACCCATCACTGTTACATTGAACTGGGTGAATGGAATATGAATGACAGTAACCTAAACCCATCACTGTTACATTGAACTGGGTGAATATGAATGACAGTACCTAAACCCATCACTGTTACATTGAACTGGGTGAATGGAATATGAATGACAGTAACCTAAACCATCACTGTTACATTGAACTGGGTGAATGGAATATGAATGACAGTAACCTAAACCCATCACTGTTACATTGAACTGGTGAATGGAATATGAATGACAGTAACCTAAACCTATCACTGTTACATTGAACTGGGTGAATATGAATGACAGTAACCTAAACCCATCACTGTTACATTGAACTGGGTGAATGGAATATGAATGACAGTAACCTATACCCATCACTGTTACATTGAACTGTGTGAATGGAATATGAATGACAGTAACCTAAACCCATCACTGTTACATTGAACTGGGTGAATATGAATGACAGTAACCTAAACCCATCACTGTTACATTGAACTGGGAGAATGGAATAATGTAACCCATCACTGTTACATTGAACTGGGTGAATGGAATATGAATGAAAGTAACCTAAACCCATCACTGTTACATTGAACTGGGTGAATATGATTGACAGTAACCTAAACCCATCACTTTTACATTGAACTGGGTGAATATGAATGACAGTAACCTAAACCCATCACTGTTACATGGAACTGGGTGAATGGAATATGAATGACAGTAACCTCAACCCACCACTGTTACATTGAACTGGGTGAATATGAATGACAGTAAACCTAAACCTATCACTGTTACATTTAACTTGGTGAATGGAATATGAATGACAGTAACCGTAAACTTATCACTGTTACATTGAACGGGTGAATATGAATGACAGTAACCTAAACCTATCACTGTTACCATTTAACTGGGGTGAATGGAATATGAATGACAGGTAACCTAAACTTATCACTGTTACATTGAAATGGGTGAATATGAATGACAGGAACCTACACCTATCACTGTTACATTGAACTGGGTGAATATGAATGACAGTAACCTAAACTTATCACTGTTACATTGAACTGGGTGTATATGAATGACAGTAACCTAAACCCATCACTGTTACATTGAACTGGGAGAATGGAATAATGTAACCCATCACTGTTACATTTGAACTGGGTGAATGGAATATGAATGAAAGTAACCTAAACCCATCACTGTTACATTGAACTGGGTGAATATGATTGACAGTAACCTAAACCATCACTTTTACATTGAACTGGGTGAATATGAATGACAGTAACCTAAACCCCATCACTGTTACATGGAACTGGGTGAATGGAATATGAATGACAGTAACCTAAACCCACCACTGTACATTGAACTGGGTGAATATGATGACAGTAACCTAAACCTATCACTGTTACATTTAACTGGGTGAATGGAATATGAATGACAGTAACCTAAAACTTATCACTGTTACATTGAACTGGGTGAATATGAATGACAGTAACCTAAACCTATCACTGTTACATTGAACTGAGTGGATATGAATGACAGTAACCTAAACCTATCACTGTTACATTGAACTGGGTGAATATGAATGACAGTAACCTAAACCTATCACTGTTACATTGAACTTGGTGAATGGAATATGAATGACAGTAACCTAAACCCATCACTGTTACATTGAACTGGGTGAATGGAATATGAATGACAGTAACCTAAACCCACCACTGTTACATTGAACTGGGTGAATATGAATGACAGTAACCTAAACCTATCACTGTTACATTTAACTGGGTGAATGGAATATGAATGACAGTAACCTAAACTTATCACTGTTACATTGAACTGGGTGAATATGAATGACAGTAACCTAAACCTATCACTGTTACATTGAACTGGGTGAATATGAATGACAGTAACCTAACCTATCACTGTTACATTGAACTGGGTGATATGAATGACAGTAACCTAAACCTATCACTGTTACATTGAACTTGGTGAATGGAATATGAATGACAGTAACCTAAACCCTATCACTGTTACATTAACTGGGTGAATATGAATGAGACAGTAACCTAACCCATCACTGTTCATTGAACTGGGTTGAATGGAGTATGAATGACAGTAACCTAAACCCATCACTGTTACATTGAACTGGGTGAATATGAATGACAGTAACCTAAACCCATCATTGTTTCAATGAACTGGGTGAATGGAATATGAATGACAGTTACCTAAACCCCATCACTGTTACATTGAACTGGGTGAATGGAATATGAATGACAGTTACCTAAACCCATCACTGTTACATTGAACTGGTGTGAACATAAATGACAGTACCTAAACCCATCACTGTTACATTGAACTGGGTGAATGGAATATGAATGGACAGTAACCTAAACTTATCACTGTTACATTGAACTGGGTGAATATGAATGACAGGAACCTAAACCTATCACTGTTACATTGAACTGGGTGAATATGAATGACAGTACCTAAACTTATCCTGTTACATTGAAACTGGGTGTATGAAATGACAGTAACCTAAACCCATCACTGTTACATTGAACTGGAGAATGGAATAATTTAACCCATCACTGTTACATTGAACTGGGTGAATGGAATATGAATGAAAGTAACCTAAACCCATCACTGTTACCTTGAACCTGGGTGAATATGATTGACAGTAACCTAAACCATCACTTTTTACATTGAACTGGGTGAATATGAATGACAGTAACCTAAACCCCATCACTGTTACATGGAACTGGGTGAATGGAATATGAATGACAGTAACCTAACCCACCACTGTTACATTGAACTGGTTGATATGAATGACAGTAACCTAAACCTATCACTGTTACATTTAACTGGGTGAATGGAATATGAATGACAGTAACCTAAACTTATCACTGTTACATTGAACTGGGTGAATATGAATGACAGTAACCTAAACCTATCACTGTTACATTGAACTGGGTGGATATGAATGACAGTAACCTAAACCTATCACTGTTACATTGAACTGGGTGAATATTAATGACAGTAACCTAAACCTATCACTGTATACATTGAACTTGGTGAATGGAATATGAATGACAGTAACCTAAACCCATCACTGTTACATTGAACTGGGTGAATTGGAATATGAATGACAGTAACCTAAACCCACCACTGTTACATTGAACTGGGGTGAATATGAATACATTAACCTAAACCTATCACTGTTACATTTAACTGGGTGAAGGAGTAGGAAGTGACAAGTACCTAACCCATCACTGTTACATTTAACTGGGTGAATATGAATGACAGTAACCTAAACCCATCACTGTTTCATTGAACTGGGTGAATGGAGTATGAAGACAGTAACCTAAACCCATCACTGTTACATTGAACTGGGTGAATATGAATGACAGTAACCTAAACCCATCATTGTTCAATGAACTGGGTGAATGGAATATGAATGACAGTTACCTAAACCCATCACTGTTACATTGAACTGGGTGAATGGAATATGAATGACAGTTCCCTAAACCCATCACTGTTACATTGAACTGGGTGAACATAATGACAGTACCTAAACCCATCACTGTTACATTGAACTGGGTGAATGGAATATGAATGACAGTAAACCTAAACCCATCACTGTTACATTGAACTGGGTGAATGGATATAAATGACAGTAACCTAAACCTATCACTGTTACATTGACTGGGTGAATGGAATATGAATGACAGTTACCTAAACCCATCACTGTTACATTGAACTGGGTGAACATAAATGACAGTACCTAAACCTATCACTGTTACATTGAACTTGGTGAATGGAATATGATGACAGTAACCTAAACCCATCACTGTTACATTGAACTGGGTGAATGGAATATGAATGACAGTAACCTAAACCCATCACTGTTACATTGAACTGGGTGAATATGAATGACAGTAACCTAAACCTATCACTGTTACATTGAACTGGGTGAATGGAATATGAATGACAGTAACCTAAACCCATCACTGTTACATTGAACTGGGTGAATATGAATGACAGTAACCTAAACCCATCACTGTTACATTGAACTGGGTGAATATGAATGACAGTAACCTAAACCATCACTGTTACATTGAACTGGGTGAATATGAATGACAGTAACCTAAACCCATCACTGTTACATTGAACTGGTGAATGGAATATGAATGACAGTAACCTAAACCCATCACTGTTACATTGAACTGGGTGAATATGAATGACAGTAACCTAAACCCATCACTGTTACATTGAACTGGGTGAATGGAATATGAATGACAGTAACCTAAACCCATCACTGTTACATTGAACTGGGTGAATATGAATGACAGGAACCTAAACCTATCACTGTTACATTGAACTGGGTGAATATGAATGGACAGTACCTAAACTTATCACTGGTTACATTGAACGGGGTGTATATGAATTGACAGTAACCTAACCCAGCACTGTTACATTGAACTGGGAGAATGGAATAATGTAACCCATCACATGTTACCTTAAAACGGGGGTGAATGGAATATGAATGAAATTAACCTAAACCCATCACTGTATACATTGAACTGGTGAATATGATTGACCCAGTCACCTAAACCCATCACTTTTAACAATTGAAACTGGGTGAATATGAATGGACAGTAACCTAAACCCATCACGGTTACATGGGAACTGGGTGAATGGGAAAAATATGAATGACAGTAACCTAAACCCACCACTGTTATCATTGGAACTGGGTGAATATGAATGACAGTAACCTAAACACTATCACTGTTACATTTAACTGGGGTGAATGGATAATGAATGAACAGTAACCTAAACTTTATCACTGTTACATTGAAACTGGGTGAATATGAATGACAGTAACCTAAACCTATCACTGTTACATTGAACTGGGTGGATATGAATGACAGTAACCTAAACCTATCACTGTACATTGAACTGGGTGAATATGAATGACAGTAAACCTAAACCTATCACTGTTACATTGAACTTGGTGAATGGAATATGAATGACAGTAACCTAAAACCCATCACTGTTACATTGAACTGGGTTGAATGGAATATGAAATGACAGTAACCTAAACCCACCACTGTTACATTGAACTGGGTGAATATGAATGACAGTAACCTAAACCTATCACTGTTACATTTAACTGGGTGAATGGAATATGAATGACAGTAACCTAAACTTATCACTGTTACATTGAACTGGGTGAATATGAATGACAGTAACCTAAACCTATCACTGTTACATTGAACTGGGTGAATATGAATGACAGTAACCTAAACCTATCACTGTTACATTGAACTGGGTGAATATGAATGACAGTAACCTAAACCTATCACTGTTACATTGAACTTGGTGAATGGAATATGAATGACAGTAACCTAAACCCATCACTGTTACATTTAACTGGGTGAATATGAATGACAGTAACCTAAACCCATCACTGTTTCATTGAACTGGGTGAATGGAGTATGAATGACAGTAACCTAAACCCATCACTGTTACATTGAACTGGGTGAATATGAATGACAGTAACCTAAACCCATCATTGTTTCAATGAACTGGGTGAATGGAATATGAATGACAGTTACCTAAACCCATCACTGTTACATTGAACTGGGTGAATGGAATATGAATGACAGTTACCTAAACCCATCACTGTTACATTGAACTGGGTGAACATAAATGACAGTACCTAAACCCATCACTGTTACATTGAACTGGGTGAATGGAATATGAATGACAGTAACCTAAACCCATCAACTGTTACATTGAACTGGGTGAATGGAATATAAATGACAGTAACCTAAACCTATCACTGTACATTGAACTGGGTGAATGGAATATGAATGACAGTAACCGAAACCCATCACTGTTACATTGAACTGGGTGAATATGAATGACAGTAACCTAAACTTATCACTGTTACATTGAACTGGGTGAATATGAATGACAGTAACCTAAACCCATCACTGTTACATTGAACTGGGGTGAATATGAATGACAGTAACCTATACCCATCACTGTTACATTGAACTGGGTGAATGGAATATGAATGACAGTAACCTAAACTTATCACTGTTACATTGAACTGGGTGAATGGAATATGAATGACAGTAACCTAAACCCATCACTGTTACATTGAACTGGGTGAATGGAATAGAATGACAGTAACCTAACCCATCACTGTTACATTGAACTGGGTGAATATGAATGACAGTAACCTAAACCTATCACTGTTACATTGAACTGGGTGAATATGAATGACAGTAACCTAAACCTATCACTGTTACATTGAACTGGGTGAATATGAATGACAGTAACCTAAACCTATCACTGTTACATTGAACTTGGTGAATGGAATATGAATGACAGTAACCCTAAACCCATCACTGTTCCATTTAACTGGGTGAATATGAATGACAGTAACCTAAACCAATCACTGTTTCATTGAACTGGGTGAATGGAGTAATGAATGACCAGTAACCTAAACCCATCACTGTTACATTGAACTGGGTGAATATGAATGACAGTAACCTAAACCCATCATTGTTTCAATGAACTGGGTGAATTGGAATATGAATGACAGTTACCTAAACCCATCACTGTTACATTGAACTGGGTGAATGGAATATGAATGACAGTTACCTTAAACCCATCACTGTTACATTGAACTGGGTGAACATAAATGGACAGTACCTAAACCCATCACTGTTACATTGAACTGGGTGAATGGAATATGAATGACAGTAACCTAAACCCATCACTGTTACATGAACTGGGTGAATGGAATATAAATGACAGTAACCTAAACCTATCACTGTTACATTGAACTGGGTGAATGGAATATGAATGACAGTAACCTAAACCCTCACTGTTACATTGAACTGGGTGAATTCTGAATGACAGTAACCTAACCCCATCACTGTTACATTGAACTGGGTGAATATGAATGACAGTAACCTAAACCCATCACTGTTACATTGAACTGGGTGAATATGAATGGCAGTAACCTAAACCTATCACTCTTACATTGAACTGGGTGAATGGCATATGAATGACATACCTAAACCCATCACTGTTACATTTAACTGGGTGAATATGAATGACAGTAACCTAAACCCATCACTGTTCATTGAACTGGGTTGATGGAGTATGAATGACAGTAACCTAAACCCATCACTGTACATTGAACTGGGTGAATATGAATGACAGTAACCTAAACCCATCATTGTTTTCAATGAACTGGTGAATGGAATATGAATGACAGTTACCTAAACCCATCACTGTTCATTGAACTGGGTGAATGGAATATGAATGACAGTTACCTAAACCCATCACTGTTACATTGAACTGGGTAACATAATGACAGGACCTGAAACCCATCACTGTTACAGTGAACTGGGTGAATGGAATATGAATGACAGTAACCTAAACCCATCACTGTTACATTGAACTGGGTGAATGGAATATAAATGACAGTAACCTAAACCTATCACTGTTACATTGAACTGGGTGAATGGAATATGATGACAGTAACCGAAACCCTCACTGTTACATTGAACTGGGGTGAATATGAATGACAGTAACCTAAACTTATCACTGTTTACATGAACTGGGTGAATATGATGACAGTAACCTAAACCCATCACTGTTACATGGAACTGGGTGAATATGAATGCAGTAACCTATACCCATCACTGTTACATTGAACTGGGTGAATGGAATATGAATGACAGTAACCTAAACGTATCACTGTTACTTGACGGGTGAATGGAATATGAATGACAGTACCTAAACCCATCACTGTTAATTGAACTGGGTGAATGGAATAGAATGACAGTAACCTAAACCCATCACTGTTAGCATTGAATGGAATATGAATGACAGTAACCTAAACCCATCACTGTTACATTGAACTGGGTGAATATGAATGACAGTAACCTAAACCTATCACTGTTACATTGAACTGGGTGAATATGAATGACAGTAACCTAAACCTATCACTGTTACATTGAACTGGGTGAATATGAATGACCGTAACCTAAACCTATCACTGTTACATTGACTTGGTGATGGATATGAATGACAGTAACCTAAACCCATCACTGTTACATTTAACTGGGTGAATATGAATGACAGTAACCTAAACCAATCACTGTTTCATTGAACTGGGTGATGGAGTATGAATGACCGTAACCTAAACCCATCACTGTTACATTGAACTGGGTGAATATGAATGACAGTAACCTAAACCCATCATTGTTTCAATGAACTGGGTGAATGGAATATGAATGACAGTTACCTAACCCATCACTGTTACATTGAACTGGGTGAATGGAATATGAATGACAGTTACCTAAACCCATCACTGTTACATTGAACTGGGTGAACATAAATGACAGTACCTAAACCCATCACTGTTACATTGAACTGGGTGAATGGAATATGAATGACAGTAACCTAAACCCATCACTGTTACATTGAACTGGGTGAATGGAATATAAATGACAGTAACCTAAACCTATCACTGTTACATTGAACTGGGTGAATGGAATATGAATGACAGTAACCGAAACCCATCACTGTTACATTGAACTGGGTGAATATGAATGACAGTAACCTAAACTTATCACTGTTACATTGAACTGGGTGAATATGAATGACAGTAACCTAAACCCATCACTGTTACATTGAACTGGGTGAATATGAATGACAGTAACCTATACCCATCACTGTTACATTGAACTGGGTGAATGGAATATGAATGACAGTAACCTAAACTTATCACTGTTACATTGAACTGGGTGAATGGAATATGAATGACAGTAACCTAAACCCATCACTGTTACATTGAACTGGGTGAATGGAATATGAATGACAGTAACCTAAACCCATCACTGTTACATTGAACTGGGTGAATATGAATGACAGTAACCTAAACCCATCACTGTTTCAGTGAACTTGGTGAATAGAGTATGAATGACAGTAACCTAAACCCATCACTGTTACATTGAACTGGGTGAATGGAATATGAATGACAGTAACCTATACCCATCACCGTTTCATTGAACTGGGTGACTGGAATATGAATGACAGTAACCTAAACCTGTCACTATTACATTGAACTGGGTGAATGGAATATGAATGACAGTAACCTAAATCCATCACTGTTACATTGAACCCGGGGAATATGAATGACAGTAACCTAAACCTGTCACTGTTACATTGAACTGGGTGAATATGAATGACAGTAACCTAAACCCATCACTGTTACATTGAACTGGGTGAATGGAATATGAATGACAGTAACCTAAACCCATCACTGTTACATTGAACTGGGTGAATATGAATGACAGTAACCTAAACCCATCACTGTTACATTGAACTGGGTGAATATGAATGACAGTAACCTAACCCCATCACTGTTACATTGAACTGGGTGAATATGAATGACAGTAACCTAAACCCATCACTGTTACATTGAACTGGGTGAATATGAATGGCAGTAACCTAAACCTATCACTCTTACATTGAACTGGGTGAATGGAATATGAATGACAGTAACCGAAACCCATCACTGTTACATTGAACTGGGTGAATATGAATGACAGTAACCTAAACTTATCACTGTTACATTGAACTGGGTGAATATGAATGACAGTAACCTAAACCCATCACTGTTACATTGAACTGGGTGAATATGAATGACAGTAACCTATACCCATCACTGTTACATTGAACTGGGTGAATGGAATATGAATGACAGTAACCTAAACTTATCACTGTTACATTGAACTGGGTGAATGGAATATGAATGAAAGTAACCTAAACCCATCACTGTTACATTGAACTGGGTGAATGGAATATGAATGACAGTAACCTAAACCCATCACTGTTACATTGAACTGGGTGAATATGAATGACAGTAACCTAAACCTATCACTGTTACATTGAACTGGGTGAATATGAATGACAGTAACCTAAACCTATCACTGTTACATTGAACTGGGTGAATATGAATGACAGTAACCTAAACCTATCACTGTTACATTGAACTGGGTGAATGGAATATGAATGACAGTAACCGAAACCCATCACTGTTACATTGAACTGGGTGAATATGAATGACAGTAACCTAAACTTATCACTGTTACATTGAACTGGGTGAATATGAATGACAGTAACCTAAACCCATCACTGTTACATTGAACTGGGTGAATATGAATGACAGTAACCTATACCCATCACTGTTACATTGAACTGGGTGAATGGAATATGAATGACAGTAACCTAAACTTATCACTGTTACATTGAACTGGGTGAATGGAATATGAATGACAGTAACCTAAACCCATCACTGTTACATTGAACTGGGTGAATGGAATATGAAAGACAGTAACCTAAACCCATCACTGTTACATTGAACTGGGTGAATATGAATGACAGTAACCTAAACCCATCACTGTTTCAGTGAACTTGGTGAATAGAGTATGAATGACAGTAACCTAAACCCATCACTGTTACATTGAACTGGGTGAATGGAATATGAATGACAGTAACCTATACCCATCACCGTTTCATTGAACTGGGTGACTGGAATATGAATGACAGTAACCTAAACCTGTCACTATTACATTGAACTGGGTGAATGGAATATGAATGACAGTAACCTAAATCCATCACTGTTACATTGAACCCGGGGAATATGAATGACAGTAACCTAAACCTGTCACTGTTACATTGAACTGGGTGAATATGAATGACAGTAACCTAAACCCATCACTGTTACATTGAACTGGGTGAATGGAATATGAATGACAGTAACCTAAACCCATCACTGTTACATTGAACTGGGTGAATATGAATGACAGTAACCTAACCCCATCACTGTTACATTGAACTGGGTGAATATGAATGACAGTAACCTAAACCCATCACTGTTACATTGAACTGGGTGAATATGAATGGCAGTAACCTAAACCTATCACTCTTACATTGAACTGGGTGAATGGAATATGAATGACAGTAACCGAAACCCATCACTGTTACATTGAACTGGGTGAATATGAATGACAGTAACCTAAACTTATCACTGTTACATTGAACTGGGTGAATATGAATGACAGTAACCTAAACCCATCACTGTTACATTGAACTGGGTGGATATGAATGACAGTAACCTAAACCTATCACTGTTACATTGAACTGGGTGAATATGAATGACAGTAACCTAAACCTATCACTGTTACATTGAACTTGGTGAATGGAATATGAATGACAGTAACCTAAACCCATCACTGTTACATTGAACTGGGTGAATGGAATATGAATGACAGTAACCTAAACCCACCACTGTTACATTGAACTGGGTGAATATGAATGACAGTAACCTAAACCTATCACTGTTACATTTAACTGGGTGAATGGAATATGAATGACAGTAACCTAAACTTATCACTGTTACATTGAACTGGGTGAATATGAATGACAGTAACCTAAACCTATCACTGTTACATTGAACTGGGTGAATATGAATGACAGTAACCTAAACCTATCACTGTTACATTGAACTTGGTGAATGGAATATGAATGACAGTAACCTAAACCCATCACTGTTACATTTAACTGGGTGAATATGAATGACAGTAACCTAAACCCATCACTGTTTCATTGAACTGGGTGAATGGAGTATGAATGACAGTAACCTAAACCCATCACTGTTACATTGAACTGGGTGAATATGAATGACAGTAACCTAAACCCATCATTGTTTCAATGAACTGGGTGAATGGAATATGAATGACAGTTACCTAAACCCATCACTGTTACATTGAACTGGGTGAATGGAATATGAATGACAGTTACCTAAACCCATCACTGTTACATTGAACTGGGTGAACATAAATGACAGTACCTAAACCCATCACTGTTACATTGAACTGGGTGAATGGAATATGAATGACAGTAACCTAAACCCATCACTGTTACATTGAACTGGGTGAATGGAATATAAATGACAGTAACCTAAACCTATCACTGTTACATTGAACTGGGTGAATGGAATATGAATGACAGTAACCGAAACCCATCACTGTTACATTGAACTGGGTGAATATGAATGACAGTAACCTAAACTTATCACTGTTACATTGAACTGGGTGAATATGAATGACAGTAACCTAAACCCATCACTGTTACATTGAACTGGGTGAATATGAATGACAGTAACCTATACCCATCACTGTTACATTGAACTGGGTGAATGGAATATGAATGACAGTAACCTAAACTTATCACTGTTACATTGAACTGGGTGAATGGAATATGAATGACAGTAACCTAAACCCATCACTGTTACATTGAACTGGGTGAATGGAATATGAATGACAGTAACCTAAACCCATCACTGTTACATTGAACTGGGTGAATATGAATGACAGTAACCTAAACCTATCACTGTTACATTGAACTGGGTGAATATGAATGACAGTAACCTAAACCTATCACTGTTACATTGAACTGGGTGAATATGAATGACCGTAACCTAAACCTATCACTGTTACATTGAACTTGGTGAATGGAATATGAATGACAGTAACCTAAACCCATCACTGTTACATTTAACTGGGTGAATATGAATGACAGTAACCTAAACCAATCACTGTTTCATTGAACTGGGTGAATGGAGTATGAATGACAGTAACCTAAACCCATCACTGTTACATTGAACTGGGTGAATATGAATGACAGTAACCTAAACCCATCATTGTTTCAATGAACTGGGTGAATGGAATATGAATGACAGTTACCTAAACCCATCACTGTTACATTGAACTGGGTGAATGGAATATGAATGACAGTTACCTAAACCCATCACTGTTACATTGAACTGGGTGAACATAAATGACAGTACCTAAACCCATCACTGTTACATTGAACTGGGTGAATGGAATATGAATGACAGTAACCTAAACCCATCACTGTTACATTGAACTGGGTGAATGGAATATAAATGACAGTAACCTAAACCTATCACTGTTACATTGAACTGGGTGAATGGAATATGAATGACAGTAACCGAAACCCATCACTGTTACATTGAACTGGGTGAATATGAATGACAGTAACCTAAACTTATCACTGTTACATTGAACTGGGTGAATATGAATGACAGTAACCTAAACCCATCACTGTTACATTGAACTGGGTGAATATGAATGACAGTAACCTATACCCATCACTGTTACATTGAACTGGGTGAATGGAATATGAATGACAGTAACCTAAACTTATCACTGTTACATTGAACTGGGTGAATGGAATATGAATGACAGTAACCTAAACCCATCACTGTTACATTGAACTGGGTGAATGGAATATGAATGACAGTAACCTAAACCCATCACTGTTACATTGAACTGGGTGAATATGAATGACAGTAACCTAAACCCATCACTGTTTCAGTGAACTTGGTGAATAGAGTATGAATGACAGTAACCTAAACCCATCACTGTTACATTGAACTGGGTGAATGGAATATGAATGACAGTAACCTATACCCATCACCGTTTCATTGAACTGGGTGACTGGAATATGAATGACAGTAACCTAAACCTGTCACTATTACATTGAACTGGGTGAATGGAATATGAATGACAGTAACCTAAATCCATCACTGTTACATTGAACCCGGGGAATATGAATGACAGTAACCTAAACCTGTCACTGTTACATTGAACTGGGTGAATATGAATGACAGTAACCTAAACCCATCACTGTTACATTGAACTGGGTGAATGGAATATGAATGACAGTAACCTAAACCCATCACTGTTACATTGAACTGGGTGAATATGAATGACAGTAACCTAAACCCATCACTGTTACATTGAACTGGGTGAATATGAATGACAGTAACCTAACCCCATCACTGTTACATTGAACTGGGTGAATATGAATGACAGTAACCTAAACCCATCACTGTTACATTGAACTGGGTGAATATGAATGGCAGTAACCTAAACCTATCACTCTTACATTGAACTGGGTGAATGGAATATGAATGACAGTAACCGAAACCCATCACTGTTACATTGAACTGGGTGAATATGAATGACAGTAACCTAAACTTATCACTGTTACATTGAACTGGGTGAATATGAATGACAGTAACCTAAACCCATCACTGTTACATTGAACTGGGTGAATATGAATGACAGTAACCTATACCCATCACTGTTACATTGAACTGGGTGAATGGAATATGAATGACAGTAACCTAAACTTATCACTGTTACATTGAACTGGGTGAATGGAATATGAATGAAAGTAACCTAAACCCATCACTGTTACATTGAACTGGGTGAATGGAATATGAATGACAGTAACCTAAACCCATCACTGTTACATTGAACTGGGTGAATATGAATGACAGTAACCTAAACCTATCACTGTTACATTGAACTGGGTGAATATGAATGACAGTAACCTAAACCTATCACTGTTACATTGAACTGGGTGAATATGAATGACAGTAACCTAAACCTATCACTGTTACATTGAACTTGGTGAATGGAATATGAATGACAGTAACCTAAACCCATCACTGTTACATTTAACTGGGTGAATATGAATGACAGTAACCTAAACCAATCACTGTTTCATTGAACTGGGTGAATGGAGTATGAATGACAGTAACCTAAACCCATCACTGTTACATTGAACTGGGTGAATATGAATGACAGTAACCTAAACCCATCATTGTTTCAATGAACTGGGTGAATGGAATATGAATGACAGTTACCTAAACCCATCACTGTTACATTGAACTGGGTGAATGGAATATGAATGACAGTTACCTAAACCCATCACTGTTACATTGAACTGGGTGAACATAAATGACAGTACCTAAACCCATCACTGTTACATTGAACTGGGTGAATGGAATATGAATGACAGTAACCTAAACCCATCACTGTTACATTGAACTGGGTGAATGGAATATAAATGACAGTAACCTAAACCTATCACTGTTACATTGAACTGGGTGAATGGAATATGAATGACAGTAACCGAAACCCATCACTGTTACATTGAACTGGGTGAATATGAATGACAGTAACCTAAACTTATCACTGTTACATTGAACTGGGTGAATATGAATGACAGTAACCTAAACCCATCACTGTTACATTGAACTGGGTGAATATGAATGACAGTAACCTATACCCATCACTGTTACATTGAACTGGGTGAATGGAATATGAATGACAGTAACCTAAACTTATCACTGTTACATTGAACTGGGTGAATGGAATATGAATGACAGTAACCTAAACCCATCACTGTTACATTGAACTGGGTGAATGGAATATGAATGACAGTAACCTAAACCCATCACTGTTACATTGAACTGGGTGAATATGAATGACAGTAACCTAAACCCATCACTGTTTCAGTGAACTTGGTGAATAGAGTATGAATGACAGTAACCTAAACCCATCACTGTTACATTGAACTGGGTGAATGGAATATGAATGACAGTAACCTATACCCATCACCGTTTCATTGAACTGGGTGACTGGAATATGAATGACAGTAACCTAAACCTGTCACTATTACATTGAACTGGGTGAATGGAATATGAATGACAGTAACCTAAATCCATCACTGTTACATTGAACCCGGGGAATATGAATGACAGTAACCTAAACCTGTCACTGTTACATTGAACTGGGTGAATATGAATGACAGTAACCTAAACCCATCACTGTTACATTGAACTGGGTGAATGGAATATGAATGACAGTAACCTAAACCCATCACTGTTACATTGAACTGGGTGAATATGAATGACAGTAACCTAAACCCATCACTGTTACATTGAACTGGGTGAATATGAATGACAGTAACCTAACCCCATCACTGTTACATTGAACTGGGTGAATATGAATGACAGTAACCTAAACCCATCACTGTTACATTGAACTGGGTGAATATGAATGGCAGTAACCTAAACCTATCACTCTTACATTGAACTGGGTGAATGGAATATGAATGACAGTAACCTAAACCCATCACTGTTACATTGAACTGGGTGACTGGAATATGAATGACAGTAACCTAAAACCATCACTGTTACATTGAACTGGGTGAATATGAATGACAGTAACCTAAACCCATCACTGTTTCATTGAACTGGGCGAATGGAGTATGAATGACAGTAACCTAAACCCATTACTGTTACATTGAACTGGGTGAATGGAATATGAATGACAGTCATCCAATATGCTGTAATAGAAATAGTGCCATGCTCATAAAAAAAAACTATTGTCCTCCCTCATCTGAAACGGCACTGGTCTCTATTACACTCTCATTCTTTACTACAGTAAAGAAGACCAACGAATCTTCCTCATCATTAGTATCTTTCAGTCTGTGGCTCGTCAATTGTTTTTGTGTGTCTTCGTGTGTGTATATGCATGCATTTGTGTGCGCTGTGTGTGTGTGTGCCGTGTGTGTGTGTGTGGCTCTGTGTTTCTCACCCCCACAGTTTCCTGGTCTCTGACATGTGGTGACGCTGCTACAGGAAGTTCTGTGGGACTGAAATAGACTACACTCTACCATGATGGAGGAGTGTGTGATGGGAAAGGCAAGATGTGATGAAGACAACTGTCTGAAGTGTTATTGTATGTGTCCCAAAAGGCACCATATTCCCTTTATAGTGCACTACTTTAATTAACCTGAGCCCAGTACCCTATTCCCTTTACAGTGCACTACTTTTAACCTGAGCCCAGTACCCTATTCCCTTAACAGTACACTACTTATAACCAGAGCCCATGGCCCTATTCCCTTTACAGTGCGTTACGTTTAACCTGAGCCCAGAGTTCCTATTCCCTTTACAGTGCACTACTTTTAACCAGAGCCCAGTACCCTATTCCCTTTACAGTGCACTACTTTTAACCAGAGCCCAGTACCCTATTCCATTTACAGTGCACTACTTTTAACCTGAGCCCAGTACCCTATTCCCTTACAGTGCACTACTTTTAACCAGAGCCCAGTACACTATTCCCTTTACAGTGCACTATTTTTTATTAACCTGAGCCCAGTACCCTATTCCCTTTACAGTGCACTACGTTTAACCAGAGCCCAGTACCATATTCCCTTTACAGTGCACTACTTTTAACCAGAGCCCAGTACCCTATCCCCTTTACAGTGCACTACGTTTAACCAGAGCCCAGTACCCTATTCCCTTTACAGTGCACAACTTTTAACCATATGCCAGTACCCTATTCCCTTTACAGTGCACAAAGTTTAACCTGAGTACAGTACCCTATTCCCTTTACAGTGCACTGTGTGTGTGCCGTGTGTGTCCATGGGTCTGGCGTGCGCGTATCTAGCGACGCTGGAGAGATAGTGTGGGAGGCTCTGTGTGTCTCAACCCCACAGTTTCCTGGTTTCTGACATGTGGTGATGCTGCTACAGGAAGTTCTGTGGGACTGAAATAGACTCCAGAGAGCCCAGTACCCTATTCCCTTTACAGTGCACTACTTTTAATTAACCTGAGCCCAGTACCCTATTCCCTTCACAGTGCATTACTTTTAACCAGAGCCCAGAGCCCAGTACCCTATTCCCTTTACAGTGCACTACGTTTAACCAGAGCCCAGTACCCTATTCCCTTTACAGTACACTACTTTTAACCTGAGCCCAGTACCCTATTCCCTTTACAGTGCATTACTTTTAACCAGAGGCCAGAGCCCAGTACCCTATTCCCTTTACAGTGTACTGCTTTAAACCAGAGCCCAGTACCCTATTCCCTTTACAGTGCACAACGTTTAACCTTAGCACAGTACCCTATTCCCTTTACAGTGCACTACTTTTAATTAACCTGAGCCCAGTACCCTATTCCCTTTACAGTGCACTGCATTTAACCTGTACCCAGTACCCTATTCCCTTTACAGTGCGCTACGTTTAACCTGAGCCCAGTGCCCTATTCCCTTTACAGTGCACTACTTTTAACCAGAGCCCAGTACCATATTCCCTTTACAGTGCACTACTTTTAACCTGAGACCAGTACCCTATTCCCTTTACAGTGCACTATTTTTAACCAGAGCCCAGTACCATATTCCCTTTACAGTGCACTACGTTTAACCAGAGCCCACTACCCTATTCCCTTTACAGTGGACAACTTTTAACCATATGCCAGTACCCTATTCCCTTTACAGTGCACAACGTTTAACCTGAGCACAGTACCCTATTCCCTTTACAGTGCACTGTGTGTGTGTGTGTGTCTGGCGTGCGTGTATCTAGCGACGCTGGAGAGATAGTGTGGGAGGCTCTGTGTTTCTCACCCCACAGTTTCCTGGTTTCTGACATGTGGTGACGCTGCTACAGGAAGTTCTGTGGGACTGAAATAGACTCCAGAGAGCCCAGTACCCTATTCCCTTTATGGTGCACTACTTTTAATTAACCTGAGCCCAGTACCCTATTCCCTTTACAGTGCATTAAGTTTAACCTGAGCCCAGTACCCTATTCTCTTTACAGAGCACTACTTTTAATTAACCTGAACCCAGTACCCTATTCCCTTCACAGTGCATTACTTTTAATTAACCTGGGCCCAGTACCCTATTCCCTTCACAGTGCATTACTTTTTACCAGAGCCCAGTACCCTATTCCCTTTACAGTGCACTGCGTTTAACCAGAGCCCAGTACCCTATTCCCTTTACAGTGCACTACGTTTAACCAGAGCCCAGTACCATATTCCCTTTACAGTGTACTACGTTTAACCTGAGCTCAGTACCCTATTCCCTTTACAGTGCCCTACTTTTAACCAGAGCCCAGTACCCTATTCCCTTTACAGTGCAGTACTTTTATCCTGAGCCCAGTACCCTATTCCCTTTACAGTGCACTACATTTAACCTGAGCCAAGTACCCTATTCCCTTTACGGTGCACTACTTTTAACCAGAGCCCAGTACCCTGTCCCTTACAGTGCACTACTTTTAATTAACCTGAGCCCAGTACCCTATTCCCTTTACAGTGCACTACTTTTAACCAGAACCCAGTACCCTATTACCTTGACAGTGCACTCATTTTATCCTGAGCCCAGTACCCTATTCCCTTTACAGTGCACAACTTTTAATTAACCTGAGCCCAGTACCCTATCCCCTTACAGTGCGTTACGTTTAACCTGAGCCCAGTACCCTATTCTCTTTACAGAGCACAACTTTTAATTAACCTGAGCCCAGTACCCTATTCCCTTCACAGTGCATTACTTTTAACCAGAGCCCAGAGCCCAGTACCCTATTCCCTTTACAGTGCACTACGTTTAACCAGAGCCCAGTACCCTATTCCCTTTACAGTGCACTACGTTTAACCTGAGCCCAGTACCCTATTCCCTTTACAGTGTACTACATTTAACCAGAGCCCAGTACCCTATTCCCTTTACAGTGCACTACTTTTAACCAGAGCCCAGGGCACTATTCCCACAGTGCACTACTTTAAACCAGAGCCCAGTACCCTATTCCCTTTACAGTGCCCTACTTTTAACCAGAGCCCAGTACCCTATTCCCTTTACAGTGCTGTACTTTTATCCTGAGCCCAGTACCCTATTCCCTTTACAGTTCACTACTTTTAATTAACCTGAGCCCAGTACCCTATTCCCTTTACAGTGCGTTACGTTTAACCTGAGCCCAGTACCCTATTCTCTTTACAGTGCACTACTTTTAATTAACCTGAGCCCAGTACCCTATTCCCTTCACAGTGCATTACTTTTAACCAGAGCCCAGAGCCCAGTACCCTATTCCCTTTACAGTGCACTACGTTTAACCTGAGCCCAGTATCCTATTCCCTTTACGGTGCACTACTTTTAACCAGAGCCCAGTACCCTGTTCCCTTACAGTGCACTACTTTTAATTAACCTGAGCCCAGTACCCTATTCCCTTTACAGTGCACTACTTTTAACCAGAGCCCAGTACCTTATTCCCTTTACAGTGTACTACTTTTAACCAGAGCCCAGTACCCTATTCCCTTACAATGCACTACTTTTAATTAACCAGAGCCCAGTACCTTATTCCCTTTACAGTGCACTACTTTTAACCAGAGCCCAGTACCCTATTCCCTTTACAGTTCACTACTTTTAATTAACCTGAGCCCAGTACCCTATTCCCTTTACAGTGCGTTACGTTTAACCTGAGCCCAGTACCCTATTCTCTTTACAGTGCACTACTTTTAATTAACCTGAGCCCAGTACCCTATTCCCTTCACAGTGCATTACTTTTAACCAGAGCCCAGAGCCCAGTACCCTATTCCCTTTACAGTGCACTACGTTTAACCTGAGCCCAGTACCCTATTCCCTTTACAGTGCACTACTTTTAACCAGAGCCCAGGGCCCTATTCCCACAGTGCACTACTTTAAACCAGAGCCCAGTACCCTATTCCCTTTACAGTGCCCTACTTTTAACCAGAGCCCAGTAGCCTATTCCCTTTACAGTGCAGTACTTTTATCCTGAGCCCAGTACCCTATTCCCTTTACAGTGCACTACGTTTAACCTGAGCCAAGTACCCTATTCCCTTTATGGTGCACTACTTTTAACCAGAGCCCAGTACCCTGTTCCCTTACAGTGCACTACTTTTAATTAACCTGAGCCCAGTACCCTATTCCCTTTACAGTTCACTACTTTTAATTAACCTGAGCCCAGTACCCTATTCCCTTTACAGTGCACTACTTTTAATTAACCTGAGCCCAGTACCCTATCCCCTTACAGTGCGTTACGTTTAACCTGAGCCCAGTACCCTATTCTCTTTACAGAGCACAACTTTTAATTAACCTGAGCCCAGTACCCTATTCCCTTCACAGTGCATTACTTTTAACCAGAGCCCAGAGCCCAGTACCCTATTCCCTTTACAGTGCACTACGTTTAACCAGAGCCCAGTACCCTATTCCCTTTACAGTGCACTACGTTTAACCTGAGCCCAGTACCCTATTCCCTTTACAGTGTACTACATTTAACCAGAGCCCAGTACCCTATTCCCTTACAGTGCACTACTTTTAATTAACCTGAGCCCAGTACCCTATTCCCTTTACAGTGCACTACTTTTAACCAGAGCCCAGTACCTTATTCCCTTTACAGTGTACTACTTTTAACCAGAGCCCAGTACCCTATTCCCTTACAATGCACTACTTTTAATTAACCAGAGCCCAGTACCTTATTCCCTTTACAGTGCACTACTTTTAACCAGAGCCCAGTACCCTATTCCCTTTACAGTGCCCTACTTTTAACCAGAGCCCAGTACCCTATTCCCTTTACAGTGCAGTACTTTTATCCTGAGCCCAGTACCCTATTCCCTTTACAGTTCACTACTTTTAATTAACCTGAGCCCAGTACCCTATTCCCTTTACAGTGCGTTACGTTTACCCTGAGCCCAGTACCCTATTCTCTTTACAGTGCACTACTTTTAATTAACCTGAGCCCAGTACCCTATTCCCTTTACAGTGCACTCATTTTATCCAGAGCCCAGTACCCTATTCCCTTTACAGTGCACTACTTTTAATTAACCTGAGCCCAGTACCCTATTCCCTTTACAGTGCATTACTTTTTACCAGAGCCCAGTACCCTATTCCCTTTACAGTGCATTACTTTTTACCAGAGCCCAGTACCCTATTCCCTTTACAGTGCACTATGTTTAACCAGAGCCCAGTACCCTATTCCCTTTACAGTGCATTACTTTTAACCAGAGCACAGAGCCCAGTACCCTATTCCCTTTACAGTGCACTACGTTTAACCAGAGCCCAGTACCCTATTCCCTTTACAGTGCACTACGTTTAACCAGAGCCCAGTACCATATTCCCTTTACAGTTCACTACTTTTAACCTGAGCTCAGTACCCTATTCCCTTTACAGTGGACTACATTTAACCAGAGCCCAGTACCCTATTCCCTTTACAGTGCACTACTTTTAATTAACCTGAGCCCAGTACCCTATTCCCTTTACAGTGCGTTACGTTTAACCTGAGCCCAGTACCCTATTCTCTTTACAGTGCACTACTTTTAATTAACCTGAGCCCAGTACCCTATTCCCTTCACAGTGCATTACATTTAACCAGAGCCCAGAGCCCAGTACCCTATTCCCTTTACAGTGCACTACGTTTAACCTGAGCCCAGTACCCTATTCCCTTTACAGTGTACTACATTTACCCAGAGCCCAGTACCCTATTCCCTTTACAGTGCACTACTTTTAACCAGAGCTCAGGGCCCTATTCCCACAGTGCACTACTTTAAACCAGAGCCCAGTACCCTATTCCCTTTACAGTGCCCTACTTTTAACCAGAGCCCAGTAGCCTATTCCCTTTACAGTGCAGTACTTTTATCCTGAGCCCAGTACCCTATTCCCTTTACAGTGCACTACGTTTAACCTGAGCCAAGTACCCTATTCCCTTTACGGTGCACTACTTTTAACCAGAGCCCAGTACCCTGTTCCCTTACAGTGCACTACTTTTAATTAACCTGAGCCCAGTACCCTATTCCCTTTACAGTGCACGACTTTTAACCAGAACCCAGTACCCTATTACCTTTACAGTGCACTCATTTTATCCTGAGCCCAGTACCCTATTCCCTTTACAGTGCACTACTTTTAACCAGAGCCCAGAGCCCAGTACCCTATTCCCTTTACAGTGCACTACGTTTAACCAGAGCCCAGTACCCTATTCCCTTTACAGTGCACTACGTTTAACCTGAGCCCAGTACCCTATTCCCTTTACAGTGTACTACATTTAACCAGAGCCCAGTACCCTATTCCCTTTACAGTGCACTACTTTTAACCAGAGCCCAGGGCACTATTCCCACAGTGCACTACTTTAAACCAGAGCCCAGTACCCTATTCCCTTTACAGTGCCCTACTTTTAACCAGAGCCCAGTACCCTATTCCCTTTACAGTGCTGTACTTTTATCCTGAGCCCAGTACCCTATTCCCTTTACAGTTCACTACTTTTAATTAACCTGAGCCCAGTACCCTATTCCCTTTACAGTGCGTTACGTTTAACCTGAGCCCAGTACCCTATTCTCTTTACAGTGCACTACTTTTAATTAACCTGAGCCCAGTACCCTATTCCCTTCACAGTGCATTACTTTTAACCAGAGCCCAGAGCCCAGTACCCTATTCCCTTTACAGTGCACTACGTTTAACCTGAGCCCAGTATCCTATTCCCTTTACGGTGCACTACTTTTAACCAGAGCCCAGTACCCTGTTCCCTTACAGTGCACTACTTTTAATTAACCTGAGCCCAGTACCCTATTCCCTTTACAGTGCACTACTTTTAACCAGAGCCCAGTACCTTATTCCCTTTACAGTGTACTACTTTTAACCAGAGCCCAGTACCCTATTCCCTTACAATGCACTACTTTTAATTAACCAGAGCCCAGTACCTTATTCCCTTTACAGTGCACTACTTTTAACCAGAGCCCAGTACCCTATTCCCTTTACAGTGCCCTACTTTTAACCAGAGCCCAGTACCCTATTCCCTTTACAGTGCAGTACTTTTATCCTGAGCCCAGTACCCTATTCCCTTTACAGTTCACTACTTTTAATTAACCTGAGCCCAGTACCCTATTCCCTTTACAGTGCGTTACGTTTAACCTGAGCCCAGTACCCTATTCTCTTTACAGTGCACTACTTTTAATTAACCTGAGCCCAGTACCCTATTCCCTTTACAGTGCACTCATTTTATCCAGAGCCCAGTACCCTATTCCCTTTACAGTGCACTACTTTTAATTAACCTGAGCCCAGTACCCTATTCCCTTTACAGTGCATTACTTTTTACCAGAGCCCAGTACCCTATTCCCTTTACAGTGCATTACTTTTTACCAGAGCCCAGTACCCTATTCCCTTTACAGTGCACTATGTTTAACCAGAGCCCAGTACCCTATTCCCTTTACAGTGCATTACTTTTAACCAGAGCACAGAGCCCAGTACCCTATTCCCTTTACAGTGCACTACGTTTAACCAGAGCCCAGTACCCTATTCCCTTTACAGTGCACTACGTTTAACCAGAGCCCAGTACCATATTCCCTTTACAGTTCACTACTTTTAACCTGAGCTCAGTACCCTATTCCCTTTACAGTGGACTACATTTAACCAGAGCCCAGTACCCTATTCCCTTTACAGTGCACTACTTTTAATTAACCTGAGCCCAGTACCCTATTCCCTTTACAGTGCGTTACGTTTAACCTGAGCCCAGTACCCTATTCTCTTTACAGTGCACTACTTTTAATTAACCTGAGCCCAGTACCCTATTCCCTTCACAGTGCATTACATTTAACCAGAGCCCAGAGCCCAGTACCCTATTCCCTTTACAGTGCACTACGTTTAACCTGAGCCCAGTACCCTATTCCCTTTACAGTGTACTACATTTACCCAGAGCCCAGTACCCTATTCCCTTTACAGTGCACTACTTTTAACCAGAGCCCAGGGCCCTATTCCCACAGTGCACTACTTTAAACCAGAGCCCAGTACCCTATTCCCTTTACAGTGCCCTACTTTCAACCAGAGCCCAGTAGCCTATTCCCTTTACAGTGCAGTACTTTTATCCTGAGCCCAGTACCCTATTCCCTTTACAGTGCACTACGTTTAACCTGAGCCAAGTACCCTATTCCCTTTACGGTGCACTACTTTTAACCAGAGCCCAGTACCCTGTTCCCTTACAGTGCACTACTTTTAATTAACCTGAGCCCAGTACCCTATTCCCTTTACAGTGCACGACTTTTAACCAGAACCCAGTACCCTATTACCTTTACAGTGCACTCATTTTATCCTGAGCCCAGTACCCTATTCCCTTTACAGTGCACTACTTTTAATTAACCTGAGCCCAGTACCCTATCCCCTTACAGTGCGTTACGTTTAACCTGAGCCCAGTACCCTATTCTCTTTACAGAGCACTACTTTTAATTAACCTGAGCCCAGTACCCTATTCCCTTCACAGTGCATTACTTTTAACCAGAGCCCAGAGCCCAGTACCCTATTCCCTTTACAGTGCACTACGTTTAACCAGAGCCCAGTACCCTATTCCCTTTACAGTGCACTACGTTTAACCTGAGCCCAGTACCCTATTCCCTTTACAGTGTACTACATTTAACCAGAGCCCAGTACCCTATTCCCTTTACAGTGCACTACTTTTAACCAGAGCCCAGGGCCCTATTCCCACAGTGCACTACTTTAAACCAGTGCCCAGTACCCTATTCCCTTTACAGTGCCCTACTTTTAACCAGAGCCCAGTACCCTATTCCCTTTACAGTGCAGTACTTTTATCCTGAGCCCAGTACCCTATTCCCTTTACAGTGTACTACGTTTAACCAGAGCCTAGTCCCCTGTTCCCTTACAGTGCACTACTTTTAATTAACCTGAGCCCAGTACCCTATTCCCTTTACAGTGCACTACTTTTAACCAGAGCCCAGTACCTTATTCCCTTTACAGTGTACTACTTTTAACCAGAGCCCAGTACCCTATTCCCTTACAGTGCACTACTTTTAATTAACCTGAGCCCAGTACCCTATTCCCTTTACAGTGCACTACTTTTAACCAGAGCCCAGTACCTTATTCCCTTTACAGTGCACTACTTTTAACCAGAGCCCAGTACCCTATTCCCTTTACAGTGCACTACGTTTAACCAGAGCCCACTAGCCTATTCCCGTTACAGTGCACAACTTTTAACCATATGCCAGTATCCTATTCCCTTTACAGTCCACAACGTTTAACCTGAGCACAGTACCCTATTCCATTTACAGTGCACTGTGTGTGTGTGTGTGTGTGTGCTGTGTGTGTGCGTGGGTCTGGCGTGCGTGTATCTAGCGACGCTGGAGAGATAGTGTGGGAGGCTCTGTGTTTCTCACCCCCACAGTTTCCTGGTTTCTGACATGTGGTGACGCTGCTACAGGACGTTCTGTGGGACTGAAATAGACTCCAGAGAGCCCAGTACCCTATTCCCTTTACAGTGCACTACTTTTAATTAACCTGAGCCCAGTACCCTATTCCCTTTACAGTGCACTCATTTTATCCAGAGCCCAGTACCCTATTCCCTTTACAGTGCACTACTTTTAATTAACCTGAGCCCAGTACCCTATTCCCTTTACAGTGCATTACTTTTTTACCAGAGCCCAGTACCCTATTCCCTTTACAGTGCACTATGTTTAACCAGAGCCCAGTACCCTATTCCCTTTACAGTGCATTACTTTTAACCAGAGCACAGAGCCCAGTACCCTATTCCCTTTACAGTGCACTACGTTTAACCAGAGCCCAGTACCCTATTCCCTTTACAGTGCACTACGTTTAACCAGAGCCCAGTACCATATTCCCTTTACAGTGCACTACTTTTAATTAACCTGAGCCCAGTACCCTATTCCCTTTACAGTGCATTACCTTTTACCAGAGCCCAGAGCCCAGTACCCTATTCCCTTTACAGTGCACTATGTTTAACCAGAGCCCAGTACCCTATTCCCTTTACAGTGCATTACTTTTAACCAGAGCACAGAGCCCAGTACCCAATTCCCTTTACAGTGCACTACGTTTAACCAGAGCCCAGTACCCTATTCCCTTTACAGTGCACTACATTTAACCAGAGCCCAGTACCCTATTCCCTTTACAGTGCACTACTTTTAACCAGTGCCCAGGGCCCTATTCCCACAGTGCACTACTTTAAACCAGAGCCCAGTACCCTATTCCCTTTACAGTGCACTACATTTAACCTGAGCCCAGTACCCTATTCCCTTTACGGTGCACTACTTTTAACCAGAGCCCAGTACCCTATTCCCTTACAGTGCACTACTTTTAACCAGAGACCAGTACCCTATTCCCTTGACAGTGCATTACTTTTAACCAGAGCACAGAGCCCAGTACCCTAATCCCTTTACAGTGCACTACGTTTAACCAGAGCCCAGTACCCTATTCCCTTTACAGTGTACTACATTTAACCAGAGCCCAGTACCCTATTCCCTTTACAGTGCACTACTTTTAACCAGAGCCCAGGGCCCTATTTCCACAGTGCACTACTTTAAACCAGAGCCCAGTACCCTATTCCCTTTACAGTGCCCTACTTTTAACCAGAGCCCAGTACCCTATTCCCTTTACAGTGCAGTACTTTTATCCTGAGCCCAGTACCCTATTCCCTTTACAGTGCACTACGTTTAACCTGAGCCCAGTACCCTATTCCCTTTACAGTGCACTACGTTTAACCTGAGCCCAGTACCCTATTCCCTTTACGGTGCACTACTTTTAACCAGAGCCCAGTACCCTGTTCCCTTACAGTGCACTACTTTTAATTAACCTGAGCCCAGTACCCTATTCCCTTTACAGTGCACTACTTTTAATTAACCTGAGCCCAGTACCCTATTCCCTTTACAGTGCACTACTTTTAACCAGAGCCCAGTACCCTATTCCCTTACAGTGCACTACATTTAATTAACCAGAGCCCAGTACCTTATTCCCTTTACAGTGCACTACTTTTAACCAGAGCCCAGTACCCTATTCCCTTTACAGTGCACTACGTTTATAACCAGAGCCCAGTACCTTATTCCCTTTACAGTGCACTACTTTAACCAGAGCCCAGTACCCTATTCCCTTTACAGTGCACTACGTTTATAACCAGAGCCCACTACCCTATTCCCGTTACAGTGGACAACTTTTAACCATATGCCAGTACCCTATTCCCTTTACAGTGCACAACGTTTAACCTGAGCACAGTACCCTATTCCCTTTACAGTGCACTGTGTGTGTGTGTGTGTGTGTGCTTGGGTCTGGCGTGCGTGTATCTAGCGACGCTGGAGAGATAGTGTGGGAGGCTCTGTGTTTCTCACCCCCACAGTTTCCTGGTTTCTGACATGTGGTGACGCTGCTACAGGAAGTTCTGTGGGACTGAAATAGACTCCAGAGAGCCCAGTACCCTATTCCCTTTACAGTGCACTACTTTTAATTAACCTGAGCCCAGTACCCTATTCCCTTTACAGTGCGTTACGTTTAAACAGAGCCCAGTACCCTATTCCCTTCACAGTGCATTACTTTTAACCAGAGCTCAGTACCCTATTCCCTTTACAGTGCCCTACTTTTAACTAGAGCCCAGTACCCTATTCCCTTTACAGTGCAGTACTTTTATCCTGAGCCCAGTACCCTATTCCCTTTACAGTGCACTACGTTTAACCTGAGCCCAGTACCCTATTCCCTTTACGGTGCACTACTTTTAACCAGAGCCCAGTACCCTGTTCCCTTACAGTGCACTACTTTTAATTAACCTGAGCCCAGTACCCTATTCCCTTTACAGTGCACTACTTTTAATTAACCTGAGCCCAGTACCCTATTCCCTTTACAGTGCACTACTTTTAACCAGAGCCCACTACCTTATTCCCTTTACAGTGTACTACTTTTAACCAGAGCCCAGTACCCTATTCCCTTACAGTGCACTACATTTAATTAACCAGAGCCCAGTACCTTATTCCCTTTACAGTGCACTACTTTTAACCAGAGCCCAGTACCCTATTCCCTTTACAGTGCACTGTGTTTATAACCAGAGCCCACTACCCTATTCCCATTACAGTGGACAACTTTTAACCATATGCCAGTACCCTATTCCCTTTACAGTGCACAACGTTTAACCTGAGCACAGTACCCTATTCCCTTTACAGTGCACTGTGTGTGTGTGTGTGTGTGTGTGTGTGCGTGGGTCTGGCGTGCGTGTATCTAGCGACGCTGGAGAGATAGTGTGGGAGGCTCTGTGTTTCTCACCCCCACAGTTTCCTGGTTTCTGACATGTGGTGACACTGCTACAGGAAGTTCTGTGGGACTGAAATAGACTCCAGAGAGCCCAGTACCCTATTCCCTTTACAGTGCACTACTTTTAATTAACCTGAGCCCAGTACCCTATTCCCTTTACAGTGCGTTACGTTTAAACAGAGCCCAGTACCCTATTCCCTTTACAGTACACTACTTTTAATTAACCTGAGCCCAGTACCCTATTCCCTTCACAGTGCATTACTTTTAACCAGAGCTCAGTACCCTATTCCGTTTACAGTGCACTGCTTTTAACCAGAGCCCACTACCCTATTCCCTTTACAGTGCACAACGTTTAACCTTAGCACAGTACCCTATTCCCTTTACAGTGCACTACTTTTAACCAGAACCCGGTACCATATTACCTTTACAGTGCACTCATTTTATCCTGAGCCCAGTACCCTATTCCCTTCACAGTGCATTACTTTTAACCAGAGCCCAGTATCCTAATTCCCTTTACAGTGCACTACGTTTATAACCAGAGCCCACTACCCTATTCCCGTTACAGTGGACAACTTTTAACCATATGCCAGTACCCTATTCCCTTTACAGTGCACAACGTTTAACCTGAGCACAGTACCCTATTCCCTTTACAGTGCACTGTGTGTGTGTGCCGTGTGTGTGCGTGGGTCTGGCGTGCGTGTATCTAGCGACGCTGGAGAGATAGTGTGGGAGGCTCTGTGTTTCTCACCCCCACAGTTTCCTGGTTTCTGACATGTGGTGACACTGCTACAGGAAGTTCTGTGGGACTGAAATAGACTCCAGAGAGCCCAGTACCCTATTCCCTTTACAGTGCACTACTTTTAATTAACCTGAGCCCAGTACCCTATTCCCTTTACAGTGCGTTACGTTTAAACAGAGCCCAGTACCCTATTCCCTTTACAGTACACTACTTTTAATTAACCTGAGCCCAGTACCCTATTCCCTTCACAGTGCATTACTTTTAACCAGAGCCCAGTACCCTATTCCCTTTACAGTGCACTGCTTTTAACCAGAGCCCACTACCCTATTCCCTTTACAGTGCACAACGTTTAACCTTAGCACAGTACCCTATTCCCTTTACAGTGCACTACTTTTAACCAGAACCCAGTACCATATTACCTTTACAGTGCACTCATTTTATCCTGAGCCCAGTACCCTATTCCCTTTACAGTGCACTACTTTTAATTAACCAGAGCCCAGTATCCTATTCCCTTTACAGTGCACTACGTTTAACCAGAGCCCAGTACCATATTCCCTTTACAGTGTACTACGTTTAACCAGAGCCCAGTACCCTATTCCCTTTACAGTGCACTACGTTTAACCAGAGCCCAGTACCATATCAAATCAAATCAAATCCAATTTATTTATATAGCCCTTCGTACATCAGCTGATATCTCAAAGTGCTGTACAGAAACCCAGCCTAAAACCCCAAACAGCAAGCAATGCAGGTGTAGAAGCACGGTGGCTAGGAAAAACTCCCTAGAAAGGCCAATACCTAGGAAGAAACCTAGAGAGGAACCAGGCTATGTGGGGTGGCCAGTCCTCTTCTGGCTGTGCCGGGTGGAGATTATAACAGAACATGGCCAAGATGTTCAAATGTTCATAAATGACCAGCATGGTCGAATAATAATAAGGCAGAACAGTTGAAACTGGAGCAGCAGCACACTCCGGTGGAAGTTGAAACTGGAGCAGCAGCATGGTCAGGTGGACTGGGGACAGCAAGGAGTCATCATGTCAGGTAGTCCTGGGGCATGGTCCTAGGGCTCAGGTCCTCCGAGAGAGAGAAAGAAAGAGAGAAGGAGAGAATTAGAGAACGCACACTTAGATTCACACAGGACACCGAATAGGACAGGAGAAGTACTCCAGATATAACAAACTGACCCCAGCCCCCCGACACATAAACTACTGCAGCATAAATACTGGAGGCTGAGACAGGAGGGGTCAGGAGACACTGTGGCCCCATCCGAGGACACCCCCGGACAGGGCCAAACAGGAAGGATATAACCCCACCCACTTTGCCAAAGCACAGCCCCCACACCACTAGAGGGATATCTTCAACCACCAACTTACCATCCTGAGACAAGGCTGAGTATAGCCCACAAAGATCTCCGCCACGGCACAACCCAAGGGGGGGGCGCCAACCCAGACAGGATGACCACAACAGTGAATCAACCCACTCAGGTGACGCACCCCCTCCAGGGACGGCATGAGAGAGCCCCAGCAAGCCAGTGACTCAGCCCCTGTAATAGGGTTAGAGACAGAGAATCCCAGTGGAAAGAGGGGAACCGGCCAGGCAGAGACAGCAAGGGCGGTTCGTTGCTCCAGAGCCTTTCCGTTCACCTTCCCACTCCTGGGCCAGACTACACTCAATCATATGACCCACTGAAGAGATGAGTCTTCAGTAAAGACTTAAAGGTTGAGACCGAGTTTGCGTCTCTGACATGGGTAGGCAGACCGTTCCATAAAAATGGAGCTCTATAGGAGAAAGCCCTGCCTCCAGCTGTTTGCTTAGAAATTCTAGGGACAATTAGGAGGCCTGCGTCTTGTGACTGTAGCGTACGTGTAGGTATGTACGGCAGGACCAAATCAGAGAGATAGGTAGGAGCAAGCCCATGTAATGCTTTGTAGGTTAGCAGTAAAACCTTGAAATCAGCCCTTGCTTTGACAGGAAGCCAGTGTAGAGAGGCTAGCACTGGAGTAATATGATCAATTTTTTTGGTTCTAGTCAGGATTCTAGCAGCCGTATTTAGCACTAACTGAAGTTTATTTAGTGCTTTATCCGGGTAGCCAGAAAATAGAGCATTGCAGTAGTCTAACTTAGAAGTGACAAAAGCATGGATTAATTTTTCTGCATCATTTTTGGACAGAAAGTTTCAGATTTTTGCAATGTTACGTAGATGGAAAAAAGCTGTCCTCGAAATGGTCTTGATATGTTCTTCAAAAGAGAGATCAGGGTCCAGAGTAACGCCGAGGTCCTTCACAGTTTTATTTGAGACGACTGTACAACCATTAAGATTAATTGTCAGATTCAACAGAAGATCTCTTTGTTTCTTGGGACCTAGAACAAGCATCTCTGTTTTGTCCGAGTTTAATAGTAGAAAGTTTGCAGCCATCCACTTCCTTATGTCTGAAACACATGCTTCTAGCGAGGGCAATTTTGGGGCTTCACCATGTTTCATTGAAATGTACAGCTGTGTGTCATCCGCATAGCAGTGAAAGTTTACATTATGTTTTCGAATAACATCCCCAAGAGGTCAAATATATAGTGAAAACAATAGTGGTCCTAAAACGGAACCTTGAGGAACATTGAAATTTACAGTTGATTTGTAAGAGGACAAACCATTCACAGAGACAAACTGATATCTTTCCGACAGATAAGATCTAAACCAGGCCAGAACATGTCCGTGTAGACCAATTTGGGTTTCCAATCTCTCCAAAAGAATGTGGTGATTGATGGTATCAAAAGCAGCACTAAGGTCTAGGAGCACGAGGACAGATGCAGAGCCTCGGTCCGATGCCATTAAAATGTCATTTACCACCTTCACAAGTGCCGTCTCAGTGCTATGATGGGGTCTAAAACCAGACTGAAGCATTTCGTATACATTGTTTGTCTTCAGGAAGGCAGTGAGTTGCTGCGCAACAGCCTTCTCTAAAATTTTTGAGAGGAATGGAAGATTCGATATAGGCCGATAGTTTTTTATATTTTCTGGGTTAAGGTTTGGCTTTTTCAAGAGAGGCTTTATTACTGCCACTTTTAGTGAGTTTGGTACACATCCAGTGGATAGAGAGCCGTTTATTATGTTCAACATAGGAGGGCCAAGCACAGGAAGCAGCTCTTTCAGTAGTTTAGTTGGAATAGGGTCCAGTATGCAGCTTGAAGGTTTAGAGGCCGTGATTATTTTCATCATTGTGTCAAGAGATACTTAGTACTAAAACACTTGAGCGTCTCTCTTGATCCTAGGTCCTGGCAGAGTTGTGCAGACTCAGGACAACTGAGGTTTGGAGGAATACGCAGGTTTAAAGAGGAGTCCGTAATTTGCTTTCTAATAATCATAATCCTTTCCTCAAAGAAGTTCATGAATTTATCACTGCTAAAGTGAAAGTCATCCTCTCTTGGGGAATGCTGCTTTTTAGTTAGCTTTGCGACAGTATTAAAAAGGAATTTCGGGTTGTTTTTATTTTCCTCAATTAAGTTAGAAAAATAGGATGATCGAGCAGCAGTAAGGGCTCTACGGTACTGCACGGTACCGTCCTTCCAAGCTAGTCGGAAGCCTTCCAGTTTGGTGTGGCGCCATTTCCGTTCCAATTTTCTGGAAGCTTGCTTCAGAGCTCGGGTATTTTCTGTGTACCAGGGAGCTAGTTTCTTATGAGACATTTTTTTAGTTTTTAGGGGTGCAACTGCATCTACGGTATTGCGCAAGGTTAAATTGAGATCCTCAGTTAGGTGGTTAACTGATTTTTGTCCTCTGGCGTCCTTGGGTAGGCAGAGGGAGTCTGGAAGGGCATCAAGGAATCTTTGTGTTGTCTGTGAATTTATAGCACGACTTTTGATGTTCCTTGGTTGGGGTCTAAGCAGATTATTTGTTGCAATTGCAAACGTAATAAAATGGTGGTCCGATAGTCCAAGATTATGAGGAAAAACATTAAGATCCACCACATTTATTCCATGGGACAAAACTAGGTCCAGCGTATGACTGTGACAGTGAGTGGGTCCAGAGACATGTTGGACAAAACCCACTGAGTCGATGATGGCTCCGAAAGCCTTTTGGAGTGGGTCTGTGGACTTTTCCATGTGAATATTAAAGTCACCAAAGATTAGAATATTATCTGCTATGACTACAAGGTCCGATAGGAATTCAGGGAACTCAGTGAGAAACGCTGTATATGGCCCAGGAGGCCTGTAAACAGTAGCTATAAAAAGTGATTGAGTAGGCTGCATAGATTTCATGACTAGAAGCTCAAAAGACGAAAATGTCATTTTATTTTTGTAAATTGAAATTTGCTATCGTAAATGTTAGCAACACCTCCGCCTTTGCGGGATGCACGGGGGATATGGTCACTAGTGTAGCCAGGAGGTGAGGCCTCATTTAAAACAGTAAATTCATCAGGCTTAAGCCATGTTTCAGTCAGGCCAATCACATCAAGATTATGATCAGTGATTAGTTCATTGACTATAATTGCCTTTGAAGTAAGGGATCTAACATTAAGTAGCCCTATTTTGAGATGTGAGGTATCATGATCTCTTTCAGTAATGACAGGAATGGAGGTGGTCTTTATCCTAGTGAGATTGCTAAGGCGAACACCGCCATGTTTAGTTTTGCCCAACCTAGGTCGAGGCACAGACACGGTCTCAATGGTGATAGCTGAGCTGACTACACTGACTGTGCTAGTGGCAGACTCCACTATGCTGGCAGGCTGGCTAACAGCCTGCTGCCTGGCCTGCACCCTATTTCATTGTGGAGCTAGAGGAGTTAGAGCCCTGTCTATGTTGGTAGATAAGATGAGAGCACCCCTCCAGCTAGGATGGAGTCCGTCACTCCTCAGCAGGTCAGGCTTGGTCCTGTTTGTGGGTGAGTCCCAGAAAGAGGGCCAATTATCTACAAATTCTAACTTTTGGGAGGGGCAGAAAACAGTTTTCAACCAGCGATTGAGTTGTGAGACTCTGCTGTAGAGCTCATCACTCCCCCTAACTGGGAGGGGGCCAGAGACAATTACTCGATGCCGACACATCTTTCTAGCTGATATGCACACAGAAGCTATGTTGCGCTTGGTGATTTCTGACTGTTTCATCCTAACATCGTTGGTGCCGACGTGGATAACAATATCTCTATACTCTCTACACTCGCCAGTTTTAGCTTTAGCCAGCACCATCTTCAGATTAGCCTTAACGTCGGTAGCCCTGCCCCCGGGTAAACAGTGTATGATCGCTGGATGATTCGCTTTAAGTCTAATACTGCGGGTAATGGAGTCGCCAATGACTAGAGTTTTCAATTTGTCAGAGCTAATGGTGGGAAGCTTCGGCGTCTCAGACCCCGTAACGGGAGGAGTAGAGACCAGAGAAGAATCGGCCTCTGACTCCGACCCGCTGCTTAATGGGGAAAACCGGTTGAAAGTTTCTGTCGGCTGAATGAGCGACACCGGTTGAGCGTTCCTACAGCATTTCCTTCCAGAAACCGTGAGAAAGTTGTCCGGCTGCGGGGACTGTGCCAGGGGATTTACACTACTATCTGTACTTACTGGTGCCACAGACGCTGTTTCATCCTTTCCTACACTGAAATTACCCTTGCCTAACGATTGCGTCTGAAGCTGGGCTTGCAGCACAGCTATCCTCGCCGTAAGGCGAGTACAGCGGCTGCAATTAGAAGGCATCATGTTAATGTTACTACTTAGCTTCGGCTGTTGGAGGTCCTGACGAATCGTGTCCAGATAAAGCGTCCGGAGTGAAAAAGTTGAGGAAAAAATAAATAAATATATGAACGGTAATTAAAAAGTGAAAACCATAAAGTTGTCAGGTAGCATATATTCCCTTTACAGTGTACTACGTTTAACCTGAGCACAGTACCATATTCCTTTTACAGTTCACTACTTTTAACCTGAGCCCAGTACCCTATTCCCTTTACAGTGCACTACATTTAACCAGAGCCCAGTACCCTATTTCCTTTACAGTGCACTACTTTTAACCAGAGCCCAGGGCCCTATTCCCACAGTGCAATACTTTAAACCAGAGCCCAGTACCCTATTCCCTTTACAGTGCCCTACTTTTAACCAGAGCCCAGTACCCTATTCCCTTTACCGTGCAGTACTTTTATCCTGAGCCCAGTATCCTATTCCCTTTACAGTGCACTACGTTTAACCTGAGCCCAGTACCCTATTCCCTTTACAGTGTACTACATTTAACCAGAGCCCAGTACCCTATTCCCTTTACAGTGCACTACTTTTAACCAGAGCCCAGGGCCCTATTTCCATAGTGCACTACTTTAAACCAGAGCCCAGTACCCTATTCCCTTTACAGTGCCCTACTTTTAACCAGAGCCCAGTACCCTATTCCCTTTACAGTGCAGTACTTTTATCCTGAGCCCAGTACCCTATTCCCTTTACAGTGCACTACGTTTAACCTGAGCCCAGTACCCTATTCCCTTTACGGTGCACTAATTTTAACCAGAGCCCAGTACCCTGTTCCTTTACAGTGCACTACTTTTAATTAACCTGAGCCCAGTACCCTATTCCCTTTACAGTGCACTACTTTTAATTAACCTGAGCCCAGTACCCTATTCCCTTTACAGTGCACTACTTTTAACCAGAGCCCAGTACCTTATTCCCTTTACAGTGTACTACTTTTAACCAGAGCCCAGTACCCTATTCCCTTACAGTGCACTGTGTGTGTGTGTGTGTGCGCCGTGTGTGTGCGTGGGTCTGGCGTGCGTGTATCTAGCGACGCTGGAGAGATAGTGTGGGAGGCTCTGTGTTTCTCACCCCCACAGTTTCCTGGTTTCTGACATGTGGTGACGCTGCTACAGGAAGTTCTGTGGGACTGAAATAGACTCCAGAGAGCCCAGTTCCCTATTCCCTTTACAGTACACTACTTTTAATTAACCTGAGCCCAGTACCCTATTCCCTTCACAGTGCATTACTTTTAACCAGAGCCCAGTACCCTATTCCCTTTACAGTGCACTGCTTTTAACCAGAGCCCACTACCCTATTCCCTTTACAGTGCACAACGTTTAACCTTAGCACAGTACCCTATTCCCTTTACAGTGCACTACTTTTAACCAGAGCCCAGTACCCTATTCCCTTTACAGTACACTACTTTTAACCTGAGCCCAGTATCCTATTCCCTTTACAGTGCATTACTTTTAACCAGAGCACAGAGCCCAGTACCCTATTCCCTTTACAGTGCACTACGTTTAACCAGAGCCCAGTACCCTATTCCCTTTACAGTGCACTACGTTTAACCAGAGCCCAGTACCATATTCCCTTTACAGTGTACTACGTTTAACCTGAGCACAGTACCATATTCCTTTTACAGTTCACTACTTTTAACCTGAGCCCAGTACCCTATTCCTTTTACAGTGCACTACTTTTAACCAGAGCCCAGGGCCCTATTCCCACAGTGCACTACTTTAAACCAGAGCCCAGTACCCTATTCCCTTTACAGTGCCCTACTTTTAACCAGAGCCCAGTACCCTATTCCCTTTACAGTGCAGTACTTTTATCCAGAGCCCAGTACCCTATTCCCTTTACAGTGTACTACATTTAAAAAGAGCCCAGTACCCTATTCCCTTTGCAGTGCACTACGTTTAACCTGAGCCCAGTACCCTATTCCCTTTACAGTGTACTACATTTAACCAGAGCCCAGTACCCTATTCCCTTTACAGTGCACTACTTTTAACCAGAGCCCAGGGCCCTATTTCCACAGTGCACTACTTTAAACCAGAGCCCAGTACCCTATTCCCTTTACAGTGCCCTACTTTTAACCAGAGCCCAGTACCCTATTCCCTTTACAGTGCAGTACTTTTATCCTGAGCCCAGTACCCTATTCCCTTTACAGTGCACTACGTTTAACCTGAGCCCAGTACCCTATTCCCTTTGCGGTGCACTAATTTTAACCAGAGCCCAGTACCCTGTTCCTTTACAGTGCACTACTTTTAATTAACCTGAGCCCAGTACCCTATTCCCTTTACAGTGCACTACTTTTAATTAACCTGAGCCCAGTACCCTATTCCCTTTACAGTGCACTACTTTTAACCAGAGCCCAGTACCTTATTCCCTTTACAGTGTACTACTTTTAACCAGAGCCCAGTACCCTATTCCCTTACAGTGCACTACTTTTAATTAACCAGAGCCCAGTACCTTATTCCCTTTACAGTGCACTACTTTTAACCAGAGCCCAGTACCCTATTCCCTTTACAGTGCACTACGTTTAACCAGAGCCCACTACCCTATTCCCGTTACAGTGGACAACTTTTAACCATATGCCAGTACCCTATTCCCTTTACAGTGCACAACGTTTAACCTGAGCACAGTACCCTATCCCTTTACAGTGCACTGTGTGTGTGTGTGTGTGTGTGTGTGTGCCGTGTGTGTGCGTGGGTCTGGCGTGCGTGTATCTAGCGACGCTGGAGAGATAGTGTGGGAGGCTCTGTGTTTCTCACCCCCACAGTTTCCTGGTTTCTGACATGTGGTGACGCTGCTACAGGAAGTTCTGTGGGACTGAAATAGACTCCAGAGAGCCCAGTTCCCTATTCCCTTTACAGTGCACTACTTTTAATTAACCTGAGCCCAGTACCCTATTCCCTTTACAGTGTGTTACTGTAAAAAAAACAGTGAGTACCGATAAAACATACAGTGCATTAACCTTCCACCATAGAAAAGAAGAATTGTAAGAAAGACCAAGGAGAGAATCAAGAAAATAACTTAGGACAGAGCCCTCCAAACCAAACACTCAAACTCCAAAAAACTCCCAGCATGCACTGTGTGAGAGAGAGAATCTGAAGTCAAATGTCTACTGTTTGCTGATGATCTGGTGCTTTTGTCACCAACCAAGGAGGGCCTACAACAGAACCTAGATCTTCTGCACAGATTCTGCCAGACCTGGGCCCTGACAGTAAATCTCAGTAAGACCAAAATAATGGTGTTCCAAAAAAGGTCCAGTCGCCTGAACCACAAATACAAATATCATTGAGATACCGTTGCCCTAGAGCACACAAAAAACAATGCATACCTTGGCCTAGACATCAGCGCCACAGGTAACTTCCACAAAGCTGTGAACGAGGCAAGAAGGGCCTTCTATGTTTAAAAAAAATATATATATATATTTATCCATTATTTTACCAGGCAAGTTGACTGAGAACACATTGTCATTTACAGCAACAACCTGGGGAATAGTTACCGGGGAGAGGAGGGGCATGAATGAGCCAATCATAAACGGGGGATTATTAGGTGACCGTGATGGTTTTGAGGGCCAGATTGGGAATTTAGCTAGGACACCGGGGTTAACACCCCTACTCATACAATAAGTGCCATGGGATCTTTAATGACCTCAGAGAGTCAGGACACCCGTTTAACATCCCATCCAAAAGACAGCACCCTACACAGGGAAGTGTCCCCAATCACTGCCCTGGGGAATTGGGATATTATTTAGACCAGAGAAAAGAGTACCTCCTACTGGCCTCAGAAGCAAGCCAGCAGTGGTATGCAGGGTAGTATGCTGCTGCCATCAAAAGGAACATGAAATTCGACATACCAATTAGGATCTGGCTAAAAATACTTAAATCAGTGATAGAACCCATTGCCTTTTATGGTTGTGAGGTCTGGGGTCCGCTCACCAACCAATAATTCACAAGATGGTACAAAAACCAAATTGCGACTGCATGCAGAATTCTGCAAAAATATCCTCTGTATATCAGCATAAAACACCAAATAATGCATGCAAAGCAGAATTAGGCCGATACCCGCTAATTATCAAAATCCAGAAAAGAGCCGTTAAATTGTACAACAACCTAAAAGGAAGAGATTCCCATACCTTACATATCAAAGCCATAACCTACAGAGAGATTAATCTGGAGAAGAGTCCTCTAAGCAAGCTGGTCCTGGGGCTCTGTTCACAAACACAAACAGACCCCACAGAGTCCCAAGACAGCAACACAATTAGACCCAACCAAATCACAAGAAAAAAAAGAAAATGACTTGACACATTGAAAGAATCAACAAAAAAACAGAGCAAACTAGAATTCTATTTGGCCCTAAACAGAGAGTACACAGTGGCAGAATACCTGGCCACTGTGTCTGACCCAAACTTAAGTAAAGCTTTGACTATGTACAGACTCAGTGAGCATAGCCTTGCTATTGAGAAAGGCTGCAGTAGGCAGACCTGTCTCTCAAGAGAAGGCAGGCTATGTGCACACTGCCAATCATAAACGGGGGATTATTAGGTGACCGTGATGGTTTTGAGGGCCAGATTGGGAATTTAGCCAGGACACCGGGGTTAACACCCCTACTCATACAATAAGTGCCATGGGATCTTTAATGACCTCAGAGAGTCAGGACACCCGTTTAACATCCCATCCAAAAGACAGCACCCTACACAGGGAAGTGTCCCCAATCACTGCCCTGGGGAATTGGGATATTATTTAGACCAGAGGAAAGAGTACCTCCTACTGGCCTCAGAAGCAAGCCAGCAGTGGTATGCAGGGTAGTATGCTGCTGCCATCAAAAGGAACATGAAATTCGACATACCAATTAGGATCTGGCTAAAAATACTTAAATCAGTGATAGAACCCATTGCCTTTTATGGTTGTGAGGTCTGGGGTCCGCTCACCAACCAATAATTCACAAGATGGTACAAAAACCAAATTGAGACTGCATGCAGAATTCTGCAAAAATATCCTCTGTATATCAGCATAAAACACCAAATAATGCATGCAAAGCAGAATTAGGCCGATACCCGCTAATTATCAAAATCCAGAAAAGAGCCGTTAAATTGTACAACAACCTAAAAGGAAGAGATTCCCATACCTTACATATCAAAGCCATAACCTACAGAGAGATTAATCTGGAGAAGAGTCCTCTAAGCAAGCTGGTCCTGGGGCTCTGTTCACAAACACAAACAGACCCCACAGAGTCCCAAGACAGCAACACAATTAGACCCAACCAAATCACAAGAAAAAAAAGAAAATGACTTGACACATTGAAAGAATCAACAAAAAAACAGAGCAAACTAGAATTCTATTTGGCCCTAAACAGAGAGTACACAGTGGCAGAATACCTGGCCACTGTGTCTGACCCAAACTTAAGTAAAGCTTTGACTATGTACAGACTCAGTGAGCATAGCCTTGCTATTGAGAAAGGCTGCAGTAGGCAGACCTGTCTCTCAAGAGAAGGCAGGCTATGTGCACACTGCCCACAAAATGAGGTGGAAACTGAGCTGCACTTTCTAACCTCCTGCCCAATGTATTATATTATATTAGAGACACATATTTCCCTCAGATTACACAGACCCACAAAGAATTCGAAAACAAACCTGATTTTTGATAAACTCCTATACCTACTGTATGAAATACCACGGTTTGCCATCACAGCAGCAAGATTTGTGACCTGTTGCAACAAGAAAAGGGCAACCAGTGAAGAACAAACACATATTTTCTCTTTTGTACTTTTGGACATCGTTACAACACTGTATATATACAGTTGAAGTCGGAAGTTTACATACACTTAGGTTGGAGTCATTAAAACTCGTTTTTCAACTCCACAAATTTCTTGTTAACAAACTATAGTTTTGGTAAGTTGGTTAGGACATCTACTTTGTGCATGACACAAGGCATTTTTCCAACAATTGTTTACAAACAGATTATTTCACTTATAATTCACTGTATCACAATTCCAGTGGGTCAGAAGTTTACATACACAAATTTGACTATGCCTTTAAACCGCTTGGAAAATACCATGATGTCATGGCTTTAGAAGCTTCAGATAGGCTAATTGACATCATTTGAGTCAATTTGAGGTGTACCTGTGAATGTATTTCAAGGTCTACCTTCAAACTCTTTGCTTGACATCATGGGAAAATTGAAATAAATCAGCCAAGACCTCAGAAAGAAATTGTGGACCTCCACAAGTCTGGTTCATCCTTGGGAGCAATTTCCAAATGCCTGAAGGTACCACGTTCATCTGTACAAACAATAGTAGGCAAGTATAAACACCATGGGACCACACAGCCATCATAACCCTCAGGAAGGAGGCGCGTTCTGTCTCCTAGAAATGAATGTACTTTGGTGCAAAACATGCAAATCGGTCCCAGATCAACAGCGAAGGACCTTGTGAAGATGTTGGAGAAAACAGGTACAAAGTATCTATATCCACAGTAAAACGAGTCCTATATCGACATAACCTGAAAGGCCACTCAGCAAGGAAGAAACCACTGCTCCAAAACCGGCATAAAAAAGCCAGACTACAGTTTGCAACTGCACATGAGGACAAAGATCGTACTTTTTGGAGAAATGTCTCCTGGTCTGATGAAACAAAAATAGAACTGTTTGGCCATAATGACCATCGTTATGTTTGGAGGAAAAGGGGGGGGGGGGCTTGCAAGCCGAAGAACACCATCCCAACTGTGAAGCATGTGGGTGGCAGCATCATTGTGGGGGTGCTTTGCTGCAGGAGGGACTGGTGATACTTCACAAAATAGATGGCATCATCAGGGAGGAAAAGTATGTGGATATATTGAAGCAACATCTCAAGACATCAGTCAGGAAGTTAAAGCTTGGTCGCAAATGGGTCTTCCAAATGGACAATGACCTCAAGCATACTTCCAAAGTTGTGCACAATGGCATAAGGACCACAGTCAAGGTATTAAAGTGGCCATCACAAAGCCCTGACCTCAATCCTATTGAAAACATGTGGGCAGAAATGAAAAAGCGTGTGCGAGCAAGGAGACCTGCAAACCTGACTCAGTTACACCAGCTCTGTCAGGAGGAATGAGCCAAAATTCACCCAACTTATTGTGGGAAGCTTGTGGAAGGCTACCCAAAACATTTGACCCAAGTTAATCAATTTAAAGGCAATGCTACCAAATACGAATTCAGTGTATGTAGTAAACTTCTGACCCACTTGGAATGTGATGAAAGAAATGAAAGCTGAAATAAATAATTCTCTCTGCTATTATTCTGACATTTCACATTCTTAAAATAAATTGGTGATCCTAACTGACCTAAAACAGGGGATTTCTACTAGGATTAAATGTCAGGAATTGTGAAAAACTGAGTTTAAATGTGTTTGGCTAAGGTATATGTAAACTTCCGACTTCATCTGTACATAATATGACATTTGTAATGTCTTTATTCTTTTGGAACTTCTGTGACTGTAATGTTTAATGTTCATTTTTATTGTTTATTTCACTTTGGTATATTATCTACTTCACTTGCTTTGGCAATCTTAACATGTGTTTCCCATGCCAGTACAGTAAAGCCCATTGAATTGGAGGGAGGGAGGGAGGGAGATATATGACCTGTCTATGCAGAACGCTGTATAAATCCTCATGGCTCCAGTTCTCCGTCAGACTCCTCAGATCTCTTGACACACACACAATGGGAGAACAGTGTGTGTGTAATTATGGGAAGGCACAATTCATTTAGGAAAATCATTTAACTCATCTCTGTCCTTCTCCCTTCCTCTCATGCTCTCTCTCTCTCTCTTCAGTTGGAAAGGATTGCACTGTGGCCTCTCCTTAACATCCACTTGTTTTCTCTTTTTATTCCAAAAGGAATGCTACTCCTCACCTCTTTCTCTGCATCTAGTGTACAGTGCCACGTGTGTGTTTCGTGGATTAGGGGGAAATCCATATTGCATATTTGGGTATTACACTGGCTATTATTTGAATGAGCTCTGCCCCCAAACAAGACCACATTTGGTTGGTCCGGACCAGACCAAATCTGAACCAATCATAGACATCTATGTTTCACAAGTTTGCACATCAAAGTACAGCACAGTAGAGCTCAGTAGAGTAGAGTACAGTACATTACAGAACAGTAGAATATAGTGGAGTATAGTTCAGTACAGAACAGTAGAGTTCAGCACAGTATAATCAACCCTACTGTGCTCTACAGTGTACTGTACTTAACGTTACACAACTCTATTCTACTCTACTGAATTAGTCTTCTTGTTTTTACTATAGAATATTCTACTGTGCTCTACTGTACTGTAATGTACTCAACTATCCTTTGCTTTACTGTACTGTGCTGTACTCTACTGTGCTGTACAAACTTGTGAAACTTAGATGTCTATGATAGGTTCAGATTTGGACCGGACCAAATCTGAACCAAACATGGTCATCTATGTTTAGGCCAACTGAAGGTCGGTCCAGACGTCTGTGAACATTGAAATCAAGCCTGGTCCGAGGCCAGGGCGGACTCACCAAATTTAAACAACTTTTATTTTTGTACCCAAATATACTTTATTTTGTGTGACACTTAAACTGACACTGCCAGTTTTCAGTTACAGTAGCTACTGTGGGTGTCTCTACTCTGGAACAAATAGGCCTACATCTACAGCATACTGCCAAACCCCCATACCACTCAACAACTTCAAACATGGACTCTGACCTGTCCAATGAGCTAAGCAGGTTAAAGAATCCGACAGTTAGCAACATCTCTCTTGCTCACACACACGTTTCTTCCGGCGCAGACAGAGATGGCCGCCTCGCTTCGCGTTCCTAGGAAACTATGCAGGATTTAGTTTTTCTACGTGTTATTTCTTACATTGGTACCCCAGGTAATCTTAGGTTTCATTACATACAGTCGGGAGGAACTACTGAATATAAGAGCAACGTCAACTCACCATCATTACAACCAGGAATATGACTCTCCCGTAGCGGATCCTGTGTTTTGCCTTCCACCCAGGACAATGGATCGGATCCCAGCTGGCGACCCTAAACAACAACGCCGTAAAAGGGGCAAACGAAGCGGTCTTCTGGTCAGGCTCCGGAGACGGGCACATCGCGCTCCAATCCCTAGCATACTACTCGCCAATGTCCAGTCTCTTGACAACAAGGTTGATGAAATCTACCTGCCGTCCCCACAACATACACTGAGTGTATAAAACATTAAGGACACCTTCCTACTATTGAGTTGCACTCCCACTCCCCCCATTTTGCCCTCAGAACAGACTAAATTTGTTGGGGCATGGACTCTGCAAGGTGTCGAAAGCATTCCACAGTGATTCTGGCCCATGCTGACTGCTTCCCACAGTTGTATCACGTTGGCTGGATGTCCTTTGGGTGGTGGACCATTCTTGATACACACGGGAAACTATTGAGCGTGAAAAATTCAACAAACCGGTGCGCCTGGCACCTATTACCATACCCCGTTCAAAGTTACTTAAATATTTTGTCTTGCCCATCTACCCTCTGAATGGCACATATGCACAATCAATGTTTCAATTGCCTCAAAGGCTTAAAAATCCTTCTTTAACCTGTCTCTTCCCCTTCATCTACACTGATTGAAGTGGATTTAATAACTGACTTCAATAAGTGATCAGTGTTGTCAGAATCACAGCAGCGTACAAAGACTTGTGTGCTGTGTACAATGAAAGCAGGCCTGTCTGTAAGGGACATTGAACCCACAACGTTTTGGTCCCAAGGCAGACACTTGGAATTGGTTGTCAAATGTTCACCAGTGGAGGGTTAGATAGCATTCTTTAGCATCAATTAGCATAGAATAGTGTCGCATAGCATCACATCACATACGGTGCATTCGGAAAGTATTCAGACCTTTTGTCTTTTTCCACATTTTGTTATGTTACAGCCTTATGGTAAAATTGATTTATTAAAAAAATATCCTCAGCAATCTACACACAGTACTCAAAAACAAGTTTTTAGATATTGTAGAAAATTTATAAAAAAATAAAAACAAATGATTTTTACATAAGTATTCAGACCCCTATTAGACTCAAAATTGAGCTGAGGTGTATCCTGTTTTCAAGATCCTTGAGATATTTTTACAACTTGATTGGAGTCCACCTGTGCTAAATTGATTGATTGGACATGATTTGGAAATGCACACACCTGTCTATCTAAGGTTCCACAGTTGACAGTGCATGTCAGAGCAAAAGCCAAGGCATGAGGTTGAAGGAATTGTCCGTAGAGCTCCGAGACAGGATTGTGTCGAGGCACAGATCTGGGGAAGTTCCCCAAGAACACAGTTGCCATTCTTAATGACTCTTCCTAGAGATGGCCGCCCCGCCACATTTAGCAATCGGGGTAGAAGGGCCTTGGTCAGGGAGGTGACCAATAACCCGATGGTCACTCTGACAGAGCTCTAGAGTTCCTCTGTGGAAATGGGAGAACCTTCCAGAAGGATAACCATCTCTGCGGCACTCCAACAATCAGGCCTTTATGGCAGAGTGGCCAGACAGAAGCCACTCCTCAGTAAAAGGCACATGACAGTCCGCTTGGAGTTTGCCAAAAGGCACCTAAAGACTATCAGCCCAGGAAAAACAAGATTCTCTGGTCTGATGAAACCAAGATTGAACTCTTTGGCCTGAATGCCAAGTGTCGTGTCTGGAGGAAACCTGGCACCATCCCTACGGTGAAGCATGGTGGTGGCAGCATCATGCTGTGGGGGTGTTTTTCAACGGCAGGGACTCGGAGACTAGTCAGGTTGGAGGGAAAGATTAAAGGAGCAAAGTACAGAGAGATCCTTGATGAAAACCTGCTCCAGAGCGCTCAGGACCTCAGACTGGGGCATAAGTTCACCTTCCAACAGAACAACAATCCAAAGCATACAGCCAAGACGCGCAGGAGTGGCTTTGGGACAAGTCTCTAACTGTCCTTGAGTGGCCCAACTTGAACCCGATCTAACATCTTTGGAGAGACCTGAAAATAGCTGTGCAGTGACACTCCCCATCCAACCTGACAGAGCTTGAGGGGATCTGCAGAGAAGAATGCGAGAAACTTCCAAATACAGGTGTGCCAAGCTTGTAGAGTCATATCCAAGAAGACTTGAGGTTGTTATCGCTGCCAAAGGTGCTTCGCTGTTTTTGCTTTGTCATTATGGGGTATTGTGTGTAGTTTGATTAGGGGGAAAAAAACGATTGAATCAATTTTAAAATAAGGCTGTAATGTAACAAAATGTGGAAAAAGTCAAGGGGTCTGAATACTTTCTGAATGCACTGTATACTGTAAGTATCACATCACTGTAGTCATTTTCCCAATGGGGACTGTGTGTGGTTCCTAGTCTATTAAGACCAGTTTATTTTATAGTTAGATCATGAGGTCTAACCCCGTAGCCCTGCACATTCACTTGGCCAATACTACACGCACGCATGCATTGGGTGCACAACACATTCACACACGCATGCACACACACATACTTCTAAATGCATAGTAATTTCCTCCCTCTGTCAGTTCCCCTGAAGGCCACTTTGTTGGCTGTGTTGATGGGTAGGTTGAAATTTGCCTAGTGTAAACAGATACTGTCTGCTTCTCTAACTTTCTCACTCTCTCTCTCTCTCTCTCTCTCTCTCTCTCTCTGTCTCTCTCTCTCTCTCATTCTTTCTCCCCCTCCCCTCTCTCCCTCCCTCTCTCACTTTCTCTCTCTCTCTTCCCCACTCTTCCCCCTCTCTCTTTCTGCCCCCACTCTCTCCCTCTCTCCATAGAACTGTGTATGATAGATGTGATTCTGTGCCAGGATGAGAATGCGTTGCTGAGTTTCGAGGCGATCCGTAGCATACACAAACTGATGGATGATGATGCGGATGGAACCGTGGACATGAGCGAGACAGACGGGGTGAGATACATGCACACATAACAATGCACACACACACACTGTACTCTCTCTGAAGGTCAGGGCCACATTGAAGCTCAAGGCTGTTTTTTCAAGAGGTGTCAGTTTCCTGGACACCATATGAGATGTAATCCAGCACTAGGGCAGGGAATTGCCAGGGGCCTCACGATACGATATATCAACAATACGTAGGTGCCGATGTATTGTGATTCTCATGATTCTATATGAATTGTGATTTGATACTGCGATTTTATTGCAATTTGATGTTCCAAACATATTGCTCACTATACGCTGTGTGTACAAAACATTAAAAACACATGCTCTTTCCATGACGTAAACTGACCAGGTGAATCCAGGTGAAAGCTATGATCCCTTATTGATGGCACTTGTTAAATCCACTTCAATCAGTGTAGATGAAGGGGAGGAAACAGGTTAAAGAAGGATTTTAAACCTTGAGACAATTGAGACATGGATTGTGTATGTGTGCCATTCAGAGGGTGAATGGGGGCAAGACAAAGGATTTAAGTACCATTGAACGGGGTATGGTAGTAGGTGTCAGGCGCACCAGTTTGTGTCAAGAACTGCAACACTTCTGGGTTTTTCACGCTCAACAGTTTCCTGTGTGTATCAAAAATGGTCCACCACCCAAAGGACATCCAGCCAACTTGACACAACAATGGGAAGCTTTGAGGCCAGCATCCCTGTGGAATGCTTTCGACACCTTGTGCTCCATGTCATGACAAATTGAGGCTGTTCTGAGGGCAAAAGGGGGTGAAACTCAATATTAGGAAGGTGTTCTTAATGTTTTGTACACTCAGTTTCTCCAGGAGAAAGACAAGAGAAAGCATGAGAAGTGAGTTTTGATCAGTCATGGAAATAAAAGTGCTCAAAACAGGTTGGCTCACTATTTAAAAAGAAGATGGAGAAGAAGCTATAGGATTACATTTTTAAATTTAATTGACAGTTGGAATCAAATTATTGATATAATATCAGCCAAAATAATATTACGAAATGTAACTAGCGATCCCCCCCTCCCAAACTAACCAGCACCCCCTGACCCCAACCTCCCTGTCCTTGTGTGTCCCTCCAAACCCTCTGGCAGTGCTCAGAACAGCTGTCTTAATCCTGTGTGTTTCTTGTGTGTTTGTGTGTGTGTGTGTGTGTTTCTGTGTGTGTGTGTGTGTCTGTGTGTTTCTCGTGTGTGTGTGTGTTTCTGTGTGTTTCTGTTTGTCTGCTTGTGTGGCTGAGGATATGAACAGTTGTTCACAATGTTAGGCAAAACACATAGCTTACCCCAGCACCCGCAACACCAGCCTCATAATATTTATTACTGTTACAGTTTACTACTATAGTGTAGTATCGTAGTATACCCATTTTATTGTACCGCTGTGCCTCATACAGTAGCAATATGTATTTATGGTATGTAATTAAAACATTCTCACTCTCTGTTAGTTCCTGAGGGAGGATCTGAAGTACCATGACCCCAAAGGGAAACACAACAGTTTCCATGGAGCAGACCTTCTCATCAGTGTAGAGGACATGTGGAACGTATGGAGGGCCTCGGACGGTACGGAGGGAATGAGGGAGGGGGGGGGGGGTATCTGGGAGGGAGCGAGGGGTGAAGGGACTAAGATGGGATTGTGGAGGAGGGAGAATAATCCTGAGATCATTCACACTGTCATAAATCCAGGTGTTTCTTGTTTGTCCATTGGGACAGCCAGTCCTCCAATAGGCTGTTTTGTGTCAGTCAGTGAGTGTGCAGTGCATTGGGACAGCTGTTTGTGTTAGAGCAGATTAGCACGGTAGATACAGAGAGAGTAGACCAGATAGAGTACAGAGTAGGACCCAGATAGACAGGGTTGCGTCCCAAATGGTACTCTATTCTCTATTTAATGCACTACTTTTGACCAGGGCCCACGGGGAACAGGGTGCCATTTGGGAGAAAGCCAGAGACCAGCCAGTGCTCTTACTCAATTCATCTTTCTGTGTGTGTGTGTGTGTGTGTGTGTGTGTGTGTGTGTATGTGTGTGTGTGTGTGTGTGTGTGTGTGTGTGTGTGTGTGTGTGTGTGTGTGTGTGTGTAGTGTACAACTGGACAGTGGAGGAGGTGGAGGACTGGCTCATACACTATGTGGAGCTCCCTCCGTATGTGGACATCTTCAAGAAGCACAATCTGGACGGAAGGGCCTTACCCAGGTAACACACACACGCCTCATATAGACACACGGGTCGTTCTTGAATTGTGGGGGCATTTGCGTCCCTTTGCAACCATGAAAAACACTTTTCAATGACAAATAGTTGTTACACACACTGACTTGTATTCATGGATGCCAAGGGAAGCCAGGCTCCCCCCAAAAGTTTACCAATAAAAAAACATTCATTAATTCATATTTCGTCTCTCTGTGTTTCATCATTTTCCTTCAATTCGTAAGAGGCTGAATGTATCTCACAGGAGAAAACATCAGAGCAAAAGAAACAGCGCCCCCCCTGTCTCTCTAGGTGTAGACCATCTATCTGATACTGTCTGGTCCAAACAAGTATGACATTGTTGCTTCCTGTAGCATTGAAGGCAAGGGAAGCCAGCGAGCATCTGGCCTCCCTTGACAAAAAAAGTATAAAATAGCGTTGAGCTCAACTGTGAAGGGTCCTGGCGCACCAAAATAAAGTGCAAAGGGAAGCCAGCTTGGATTTGGCGTCACTCCTATCAAATCCCATTGAGAGCATACGTCATTGACAGAAACACTTTCATTCTTGCATCTCGTTGTGTTGTGGCTAGCTAGCTAGCTAAAATGGTCCCTTTCTTAAATTAGTCTTGGATGGAGATTTTACTTAGTTCTCTGTACTGGCCAATGATTATAACGGTGATTCTGATCCAACCATTAATTCATACCATAACCATTAATTGTGCCCATGGCCTGAGAGGATGGAAGTTCAATGTGTAGCTAGATGTATAAGGCTAATGTTAACTAGCTAACGTTGCCCCTGAATGGCAGTTAGGCTAGCGAGCAAGCATTTTAGCCAGTTAGCCTAGGACAACAAAAAATAAAAGCGTGTACTGTATGACAATGATAGACCGTTTCGTCAACATGAAAGAGAGGAGGATGGCATTGGCGTTTCTCTTCAAGTAGGGTGAGTCAACATTTTTTTCTACTTGCAAGAACGCGCACGCACACACCCAGAAATCAGAACCATGTACGGCTATATCAAATCAAATTGTATTTGTCACATGCGCCGAATAAAACAGGTGTTGACCTTACAGTGAAATGCTTGCTTAAAATCCCTTAACCAACAATGCCGTTTTAAGAAAAATACCTACACATTTATTTTATAAAAGTAACAAATAATTAAAGAGCAATGCAAGTAGGCAATACAAGTAGTCTGGGTAGCCATTTGATTGGATGTTCAGTAGACTTGGGGGTAGAAGCTGTGTATAAACTGTGTATAAGCTTCTTGGACATAGACTTGGCGCTCCGGTACTGTTTGCCGTGCGGTAGCAGAATGAACAGTTTACTAGGGCTGGTATAGAGGTCCTGGATGGCAGGAAGCTTGGCCCCAGTGATGTCCTGGGCCGTACACACTACCCTCTGTAGTGCCTTGTGGTTGGAGGCCGACCAGTTGCCATACCAGGCAGTGATGCAACCAGCCAGAATGATCTCAATGTCAATGGTGCAGTTGTAGAACTTTTTGAGTTTTGAGGATCTAAGGATCTTTTCAGTCTCCTGAGGGGGAATAGGTTTTGTCATGCCCTCTTCACGACTGTCTTGGTGTGCTTGGACCATGATAGTTTGTTGGCAATGTGGACACAAAGGAACTTGAAGCTTTCAACTTGCTTCACTGCAGCCTCGTCAATGAGAATGGGGATGTGCTCGGCCCTCCTTTTTCTGTAGTCCACAATCATCTCCTTTGTCTTGCACACATTGAGGGAGAGGTTGTTGTCCTGACACCACACTTCCAGGTCTCTGACCTCTCCCCTTTAGGCTGTCTCATCGTTGTCGATGATTCAAATTATATTTATACATCAGCTGATATCTCAAAGTGCTGTACAGAAACCCAGCCTAAAACCCCAAACAGCAAGCAATGCAGGTGTAGAAGCACGGTGGCTAGCAAAAACTCCCTAGAAAGGCCAGAACCGAGGAAGAAACCTAGTGAGGATCCAGGCGATGAGGGGTGGCCAGTCCTCTTCTGGCTGTGCCGGGTGGAGATTATAACAGAACATGGCCAAGATGTTCAAATGTTCATAGATGACCAGCAGGGTCAAATAATAATAATCACAGTGGTTGTCAAGGGTGCAACAGGTCAGCACCTCAGGAGTAAAGTCAGTTGGCTTTTCATAGCCGATCATGCAGAGTATCTCTAACACTCCTGCTGTCTCTAGAGAGTTGAAAACAACAGGTCTGACAGGGCCAAACAGGCAGGATATAACCCCACCCACTTCGCCAAAGCACAGCCCCCACACCTGCAGAGGGATATCTTCAACCACCAACTTACCATCCTGAGACACGGCCGAGTACAGCCCACAAAGATCTCCGCCACGGCACAACCCAAGGCAGGGGCACCAACCCAGACCGGAAGATCACGTCAGTGACTCAACCCACTCAAGTGACGCACCCCCCCTAGGGACGGCATGGAAGAGCACCAGTAAGCCAGTGTCTTATCCCCTGTAATAGGGTTAGAGGCAGAGAATCCCAGTAGAGAGAGGGGAACTGGCCAGGCAGAGACAGCAAGGGCAGTTCGTTGCTCCAGTGCCTTTCCGTTCACCTTCACACTCCTGGACCAGACTACACTCAATCATAGGACCTACTGAAGAGAAGAGTCTTCAATAAAGACTTAAAGGTTGAGACCGAGTCTGCGTCTCTCACATGGGTAGGCAGACCATTCCATAAAAATGGAGCTCTATAGGAGAAATCCCTGCCTCCAGCTGTTTGCTTAGAAATTCTAGGGACAGTTAGGAGGCCTGTGTCTTGTGACCGTAGTGTACGTGTAGGTATGTACGGCAGGACCAAATCTGAAAAATAGGTAAGAGCAAGCCCATGTAATGCTTTGTAGGTTAGCAATAAAAACCTTGAAATCAGCCCTAGCCTCAACAGGAAGCCAGTGTAGAGAGGCTAGCACTGGAGTAATAAGATCAAATATGTTGGTTCTAGTTAAGATTCTAGCAGCCATGTTTAGCACTAACTGAAGTTTATTTAGTGCTTTATCCGGGTAGCCGGAAAGTAGAGCATTGCAGTAGTCTAACCTAGAAGTGACAGAAAGTTTGTGATTTTTGCAATGTTACGTAGATGGAAAAAAGCTGTCCTTGAAACAGTCTTGATATGTTCGTCAAAAGGGAGATCAGGGTCCAGAGTAACGCCGAGGTCCTTCACAGTTTTATTTGAGACGACTGTACGACCATCAAGATTAATTGTCAGATTCAACAGAAGATCTCTTTGTTTCTTGGGAACTAGAACAAGTATCTCTGTTTTGTCCGAGTTTAAAAGTAGAACATTTGCAGCCATTCACTTCCTTATGTCTGAAACACAGGCTTCCAGTGAGAGCAATTTTGGGGCTTCACCATGTTTCATCGAAATGTACAGCTGTGTGTCATCCGCATAGTAGTGAAAGTTAACATTTATGTTTCCGAATGACATCACCAAGAGGTAAAATATATAGTGAAAGCAAAAGTGGTCCTAAAATGGAACCTTGAGGAACACCGGAATTTACAGTTGATTTGTCAGAGGACAAACAATCCACAGAGACAAACATATCTTTCTTATGTTTTTAGGGGTGTGACTGCATCTAGGGTATTGCGCAAGGTTAAATTGAGTTCCTCAGTTAGGTGGTTAACTGATTTTGTACTCTGACTTCCTTGGGTAGGTGGAGGGAGTCTGGAAGGGCATCTAGGAATCTTTGGGTTGTCCGAGAATTTATAGCACAACTTTTGATGATCCTTTGTTGGGGTCTGAGCAGATTATTTGTTGCGATTACAAATGTAATAAAATGGTGGTCCGATAGTCCAGGATTTTGAGGAAAAACATTAAGATCCACAACATTTATTCCACGAGACAAAACTAGGTCCAGAGTATGACTGTGGCAATGAGTTTTGGACAAAACCCACTGAGTCGATGATGGCTCCGAAAGCCTTTTGGAGTGGGTCTGTGGACTTTTCCATGTGAATATTAAAGTCACCAAAAATGTGAATATTATCTGCCATGACTACAAGGTCTGATAGGACTTCAGGGAACTCAGTGAGGAACACTGTATATGGCCCAGGAGGTCTGTAAGCAGTAGATATAAAAAGTGATTGAGTAGGCTGCAAAGATTTCATGACTTGAAGCTCAAAAGACAAAAACATTGTTTTTTTTAAAATGAACTAAATTGTTAGATAATCAAATAGTACTTATCACATGCGCCGAATACAACAGCTGTATTACAGTGAAATGCTTACTTACAAGCCCTTAACCAACAGAAGATTTTAAGAAAATAACTAAAAAACAGTAAGAGAGAAGAATAACAAATAATTAAAGAGCAGCAGTAAATAACAATAGCAGGGCTATATACAGGGGGTACCGGTACAGAGTCAATGTGCGGGGGCACCAGTGTCGAGCTAATTGAGGGAATATGTACATGTAGTTGGAGTTATTAAAGTGACTGCATAGATAATAACAGAGAGTAGCAGCAGCGTAGAATATGGGGGGGGGGCAATGCAAATAGTCTGGGTATCCATTTGATTAGCTGTTCAGGAGTCTTATTTCTTGGGGTAGAAGCTGTTAAGAAGCCTCTTGGACCTAGACTTGGCTCTCCAGTACTGCTTGCCGTGCGGTAGCAGAGAAAACAGTCTATGACTAGGGTGGCTGGAGTCTTGGGATAACATTTTTTTGGGGGCCTTCCTTTTGACACCCCCTGGTATAGAGGTCCTGGATGGCAGGAAGCTTGGCACCAGTGATGTACTGGGCCCTACGCACTACCCTCGGTAGTGCCCTGTGGTCTGAGGCTGAGCAGTTGCCATAGATGTTCTCTTTTCCGTCTCATCCTTTCCCACCGAATGAAGATTATGGTTAGGAATTCTTTCCAAATAATATAAAAAGTGCAAAATTGACAAATGTACAGAAAGATCAGTGCGAAGGACAAATTACAGAGGAATAACTTTTTGAGACTATTAAATCCTTTCAGTCTGGAAAACCCCCAGGGCTTGATAGCATACCGGTAGAAGTATATAAAGTATTTAATAATAAAAGCTCCCATTGTTAGATTGTTTTAACTACTCCTGTAGAAATGGTAGTCTGTCAGGTACACAGCAGGAAGGTCTAATTTCTCTATTATTAAAACAAGACCCAGATGGCAAATATAAAGACCCAGTCTATCTAAAACACTGGAGGCCCCTTCCACTTCAATGTTGTGATTAAAAAATACTAGCAAAATGCATAGCACTCAGAATGAAAAGGGTTTTACCAGGTATTGTTCATCCTGATCAGACAGGTTTTTTACATGGACGATACATTGGAGATAATATACGACAATTACTAGAAATAATAGAACATCATGAAACATAGAAGAAACCAGGAATGGTATTTATATCAGATTTTGAAAAGGCATTTGATAAAGTAAGACTGGATTTTATTTATAAATGCCTGGATTTTTTTCAATTTAGGTAATTCTCTTATAAAATGGGTAAAAAATTATGTATAGCAACCTCAGGTGTAAAATTGTAAATAACGGCTACTTCTCAGAGAGTTTTGAATTGTCAAGAGGAGTTAAACAAGGTTGTCCGCTGTCACCATATCTATTCATTATGGCCATCAAAATGCTAGCTATTAAAATCAGATCCAATAACAACATTAGAGGATTAGAAATCCAAGGCTTAAAAACAGGTGTCCATGTATGCCAATGACTCAAGTTTTATATTAAGTCCGCAAGCTAGATCCCTGCCATGTTTCATTGAAGATCGAGATAACTTTTCTGTACTCTAGACTAAAACCTAATTATGATAAGTATACAATATTACGTATTGGATCCTTAAAAAATATAACTTTTACATTACCCTGCAGTTTACCTATAAAATGGGCTGATGGTGAAGTAGACATACTCGGTATTCATATCACAAAATATATAAATAAGCTCTCCACAATGAATTTCAATAGAAAACTTGTAAAAATAGACAAGATCCTGCAACCATGGAGAGGTAAATACCTGTCTATTTATGGAAAAATTGCCCTGATTATCTCATTAGTCATATATCTTGGTTTACTCACTTACTTATGGCTCTGCCTACTCCTGATGATTCATTTTTCAAATCATATGAGCAAAAATATTTAGCTTTATCTGGGACACAAAACCAGACAAAATAAAACATGCTTATCTATATAATGAATATGAATTGGGTGGGTTGAGATTATTAAATATAAAAGCACTAAACCTCTCTCTAAAGCTTCTTTAATTGAAATGTTTTATTTGAACCCTAAATAGTTCTCAAGTAGATTACTAAGAAAAGCTCATCCATTGTTTAAAAATTGCCTTGGTGCAGATTGCCATGTCTCGTTTTTGATTAATTGAAAATGATACTTTTTTCAAAGTATGTCTCTTTTTCAAACAAGCATCGCAGAGATGGCTACAATTTCAATGTCATCCCCCTGAAAAGATAGAAAAAATATTACAACAAATATTATGGCTGGACTCAAATGTGCTGGTTGATAAAATACCTGCATTTATGGGAAAGATGTTTGAAAGGGTATTTTGTTCATAAATGATATTGTAAATTGTAATGGTAGAGTTATGTCCTTCGTGGAGTTATCAGAATTGTACGGAAATGTCTGCTCAATCCACGAGAACAACCAATTGATTACAGCATTACCCCAAAAATGGAGGAGGCAGGTGGCAGCGGGAGGAGGTAGGGAACTGGTCTGTCTGCCCAATATACAGGATCAAAACTGATGTTAAAAAATAGCACAAATAGGAAAGTATACCAGTTTCATTTGAGGACCAGGATGTTGACAACTGTGCCATACAGATTGCAAAATAGTTGGAGGAGATTTTAGATGTACCGATTCCATGGTATAGGATGTATGAGTTGATATATAAAACAACGCAAGATTCAAGACTTTGTGCTTTTCAGCTAAAATTATTATATAGAATTCCTGCCACCAACAAAATGTTAAATATTTGGGGCATAAAATCATCGAAGCTCTGCAAAGTTTGTTGTGAGGATACAGAATCAATTGACTGTTTATTTTGTTATTGCCCTCTGGTTTCAGGTTCAGGAATGGCTGAAAATGCATAGCATTGATCTAAAATTGACCCTAGAAATAGTACTGTTAGGAGATCTGGAGAGACCGGGTCAGTCAATTACTAATATACTAATACTCTTAGAAAAAGTATTTATCTTCAACTCTCAATCTGTGGATTCTATTCGATTAGATAGATTTAAATTGTACGTTAAACAACATAGTTGAACAATATTTGTTGCGTAGAAGAGATAGAGATAGATGGGATGGGCTGAGGGAAAATGAGGGTTGGCATGTGGAACTGGAGACAAGTGGGAGTGGAGTTGCTGTGTGGGAGATAGAATGATGGTCAAAGTTTTTATTTTTTAAAGTCAAAATAAAGATAATAAAAAGTACATTTGAATGACACTAAGTGGCAGTGTTTTTACAACTAATGCCGGTTTGCCTGAGGCTGATGCCGTGTAGGCGTTTGTACACATGCATATACACACACTCTCATTCAAATAAATACATACAAGAACACACACATACAAGTAATAGTGCCAGACATTTCGAATATTCAATAAATAAAAGTTTAGTTTAGTTAGTTTTGGCAAGTTAGTTTTGGCAAGTCGGTTAGGACATCTACTCTGTGCATGACACAAGTAATCGCCATTGAAAACCCAGACTACCCTTTGCAACTGGACATGGGGATGAAGATCGTACTTTTTGGAGAAATTTCCTCTGGTCTGATGAAACAAAAATAGAACTGTTTGGCCATAATAACCATTGTTATTTTTGGAGGAAAAAGGGGGAGGCTTGCAATCCGAAGAACACCATCCCAACCGTGAAGCATGGGGGTGGCAGCATCATGTTGTGGGGGTGCTTTGCTGCAGGAGGGACTGGGGCACTTCACAAAATAGAAGGCATCATGAGGGAGGAAAATTATGTGGATATATTGAAGAAACATCTCAAGGCATCAGTCAGTTAAATGTTGGTTGCAAATGGGTCTTCCAAATGGACAATCACCCCAAGCATACTTCCAAAGTTGTGGCACAATGGCTTTAGGACAACAAAGTCAAGGCATTGGATTGGCCATCACAAAGCCCTGACCTCAATCCTATTGAACATTTGTGGGCAGAACTGAAAAAGCATGTGCGAGCAAGAAGGCCTACAAGCCTGACTCAGTTACACCAGCTCTGTCAGGAGGAATGAGCCAAAATTCACCCAACTTATTGTGGGAAGCTTGTGGAAGGCTACCCAAAACGTTTGACCCAAGTGAAACAATTTAAAGGCAATGCTACCAAATACTAATTTAGTGTACATAAACTTCTGACCCACTGGGAATGTGATGAATGAAATAAAAGCTGAAATAAATAATTCTCTCTACTCTATTATTCTGACATTTCACATTCTTAAAATAAAGTGGTGATCCTAACTGACCTAAGACAGGGAATTTTTACTATGATTAAAGATAAGGAATTGTGAAAGGTGTATATAAACTTCCGACATCAACTGTATATTTCAAAATATCACTTTTTCTAAGAGTAGTTGCTGTTCCATGCACTCCACAAGTGAGCATGCGGTAGCATATAGCCCAGGCTACTAAGCAAAGATAGTAACTTATTAAAACTCAAAATATGCTATTCTTTTCTTTCTAAATAGATTTTCTTATGGGGTTAGGGTTAATGTTTCTCGAGGCCAGACATTTCTAGTGTTAAAGCTAATCACACCCTTTTACTATGTCATAATTTGAGATTTCCATTGATCATTTGGTGTCTTAATTCAATGCGTCACTTGTTGTTACTCAATTTAAATGAAGGGAAATAACATTGTGAGAAATTATGAATCAAGTCACTTTACTAAATTATTTTTAAAGACGTTAGTTAAAGACCTTAGATTTGACCATCTGTGGAGGCTCTAGGTCACCAGGCTGCTCTTTATGGCACACACCTGTCACCATCATTACGCGCACTTGCGCGTCGTCAGACACCTGGACTCCGTAGCTTCCTTGATTACCTGCCCTATATGTGTCACTCCCTTTGGTTTTGTTTGTTTCATGTCTGTGTGTTGTTCAAGGTTCTTGTTTTGTTTTGTGTTATGTTCTGTTTATTTTATTAAATCACTCACTCCCTGAACTTGCTTCCCAACTCTCAGCGCACATCGTTCCAGAATGATGCCTCGCATCAGGGAGTGGTTTAAAAAAAATATGTATTTATTTATTATTTTTGGTTAGGCGGGAATGACGTTGGGAGCCGCTACAGGCTCTCATGCCTCAGCCGTCTCATCAGGCTCTCATGCCTCAGCGGTCTTATCACGCTTTCATCCCTCAGCCGTCTCATCAGGCTCTCATGCCTCAGCCGTCTCATCAGGCTTTCATGCCTCAGCCGTCTCATCAGGCTTTCATGCCTTCGCCGGATCGCCAGGCTCCCCTGCTTCCACTGGCTCGTCAGGCTCTTATGCCTCAACTGGATCGCCAGGCTCCCCTGCCTCAGCCAGTCTCTCTGGTTCCCGCGTCCCAGCCAGCAACAGGTTCCCGCGTATCAGCGGGGGTAACCGGTCTGCTCCTGATTCCAGGGATCTTCCCTTGGGTTGGCGTCCTGCGGCTGGAACCGAACGCGCCGGGGAGGGGGTACCGTCATTTATGCTCTCTCTCTGACGCTCTAGGTCGCCATGCTCCTCCGTCTCAGCCGGGTTGACGGGTTTCCTGCGCCTCTACAGAGGTGACCTGTCTGCTCCTGTTCCCCACTCCAGCCTCATAGTCACTAGGCTGCTTGTTATGATGCACACCTGTCACCATCTTTACGCCCACCTGCGCATCAGACACCTGAACTCCATCACTTCCTTGATTACCTGCCCTATATATATATGTCACTCCCATTGTTTCTGTTTAATGTCTGGGCGTTGTTTGAGGTTCTTGTTTTATTTTGTTAAATCCCTCACTCCCAGAACTTTCTTCCCGACTCTCAGCGTACATCGTTACAAGGCATAAAAAAAAACATCAATAACCTACAACTTCTCATTGGTGTTACCCCCTACTGGTGGCACAAAGTTATAAAGGTAAAACAAAATATTTAAAAGTCATTATATTAGTTTATTTAGAATGGGAAGCTGTAGCCAATTACATATGAATAAAAAAATCCTAAATGCCACCACAATTCAAGAACCACCCACACATACATGTACACATTATACCAGACACACACACTGATCTCTTCTCTTCTCACGCCCTGTCTCCTCTCCTCCCTCAGGTTGGCAGTAAAGAACATCACTCTCACTCTGTCCATTCTGAAGATTATTGACCGGAGTCACGCCCAGAAACTACAGCTGAAAGCAATGGACACCGTGCTGTTCGGACCACCACTCAGTGAGTGTCTAAGTGTGTGTGTCCATGTGGGGTTGATATGTGAATTCCTGTCTGACCTTCTATGCTCTCTCCCTGTTAGTGAGCATTTCTCATTTGCCAAGATAATCCATCCAACTGACAGGTGTGGCATATCAAGAAGTTGCTTAAACAGCATGATCATTACAAAAAACTGAAGATCTCGTACAACGCTGTGTACTACTCCCTTCACAGAACAGTGCAAACTAGCTCTAACCAGAATAGAGAGGAGAGTGGGAGGCCCCAGTGCACAACTGAGCAAGAAGACAAGTACATTGGTGTCTAGTTTGAGAAACAGGCGCCACACAAGTCCTCAACTGGCAGCTTCATTAAATAGTACCGGGAAAACACCAGTCTCAACGTCAACAGTGAAGGGGCGACTCCGGGATGCTGCCCTTCTAGGCCGAGTTCCTCTGTCCAGTGTCTGTTCTTTTGCCCATCTTAATCTTTTCTTTTTATTGGCCAGTCTGAGATGGCTTTTTCTTTGCAACTCTACCCCCTCTTGTCATCATAGACATTTTTAAGTTTTAGAGTTCATTTCCTGCAATTCTACACAATTTGTCATGGGGCGTAGAGAAAATGAAGCAGTTTCAAAGCAAATTTGCTGTAATTCTACACATTTTGCAACGGGTCAGAGATTATTTACACTAAGTTTACCAAACATTAGGAACACCTTCCTAATATTTAATTGCATTCCCCCCCCCACACCCTCAATGGCACACATGCATGTCTTAAGGCTTAAAACCCTTTAACTTCTTATGGCTGGGGGGCAGTATTGAGTAGCTTGGATGAATAAGGTGCCCAGAGTAAATTGCCTGCTAGGGGGAGAGAAAGAGAGCTGTTTTAACCAGAGGTCTGGCAGAGTGCCATGAGCTCAGTCGCGTGTTCTCGTGAGAGTTAGTGGCGTTCCATTGCATTTCTAAAGGCAAAGGAATTCTCCGGTTGAAACATTATTGAAGATTTATGTTCACATCCTACAGATCGTTTCTATACATCGTTTGACATGTTTCTACAAACTGTAATGGAACTTGAACTGGATCTAGTCCTCGCGCATCATGAATTTGGATTTGTGAACTAAACACGCAAACCAAAATAAGGTATTTGGACATACATGATGGACTTTATCGAACAAAACAAACATTTATTGTGGAACTGGGATTCCTGGGAGTGCATTCTGATGAAGATCATCAAAGGTAAGTGAATATTTATAATGCTTTTTCTGACTTCTGTTGACTCCACAACATGGCGGGTATCTGTATGGTGGCTGAGCGCTGTACTCAGATGATCGCATAGTGTGCTTTTGCCGTAAAGCTTTTTTGAAATCTGACACAACGGTTGCATTAACTTCTTGCGTCGAGCCATCCCGGATCCGGGATCGTGAATACAGCCTCAAGCTCATTACCATAACGCAACGTTAACTATTCATGAAAATCGCAAATGAAATGAAATTAATATGCTAGCTCTCAAGCTTAGCCTTTTGTTAACAACACTGTCATCTCAGATTTTCAAAATATAGAAACTTGGTAAACGCTGTTTAGAATCAATCCTCAAGGTGTTTTTCACATATCTCTTCATGATATATCGTTCATTGAAAGCCTCCTCTCTCCTCTCAATCACTGGATGACTACGTGCAGCTTGTAGATTACGCACCAATTTAGACAAAGGACACCGGGCGGACCCCTGGAAAATGTAGTCTCTTATGGCCAATCTTCCAATGATATGCCTACAAATACGTCACAATGCTGCAGACACCTTGGAGAAACGATAGGAAGGGCAGGCTCATTCCCGGCGCATTCACAGCCATATAGAGACAATAGAAAACAGAGCTTCAAAAATTCTTCCCATTTCCTGGTTTCGCCTGTAGCATGAGTTCTGTGGCACTCACAGATAATATCTTTGCAGTTTTGGAAACCTTAGTGTTTTCTTTCCAAAGCTGCCAATTATATGCATAGTCGAGCATCTTTTCGTGACAAAATATTGCGCTTAAAACGGGCACCCTTTTTTATCCATAAATTAAAAGAGCGCCCCCTATATCCAAGAAGTTAAGGAGAAGTGTATCTTTAATTCTATGCATAACACTTGTATCTTTCATCAATGTTTATGATGAGTATTCCTGTAAATTGATGTGGCTCTCTGCAAAATCACTGGATGTTTTGGAAGCAAAACATTACTGAACCTAACGCGCCAATGTAAACACATTTTTGGAAATAAATATGAACTTTATCGAACAAAACATACATGTATTGTGTAACATGAGTGTCATCTGATGAAGATCATCAAAGGTTAGTGATTAATGGTATCTCTTTCTGCTTTTTGTGACTCCTCTCTTTGTCTGGAAAAATGGCTGTGGTTTTCTGTGACTAGGTGCTGACCTAACATAATCGTTTGGTGTGCTTTCGTCATAAAGCCTTTTTGACACTGTGGTGGGATTAACAACACTTATCTTTAAAATGGTGTAAAATACTTGTATGTTTGAGGAATTTTAATTATGAAATTTCTGTTTGAATTTGGCGTCTTGCACTTTCACTGACTGTTGTCATATCGATCCCGTTAGCGGGATTTCAGCCGTAAGAAGTTAACCTGTCTCCTCCCCTTCATCTGAACTGATTTTAAGGGAATTTAACAAGTGATAATAGCGGTCACCTGGATTCAGCTGTTCAGTCCATGTCATGGAAAGAGCAGGTGTTCTTATATACAGATTAAGTCAGAAGTTTACATATACCTTAACAAAATACATTTAAACTCTGTTTCTGACAATTCCTTATGTAAAAATTCCCCGTTTTACGTCAGTTAGGATCACCACTTTATTTTAAGAATGTGAAATGTCAGAATAATAGATTTATTTAAGCTTTTATTTCTTTCATCACATTCCCAGAAGTTTACATACTCAATTAGTATTTGTTAGAATTGCCTTTAAATTGTTTAACTTGGGTCGAACGTGTCAGGTAGCCTTCCACAAGCTTCCCACAATAAGTTGAGTGAATGTTGGCCCATTCCTCCTGACAGAGCTGGTGTAACTGAGTCAGGTTTGTAGGCTTCCTTGCACGTGCTTTTTCTGTTCTGCCTACAAATGTTCAATAAGCGTGAGGTCGGGGCTTTGTGATGGCCACACCAATACCTAGACTTTGGTGTCCTTAAGCCATTTTGCCACAACTTTGGAAGTATGCTTGGGGTCAATGTCCATTTGGAAACCCATTTGCGACCAAGCTTTACCTTCCTGACTGATGTCTTGAGATGCTGCTTCAATATATCCACATCATTTTCCTACCATCTATTTTGTGAAGTGCCCCAGTCCCTCCTGCAGCAAAGCACCCCCACAACATGATGCTGCCACCCCCATGCTTCACGGTTGGGATGGTGTTCTTCGGCTTGCAAGCATCCCCTTTTTCCTCCAAACATAATGATGGTTATTATGGCCAAACAGTTATATTTTTGTTTCATCAAACCAGAGGACATTTCTCCAAAATGTACGACCTTTGTCCCCATGTGCAGTTGCAAACCGTAGTCTGTATTTTTATGGCGGTTTTGGAGCAGTGGCTTCTTCCTTGCTGAGTGGCCTTTCGGGTTATGTCGATATTGGACTTGTTTTATTGTGGATATAGATACTTTTGTACCCATTTCCTCCATCATCTTCACAGGGGGGTTTGCTGTTTTTCTGTGATTGATTTCTGTCATTATAACTTGTTTATGTAAAAATTTCCTTTTGTTGATACGAGGGCCTTCAAAAGAGGGGTTGCCCATCCCTGATAGAGATATGCAGATAGAGATATGCAGTGCCTTCAGAAAGTATTCACACCCCTTGAGTCTTTCCACATTTTGTTGCGTTAAAGTGTCATGCCCTGACCTTAGTTATCTTTGTTTTCTTTATTATGTTGGTTAGGTCAGGGTGTGACAAGGGGTGGTTTGTTGTGTTTTTCTCCTGTCTAGGGTTTTTGTATGTTTATGGGGTTGTTTACAAGTCTAGGTGTTTTGTATGTCTATGGTTGCCTGGATTGGTTCTCAATTAGAGGCAGCTATTTATCGTTGTCTCTGATTGGGAACCATATTTAGGCAGCCATATTCCTTGGGTGATTCGTGGGTGATTGTCTATGTGATGTTGCATGTTTGCACTCAGTGCTGATAGCGGTCATGTTCGTTTTGTTATTTTGTTTGTTTAGTGTACTTCGTGCTCATTCGTCTTACTTTAAAAGTATGTATTCACATCAATCTGCGCTTTGGTCTCCTCACTACGATGATCGTAACACAAAGTGGGATTAAACTATTTAATTGTCAACAATCTACACAAAATACTCTGTCAACGTGCTTTGGGGACCTTTAACAGAATGTGACTGGCTGAACGGTTGTATGTGGATAATGAGGGCTGCAGTAGATATCTCGGGTAGGAGGGAGTGAGGCCTAAGAGGGTTTTATAAACGAGCATCAACTAGTGGGTCTTGTGAAAGGTATACAGAGATTACCAGTTTACAGAGACGTATAGAGTGCAGTGATGTGTCCTATCAGGAGCATTGGTTACAAATCTGATGGCCGAATGGTAAAGAACATCTAGCCGTTCGAGAACACCCTTACCTGCCGATCTATAAATTATGTCTCCATAATCTAGCATGGGTAGGATGGTCATCTGAATCAGGGTTAGTTTGGCAGCTGGGGTGAAAGAGTAGCGATTACGATAGAGGAAACCAAGTCTAGATTGAACTTTAGCCTGCGGCTTTGACATGTGCTGAGAGAAGTACAGTGTACGGTCTAGCCATACTCCCAAGTACTTGTATGAGGTGTCTACCTCAAGCTCTAAACCCTCAGGGGTAGTAAATGCACCTGTGATTACTACCTCTGAGGATTTAGTATTACCTTAGTGCAAACAGTATGCATGTTATGGAATATTTTTGTTCTGTGCTTCCTTTTCACTCTGTCAATCTAACGTTTGCTAGCTAACCAACTTGGCTCATAATTGAACAATTGTATTCATATTTATGGATGGAATACAAGTTTGTTAAGGCACATCACAGTTCACATGTTCAAAAATGGTTTATGTTCAAATGCCGCTCCCGTGAAGTAGTGACGTGCGACATACGCCTACTGTAGTTTCCTGAAACGAGTCACATATTAGTGTTATGTAACACTGTAAATTATAGGAATGAGTGGTTTTGGGCGTATTTAAAGTCTAACTGTTTTAATGCCACCATTAGCCTCATGGTGGTTTCCTTCCTTTCTGGCAACTGAGTTACGAAGGACACCTGCATCTTTCTGGTGACTGGCTGTATTGATACACCATCCAAAGTGTAATTCATAACTTCACCATGCTTTTTTTTACTCATTTACCAATGGAATTTTAAGGGAATACATTTTCAGTTGTCCAACTGACATGTTTTCTGCATTTAACTCAACCCTTCTGAATCAGAGAGGTGCGGAGGGCTGCCGTAATCGGCATCCACGTCTTCGGCGCCCGGGGTTCAGTGGGTTAACTGCCTTGCCCAGGGGCAGAATGACAGATTTTTACCATGTCAGTTCGGGGATTCAATCCAGCCACCTTTTGGTTACTGGCCCAACGTTCCTACCCGCCAGGCTACCTGCCGCCCCACAACATACACTTGAGTGTATAAAACATGGGGGGATTTCAATGTATGCTTTTTTTAACCCATCTACCAATAGGTGCACTTATTTGCGAGGCATTGGAATACTTCCCTGGTCTTTGTGGTTGAATCTGTTTTTGAAATTCCCTGCTTGACTATGTATGGGGTACAGAGATACAGTAGTCATTCAAAAATCATTTTAAAGACTATTACTGAGTCCATACAACTTATTGTCTGACTTGTTAGGGACATTTTTACTCCTGAACTTGTTAACATTTATTGACTTTTTTTTACAAAATGTCTTCAAACAACAATTCCACTTTGACATGATGGGGTATTTTAAATTCAGGCTGTAATACAACAAAATGTGGAAATAGTAAAATGGTGTGAATACATTCTGAAGGCATATACAATACTCCTTGACTTATTCCACATTTGTGACTGACCGGCTCAAATCGGTCTTATGTAGCAAAATTTGAAATTGATTTTTTTACATTGGATGAAAGTAGTGACTCAGAGCTACAAAAGGGTATATCATACACTACAGTTGCGGAACAATGGGAAATTCAGAGCGTTTCGCTGTCGGAGCGCACAATGAACGCTCTGGCCGATGAGTAGGGATGATACGAACGTTCTGACCTCAATGGCAGTCAAGCACCCGAGCTAACTTGGCTGACATTGGCTAGCTTGCTAGCTACTTCCAGACACATAATGAGAGAACACCCCACTCTGACCATTTTACTCGCCCTAGCAGAGCTGGTTAGGCTGTTTTCATGTTATGCAGAGCGTTGGTGACTAACTGTGCTGTTGGCAATTTAATTATGCTTTTTTTTTTTACTGACATCGGCCATATTCAACGGGTGTTGAGCATTCGTAAATTCATCAGATATTCTGTGGTCTGCAACACTCAGATGAGTGTTTTGTTAAGACATGTAGCTAGGTAAACAATGAACCATAATCCCAAGTCATGATGTTACTACCCTGTATGAATCTGTAAGTAGCTAACTTACCAGGTTCAATGATAGCTAGCTAACATTAGGCTATAACTAGTGGCTCTGAGATACGAATAATAAGATCATACACGTAACGTTAGCTAGCATGCCAGCTAGCTAGATAATAGTGTACTTTATTTAAAATGAAAATACTTCAAAATTAGAAACGTGTAATATCTGAGTCTAGCTAGCTACATATTATCTTACCCGTGGTCTGAAATCGGAGTAGATGACCAGAGCGAATTTACCAGCTAGTACGTCCACCTACAGTTGTTGCAGTGAATTTCTATTGAAATAGATACTTGCATAGTAGTCTTTTGTTAAGACATGCTAACTAGCTTAAAACACACCTACTCATTCCAGTTTTTTTATTTGTACTATTTTCTACATTTTAAAATAATATATACGAAGACATCAACTATGGAATCATGAAGTAACCAAAAAAAGTGTTAAAACAATATATTTTATATTTGAGATTTTTCAAAGTAGCCACCCTTTGCCTTGATGACAGCTTTGCACACACTTGGCATTCTCTCATCCAGCTTCATGATGTGTCACCTGGAATGCATTTCAATTAACAGGTGTGCCTTAAGTTAATTTGAGCCAATCAGTTCTATTGTGATAAGGTAGGGGTCGTATACAGAAGATGGCCCTTTTTGGTACAAGACCAAATACACATTATGGCAAGAACAGCTCAAATAAGCAAAGAGAAACAACAGTCATCATAACTTTATAACATGAAGGTCAGTCAATCCGGGAAATTTCAAGAACTTTGAAAGTTTCTTCAAGTGCAGTTGCAAAAACCATCAAGCGCTATGATGAAACTGGCTCTCATGAGGACTGCCACAGGAAAGGAAGACCCAGAGTTACCTCTGCTGCAGAGGAGAAGTTCATTACTTATCAGCCTCAGAATTCGCAGCCCAAATAAATGGTTCAGAGTTCAAGTAACAGACACATCTCAACATCAACTGTTCAGATGAGACTGCGTGTATCAGGCCTTAATGGTCAAATTGCTGCAAAGTAACCACTACTAAAGAACACCAATAAGAAGAGACTTGCTTGGGCCAAGAAACATGAGCATTAGATGTTAGACCAGGGGAAATCTGTCCTTTGGTCTGAGCTCACATTTGAGATTTTTGGATCCAACCGCCGTGCCTTTGTGTGAGGCAGAGTAGGTGAACGGATGATCTCTACATGTGTGATTCCCACCAAGAAGCATGGAGGTGTGGTGGTACTTTGCTGGTGACACTCGTTGATTTACTTATAATTCAAGGCACAGTTATCCAGCATGGCTACCACAGCATGCTGCAGCAATACGCCATCCCATCTGGTTTGGGCTTAGTGAGACTGACTCATTTGTTTTCAACAGGACAATGACCCAACACACCTCCAGGCTGTGTAAGGGTTATTTGACGAAGGAGAGTGATGGAGTGCTGCATCAGATGACCTGGCCTCCACAATCACCTGACCTCAACCCAATTGAGATGGTGTGGGATGAGTTGGACCGTAGAGTGAAGGAAAAGCAGCCAACAAGTGCTCAACATATGTAGGAATTCCTTCAAGACTGTTGGAAAAGCATTCCAGGTGACGCTCACCTAGGTGTCCTCAGTGCTAATTACAGCCCTGACTGACATGTTTTGCACCTGATTTGTGTCTGGTTGTCCTCTGGTCCATTTGGGTCCAAGTCCAACTTTTTGGACCTGTGAAGACCTTTAGTCAGTTGCTTTCATGCATGGCTCTGCCAACCTTAAACAAACAATAGGCAACATTTCCAGGTAACTCATTTGTTCAGTCAGACACACCTGTTTATGCACACATTTTGTTCCACAGACGTAGCCTACAGTGTAACCATAACTTGTCTCATGATCACATCTTTATCACTCTATACACCCATTGTATCAACATTCCCCTCGATGTCAAAGGAAAGGAAACTACCTTCACAAGCAAAGGCATCAAATCAATCAAATGTATTTTATAAAGCACTTTGTACATCAGCAGTTTTCAAAGTGCTTTACAGATACCCGGCCTAAAACCCAGAAGAGCAAGAAATGCATAGGCAGAAGCCAAAAACTCCCTAGGAGGCAGAAACCTAGAGAGGAACCAGGTTCAGAGGGGTTGCCAGGCCTCTTCTGGCTAGTCCTCTTCAGATCAGAATACAATTTGGGTTCTCAACACACGTGAAATCAACTTAAACTAAACAAATGAACGAAACCATGTCTGTTTCTGTCCTTCTCCCACTCACCCCCCACCCCTTCTCTCCCTCTGCCAGTGAGCAGACACAGCTACCTGAAGGACCTGATGTTGGTGGTCTCCATAGTGATGGCGCTGGGTGGCTGCTGGTTTGCTTACATCCAGAACCGTAGCTCCAAAGACCACCTGGGCAAGATGATGAGGGACCTGGAGGGCCTACAGAGAGCAGAGCAGAGCCTGCATGACATGCAAGAGAAGTCAGTCACATTACACACACACACACACACACACACCTGGAGGGACTACAGAGAGCAGATTCTCACAGACACATCCTCACACAGACATAAACACATGTATTTGACTTGAGTGTATTGATATTGTACAGGGTCAGCAAAAAGTGTGCGTGGATGGATGTGTTTAACTATACTTGTGGGGACCAAAAGTCCATACAAGAATAGTCAACAAAAATTTGACCATCTGGGGACATTTTTTGTTTGTCCCCACAAGGTCAAATGATACTTCTAAGTTTAGGGTTAAGGTTAGAATTGGGGTTAGGAGCTACGGTTAGGTTTATGGTTAAGGTTTTCAGGTTTAAGGTTTTTTGACTGAAATGTGTCCCCACAAGTCTAGTAGTACAAGACAGTGTGTAGGTGGTTACATTATTGTATTGCCAATATTTGCTTATTTAAGTTTCATGTGTGGGAAGGTGTGTGTGCAAAATATATACTGTAGCTTGTATGTTATCCAAACGAGGACACTGTGGCATTAAGCCTGAGGTTACTCCCCAAAGTTTGGATAGCCCTTGATTCAGCTCGGCGCACCAGACTGGAACCCACAATTCAAATTCTTTTCACTGTAACTAAAGTTGAGTCCACATTACTTGCCTGTTTCTTAGCTACATGAAATCATTTTTTGGCCATGAAATGGTCCTTCAAATAATGTCAGGTGAGAGAATCCTGGTAAGAAATGTTTATTTGTATTCGTTTTTTTCACCTTTAACCAGGTAGGCTAGTTGAGAACAAGTTCTCGTTTACAACTGCGACCTGGCCAAGGTAAAGCAAAGCAGTGCGACACAAACACAGTTGCACATGGAATAAACAAACAGTCAATAATACAATAGAAAAGGTCTATATACAGTGTGTGCAAATGAGGTAGGATAAGGGAGGTAAGGCAATAAATAGGCCATAGTGGTGAAATAATTACAATATAGCAATTAAACACTGGCGTGATGAATGTGCAAGTAGAGATACTGGGGTGCAAAGGAGCAAAATAAGAGAATGGGGATGAGGTAGTTGGATGAGCTATTTACAGATGGGCTATGTGCAGTGATCTGTGAGCTGCTCTGACAGCTGTTGCTTAAAGCTAGTGAGTGAGATATAAGTCTCCAGCTTCAGTGATTTTTGCAGTTCGTTCCAATCATTGGCAGCAGGGAATTGGAAGGAAAGGCGGCTGAAGGAGGAATTGGCTTTGGGGGTGTCCAGTGAAATATACCTGATGGAGTGCGTGCTACGGGTGGATGCTGCATGGTGACCAGTGAGCTGAGATAAGGCGGGGCTTTACCTAGCAAAGACTTATAGATTACCTGGAGCCAGTGGGTTTGGCGACGAATATGAAGCGAAGGTCAGCCAACGAGAGCATAGAGGTCGCAGCGGTGGGTGGTATATGGGACTTGTGACAAAACGGATGGCACTGTGATAGACTATATCCAATTTGCTTAGTAGAGTGTTGGAGTCTATTTTGTAAATTGCAATGCCGAAGTCGAGGATCGGTAGGATAGTTTTACGAGGGTATGTTTGGCAGCATGTGTGACGAATGCTTTGTTGCGAAATAGGAAGCCGATTCTAGATTGAATTTTGGATTGGAGATGCTTAATGTGAGTCTGGAGGAGAGTTGAGTCTAACCAGACACCTAGGTATTTTGTAGTTGTCCACATATTCTAAGTCAGAACCATCCAGAGTATTGATGCTGGATGGGCGAGCAAGTGTGGGCAGCGATCGGTTGAAGAGCATGCATTTAGTTTTACTTGCATTTAAGAGCAGTTGAGGCCACGGAAGGAGTGTTATGACATTGAAGCTCGTTTGGAGATTTGTTAAGTGTCCAAAGAAAGGCCAGATGTATACAGAATGGTGTCATCTGCATAGAGGTGAATCAGAGAATCACCAGCAGCAAGAGCGATGACATTGATGTATACAGAGAAGAGAGTCGGCCTGAGGATTGAACCCTGTTGCACCCCCATAGAGACTGCTAGAGGTCCGGACAACAGGCCCTCCGATTTGACACACTGAACTCCATCTGAGAAGTAGTTGGTGAACCAGGCGAGGCAGTCATTTGAGAAACCAAGGCTATCGAGTCTGCCGATGAGGATGTGGTGATTGACAGAGTTGAAAGCCTTTACCAGGTCGATAAATACAGCTGCACAGTATTGTTTCTTATCGATGGTGGTTATGATATCGTTTAGGACCTTGAGTGTGGCTGAGGTGCACCCATGACCAGCTCTGAAACCAGATTGCATAGTGGAGAAGGTGCAGTGGGATTCGAAATGGTCGGTGATCTGTTAACTTCGCTATCGAAGACCTTAGAAAGGCAGGGTAGGATAGATAGGTCTGTAGCAGTTTTCCTTTCTGTTCTTTTGGGATCTCCGACGGTACGAAAGAGCGGTTGAACATGCTAGTAATAGGGGTTGCAACAATTTCAGCGGATCATTTTAGAAAGAGAGGGTCCAGATTGTCTAGCCCAGCTGATTTGTATGGGTCCAGATTTTGCAGCTCTTTCAGAACATCTGCTATTTGGGCGAGGAAGCAATGGGGAGGCTTGGGCAAGTAGCTGTTGGGGTGTTGGGCTTTTGACCAGGTAGGGGTAGCCAGGTGGAACGCATGGCCAGCTGTAGAAAAATGCTTATTGAAATTCTCAATTATCTTGGATTTATCGGTGGTGACTCTTTCCTAGCCTCAGTGCAGTGGGCAGCTGGGAGGTGCTCTTATTCTCCATGGACTTTAGTGTCCCAGAACTGTTTGGAGTTTGTGCTACAGGATGCAAATTTCTATTTGAAATTTGCCTAACTGCCTGTGTATATTGGTTCCTAACTTCCCTGAAAAGTTGCATATCGGGAGGGCTATTCGATGCTAATGCAGTACGCCACAGGATGTTTTTGTGCTGGTCAGGTCTGGAGTGAACCAAGGGCTATATCTGTTCCTGGTTAAAATTAATTGAATGGGGCATGCTTATTTAAGATGGTAAGGAAACCACTTAAAGAACCTATTACGCAGACCTATTACGGATGCAAGCAATGAGGCAGTGATCGCTGAGATCCTGGTTGAAAACAGCAGAAGTGTATTTGGAGGGCAGGTTGGTTAGGATGATATCTATGAGGGTGCCCGTGTTTACGGATTTGGGGTTGTACCTGGTAGATTCATTGATAATTTGTGTGAGATTGAGGGCATCAATCTTTGATTGTAGGACTGTTGGGGTGTTAAGCATGTCCCAGTTTATGTCACCTAACAGCACGAGCTCTGAAGATAGATGGGGGGCAATCAATTCACATATGGTGTCCAGGGCACAGCTGGGGCCAGAAGGTGGTCTATAGCCAGCGGCAACAGTGAGACTTGTTTCTGGAAAGGTGGATTTGGAAATGGAGCTGGAAATGCATCAAAGGAAGCAATGTAACGGCCATAACTAAGAGTACAACCAAGAGACTATGACTACTTGTATGACCTCAATGGTTTGTACCTCACAGTGCATGGCACAAATAATGCCTAAATCGCAACCCTGAAAACAAATTTGAGGTGCTCATCCATTTTGCATTCAAATAGGATATTATTAACAGTAGCAAATTACACATATGAGCAAAGTGTAGTCACAAAAATACCAATGCTGATCTTACCTGACAGGTTATTTTTAGTATTTACTTAGGAACGCCAAACAAATGCAACTCTCAGTTCAAGGGTGTAGGTCCACTAATAGACGGTACCGTATCTGGGAAAACCAAGTATTGTTAGTGTTCTCTGTAACTGGGCAAGTCCTTATCCAGGAACCGCCCATGTGAAAGGGCATCTAAGGCATATCTAAGGTTGAAAAACACAAGATCCATCCCACCTTAGGAAACATGTCTTGGGCACAGGAGGTTGGTGGCACCTTAATTGGGGAGGACGGGTTCATTGTAATGGCTGGAGCGGAATCAGTGGAATGGTATCAAATATATCAAACACATGATTTGATGCCATTCCATTCGTGCCGTTCCAGCCATTATTAGGAGTCGTCCTCCCTTCAGCAGCCTCCACTTGTCTTGGGACATCTGGGGGGTGTGCTGGCCAGGGTGAAAGTGGACATGGTACTGAGCAGTAATTGCCATGGAGGGATGCCTTGTTTCCAATCATCACCCACATTACAGAAAGAAAAATGAATAGATGCATAATTTGTACAGACCAATGTAATTCACATTGTTAAACAGTGATGAGCCAACTCTAACCCCACAGAGCCTTCCCTTGACTTCTTGGCTGTTTGTAAGAGGTGTGAAATAGAGGGATAGTGAGCTGTTAAGGATCAGAGCTGACATTTGTTTTGAATAATTGGACTCATGACAAAAAAAAGAATAATCTTATTGCTAACCCAGCCTTAATGGTGTTAAATGAACATGTTTCTGCGGTGTAGGAATTTGAGAAACGACAGATTTTACAGAAATTGAGGTGCCTGGTTTGGTTTAAAGCCCACTCACCACAAGGCAGAGGCGGCTCTAAGGGGTGCCAAAGCCGGTCATGGATCCCCCATAAAGATGTTGTGCACCCCAAGGTTTGTTTCTCCAAAATCATAACAAATGTTATGTGAATTACAAGGCCCGGTTTTGCCAATGTAGCATTGTCAGGCCTGCCAGCAGTGGAGACAGGAACAAAGTTTATGCCAGGTGGGTGTTCATGAGGGGGCATGTAATATTTAGTAGTTCAAATAAAAAAAATGCATTCTAATTGGGCACCTAGCCATGCAAGGTCATAAGATACCGCCTTCATTACCTTGTTTAGGAAGCTCATTGGATCCCGCCCTAGGTGGGTGCTTCAGTGTCTTTCAATATTTTTTGTCAGATTTGACTATGCAATACTGAAGTATAATAAGTGTCAAAGCCTTTTATTGACAATTACATGAAGTTGATGCAAAGAGTCAATATTTGCAGTGTTGACCCTTCTTTTTCCAAGACCTCTACAATCCGCCCTGGCATACTGTTAATTAACTTCTGGGCCACATCCTGACTGAAGGCAGCCCATTCTTGCATAATCGATGCTTGGAGTTTATCAGAATTTGTGGGGTTTTGTTTGTCCACCTGCCTCTGGAGGATTGACCAAGTTCTCAATGGAATTAAGGTCTGGCGAGTTTCTTGGCCATGGACCCAAAATATTGATGTTTTGTTCCCTGAGCCACTTAGTTATCACTTTTGCCTTATGGTAAGGTGCTCCATCATGCTGGAAAAGGCATTGTTTGTCACCAAACTGTTCCTGGATGGTTGGGAGAAGTTGCTCTCAAAGGATGTGTTGGTACCATTCACTCCCTTGGCTGAGAAGCAACCCCACACATGAATGGTCTCAGGATGCTTTACTGTTGTCATGACACAGGGCTGATGGTAGCACTCACCTTGTCTTCTCCGGACAAGCTTTTTTCTGGATGCCTAAACAATCGGAAAGGGGATTCATCAGAGAAAATGACTTCACCCCAGTCCTCAGCAGTCCAATCCCTGTACCTTTTTTAGAATATCAGTCTGTCCCTGATGTTTTTCCTGGAGAGAAGTGTCTTCTTTGCTCCCCTTGACACCAGGCCATCCTCAAAGTCTTTGCCTCACTGTGCATGCAGATGCACTCACACCTGCCTGCTGCCATTCCTGAGCAAGCTCTGTACTGGTGGTGCCCCAATCCCGCAGCTGGATCAACTTTAGGAGACGGTCCTGGCTCTTGCTGGACTTTCTTGGGCGCCCTGAAGCCTTCACAACAATTGAATCGCTGTTCTTGATCCGATAAATGTTTGCTTTAGGTGCCATCTTACTGGCAGCAATATCCTTGCCTGTGAAGCCCTTTTTGTGCAAAGCAATGATGACGACACGTGTTTCCTTGCAGGTAACCATGGTTGACAGAGGAAGAACAATGATTTCAAGCACCACACTCCTTTTGAAGCTTCCAGTCTGTTATTTTAACTCGGCATGACAGAGTGATCTCCAGCCTTGTCCTCGTCAACACTCATCTGTTAACGAGAGAATCACTGACATGATGTCAGCTGGTCTTTTTGTGGCAGGGCTGAAATGCAGTGGAAATATTTGGGGGATTCAGTTCATTTGCATGGCAAAGAGGGACTTTGCAATTAATTCCAATTCATCTGATCACTCATAACATTCTGGAGTGGTTATGGTCAATATGTGAGGTGTTTTCACCAGACTGAATTGTTGTCCCGCTCACCGCACTTGTCCAACATACCACTTTCTTCTGTCTTACGCTGGTAAATAAACAAAATAACGACCGTGACGCTAATGAGAACTGTGCTGACACAAGCAATCCACATAGACAATCACCCACAAAACAGGCTACCTAAATATGGTTCCCAATCAGAGACAATGACTAACACCTGCCTCTGATTGAGAACCATATCAGGCCCAAACACAGAAACAGACAAACTAGACATCCAACATAGAATGCCCACTCAGATCACACCCTGACCAAAGAAAACATAGAAACATACAAAGAAATGTATGGTCATGGTGTGACAGTAGTCCATAAATGTGGTAGCTGGTTTCTATTATTTCAAATCGTGCAAGTGATTGATTGGCTAACATTGATGCCCAATATCACTGCACTTAGTTCTCTTTCTGCCTCATCCACTAAGTTAGTTTCCATAACATACCATCCCCATCTCCCACTGGGATCAAATACTCTGACCTCACCAGCTCAGGTTACAAGGCCAATCAGAGGGCAGCAACCTCGACAACCACAGCTCCAACCTCGTACCCCTCAGTTGAACACTGACAGTAGAGGAGATAACAAGTCAGGACTTTGCTCTGGACTGGGACTTGCAAATAGAAATACTAGCCTAATGCGTCAACAAAGTCAATATGTGCAAGGAACATAATTGTACTTAAACTGGTGATGTTGCCATAGTGTATGCCTTTAGCGTGTTGTGTTGATCATGTTTATTTAACTACATGTCATTCTTGTCATTCCATGTTTAGAATATATTTTCCACTGTCTTCATATGTCATTATTTATGTATCTCATCCAACAACCCAGTGCCATTCATTCCAATGGTCCATGTCTAGGCTTCTCCTTAGTAAAGTCTACAGGATGTTATAATCTGCACTCAATAATTTATCTCCTGATAAATTTAAACACAGTAAAAGGGCCAGTATTGTGTTTACTTACACTAAGACTATTTACAAGACCCCCCCCCCCCCCCCCGCAGCAGCAAGTGTGCCAAATTCAAGACAACAAAAATCTCATAATTAAAATTCCTTAAGTATTTTACACCATTTTAAAGATAGAATTCTCATTAATCCAGCCACAGTGTCTGATTTCAAAAAGGATTTACAGCGAAAGCACCACAAACGATTATGTTAGGTCACCACCAAGCCACAGAAAAACACATTTTTTTCAGCCAAAGAGAGGAGACATAAAAAGCAGAAAGAGAAGAAAATGAATCACTAACCTTTGATCTTCAACAGATGACACTCATAGGACTTCATGTTACACAATACATGTATGTTTTGTTTGATAAAATTCATATTTATATAAAAAAATCTGAGTTTACATTGGCGCTACGTTCAGTAGTTCTAAAACACGCAGTGATATTGCAGAGCCACATCAATTTACAGAAATACACATAATAAACATTGATAAAGATATGACTATTATACATGGATCTTTAGATAAACTTCTCCGTAATGCAACCGCTGTGTCAGATTTCAAAAAAGCTTTACGGTGAAAGCAAACCATGCAATAATCTGAGTACAGCCTTTAGACAACAAAGCAGCCAAAAAGATACCCGCGATATTGGGTAGTCAACATTACTCAGAAATACAATTTTAAATATTCACTTACCTTTGATGATCTTCATCAGAATGCACTCCCAGGAATCCCAGTTCCACCATAAATGTTTGATTTGTTCGATAATGTCCATCAGTTATGTCCAAATATCTTCTTTTGTTAGAGCGTTTGGTAAACAAATCCAAAAGCGCGATCAGGTCGCGTCAGGCGAAAAGTTCAAAAAGTTCCGTTACAGCCCGTAGAAACATGCCAAACTAAGTATGGAAGCAATCTTTAGGATGTTTTTAACATAAAACTTCATTAATGTTCCAACTCGACAGTTCTTTTCTCTGTACAAATGAAGTGTAACGTATTTACCTTTCACGTGAGCGTGCCAGACCGAGGCTGTGGCACTCTGCCAGACCACTCACTCAAAGAGCCCTTATGAGCCCCTCCTTTAGGGTAGAACCCTCAAAACAGGTTCTAAATACTGTTGACATCTAGTGGAAGCCTTGGGAAGTGAAACATGACTAATATCACCCTGTATCTTCAATGGGGGTGAGTTGAAAAACTACAAACCTTCCCACTTCCTGGTTGGATTTTTTTCTCCGGTTTTTGCCTGCCATATGAGTTCTGTTATACTTAGACATCATTCAAACAGTTTTAGAAACTTCAGAGTTTTCTATCCAAATGTACTAATTATATGCATATTCTAGCTTTTACGTCTGAGTAGCAGGCAGCTTAATTTGGGCACGTTTTTCATCCAAGCTACCCAATACTGCCCCCTACCCCAATACTGCCCCCTAATATTCCAGTATTATTCGGGATATGGCAACATTCAATTTATGATGTGTATCATCTAGGCTTAAATTCTATATTCCTGTCAAAGCACCCAGTGATGTTGGCCTAATATTGTGCATGTTAACTTATCACCATCTTACTACTGCTGTCATGAAACCAAAGACGACTAAATGAAGTTAGCTAAGTTCATCAGGTATGCCCATAACCTGCATAATCATGCAATAACTTGATGCTAGCCTAATGTTAAACCTTTGTAGCGGAAGGTTAATTTGAAAGCTCAGCGTTACCTAAAACCTAGCCCGGTCAACACTGGAAAACAAAATGGACAACAAATATGAACTATGATAATCAGAATTATGACTGATTTACCCAATTACGAGTTACGATTAGTACAGTTAAATACAGAACATGCCGGCACGGTGACTCTCTTTGTAAAAGCTCTAATTGCTGCAAAGTTAAGTGTATCTAGTCTAGATATCATATGCCCATGATCCTTCGACCTGAAAATAAAAAGTTAATGGGCTACCATCACAATAACTCCATGAGAAAAAAAGTGGACTGTAAAATTTTTGAATTTATACCTCGTTTCTGTTGTTTTATATGATTGTAGACCATCTTTATCATTTGTGCAACTGCACAATAACCTCAGACATATTGTGACGAACCCAAATGTCTGAACCATCCCAGTGCTCCTCCCAATGCAGAACTTTCCTGTTAATTCCCAAATAAATGGCCAGCATTAGATGCACAAGGATGGGGAACGGTGGTGCGGATGAGGAAGTTAAACCCTCAGGTCCATAGCTCCTTTCGATCCTTTTGTTGTATTTAACAGTGTGCATTTGAGCTATAAGATTAACATGGATCAGATCCATAGATCATTTCTATTGATCGACAACTACAAATCTCAGTTGGTATCAGCTGTTCTCTGGGCTTTTCTCCGCGATCTATTGGCAGATTGTAATGACTGACCAACCGACTACAACCTTTCCCAAACAGTATTTCATTTGTTTTTGTGATTTTACTCTGTTGGGTTATGTGTTCAGTTGTTGGTGAAAAGATAGGGAATCCTTATCATTGCTATTCCTGTGAGGAATAGGTGGTTATTGCATTCTGACTTTATGAATGTACAATTGCTTGCGACTGAGGTCACTTGATTCACACTCACTTTATTCCGGCGCCGACAGAGATGGCCGCCTCGCTTCGCGTTCCTAGGAGACTATGCAGTTTTTTGTTTTTTTACGTGTTATTTCTTACATTAGTACCCCAGGTCATCTTAGGTTTCATTACATACAGTCGAGAAGAACTACTGAATATAAGATCAGCGTCAACTCACCATCAGTACGACCAAGAATATGTTTTTCGCGACGCGGATCCTGTGTTCTGCCTTAGAAACAGGACAACGGAGTGGATTCCTTGCAGCGACCCAAAAAAACGACTCCGAAAGAGAGGGAAACGAGGCGGTCTTCTGGTCAGACTCCGGAGACGGGCACACCGTGCACCACTTCCTAGCATTCTTCTTGCCAATGTCCAGTCTCTTGACAACAAGGTTGATGAAATCCGAGCAAGGGTAGCATTCCAGACGGACATCAGAGACTGTAACGTTCTCTGCTTCACGGAAACATGGCTCACCGGAGAGACGTTATCCGAAGCGGTGCAGCCAACGGGTTTCTCCACGCATCACGCCGACAGAAACAAACATCTTTCTGGTAAGAAGAGGGGCGGGGGCGTATGCCTTATGGCCAACGTGACATGGTGTGATGAAAGAAACATACAGGAACTCAAATCCTTCTGTTCACCTGATTTAGAATTCCTCACAATCAAATGTAGACCGCATTATCTACCAAGAGAATTCTCTTCGATTATAATCACAGCCGTATATATCCCCCCCCAAGCAGACACATCGATGGCTCTGAACGAACTTTATTTAACTCTCTGCAAACTGGAAACGATTTATCCGGAGGCTGCATTCATTGTAGCTGGGGATTTTAACAAGGCTAATCTGAAAACAAGACTCCCTAAATTTTATCAGGATATCGATTGCACAACCAGGGGTGGAAAGACCTTGGATCATTGTTACTCTAACTTCCGCGACGCATATAAGGCCCTGCCCCGCCCCCCTTTTGGAAAAGCTGACCACGACTCCATTTTGTTGATCCCTGCCTACAGACAGAAACTAAAACAAGAGGCTCCCACGCTGAGGTCTGTCCAATGCTGGTCCGACCAAGCTGACTCCACACTCCAAGACTGCTTCCATCACGTGGACTGGGAGATGTTTCGTATTGCGTCAGATAACAACATTGACGAATACGCTGATTCGGTGTGCGAGTTCATTAGAACGTGCGTTGAAGATGTCGTTCCCATAGCAACGATTAAAACATTTCCTAACCAGAAACCGTGGATTGATGGCAGCATTCATGTGAAACTGAAAGCGCGAACCACTGCTTTTAATCAGGGCAAGGTGTCTGGTAACATGACCGAATACAAACAGTGCAGCTATTCCCTCCGCAAGGCTATCAAACAAGCTAAGCGCCAGTACAGAGACAAAGTAGAATCTCAATTCAACGGCTCAGACACAAGAGGCATGTGGCAGGGTCTACAGTCAATCACGGACTACAGGAAGAAATCTAGCCTAGTCACGGACCAGGTTGTCTTGCTCCCAGGCAGACTAAATAACTTTTTTGCCCGCTTTGAGGACAATACAGTGCCACTGACACGGCCTGCAACGAAAACATGCGGTCTCTCCTTCACTGCAGCCGAGGTGAGTAAGACATTTAAACGTGTTAACCCTCGCAAGGCTGCAGGCCCAGACGGCATCCCCAGCCGCGCCCTCAGAGCATGCGCAGACCAGCTGGCCGGTGTGTTTACGGACATATTCAATCAATCCCTATACCAGTCTGCTGTTCCCACATGCTTCAAGAGGGCCACCATTGTTCCTGTTCCCAAGAAATCTAAGGTAACTGAGCTAAACGACTACCGCCCCGTAGCACTCACATCCGTCATCATGAAGTGCTTTGAGAGACTAGTCAAGGACCATATCATCTCCACCCTACCTGACACCCTAGACCCAATCCAATTTGCTTACCGCCCAAATAGGTCCACAGACGATGCAATCTCAACCACACTGCACACTGCCCTAACCCATCTGGACAAGAGGAATACCTATGTGAGAATGCTGTTCATCGACTACAGCTCGGCATTCAACACCATAGTACCCTCCAAGCTCGTCATCAAGCTCGAGACCCTGGGTCTCGACCCCGCCCTGTGCAACTGGGTACTGGACTTCCTGACGGGCCGCCCCCAGGTGGTGAGGGTAGGCAACAACATCTCCTCCCCGCTGATCCTCAACACTGGGGCCCCACAAGGGTGCGTTCTGAGCCCTCTCCTGTACTCCCTGTTCACCCACGACTGCGTGGCCACAAACGCCTCCAACTCAATCATCAAGTTTGCGGACGACACAACAGTGGTAGGCTTGATTACCAACAACGACGTTCCATCGATGTGGATAGGGGGGTGTTCCCTCTGCTGTTTCCTGAAGTCCACAATCATCTCCTTAGTTTTGTTTGTCTAGACTATGACTGAAAGATGAGACTGACTCACAAAACATAAAAATAAATCATACAATTGCTCTGGTAGGCCGACCTACCTTGCACTCCTACCAGTGGCGATTTTAGCATGAATCTTGGTGGGGCAAAAAAAAAAGTGGGATGTATGCCAGCAAAGTCACTACCCAACACTAAACAATACATTAATTGCACTATAATGGTGACAAATGGTGCCCACAAACTTTTAGGGCCTACATAAAGCTGTCCCAACAGCAGAGTCCCAGCACCTTACCACTGCTACACCTGGCTATCAGCGGAGCCTTGTCTGGCAGCGAAACAGTTCATTCAGCCTCATTTACTGCCTTTAAAAAAAACATAGCATATATGGCTGACTTGCTTAAACAAATGTGGTTTCTACTGACAATTGAGATGTACAAACTATGGCATAAGGGGATGACGAGAGTATAAGAGGCAATCTGTAATTTCTATTAAGACATTCATTAGAAAGCGACGACGGACGTAGTCAATATTACTATTTGGTCAGCACTTTTGAAATGTACAGTGACAGAATTCAGAACATGGGTCATTCTTACAGTGTACTCCATGTACAAGTCAGAACCATCGGATAAATAAAGGTGACATATTAACAGACAATGAAAGCTCTAACAATATTCGATGATTGCATTTCTCTAAAATAGGTTTTAGGCTACATGTGCACCACCAAGTTAGAACAGTAAGTGAAAATAAGAGGTGAAAAGAGACCAAATTATTAGGGTGAGGCACATTGAAGGCCGTTTGGGTCTTTGGGGTGGCAGGTAGACAAGTGGTTAGACTGTTGGGGCAGTAACCAAAAGGTTGCGAGATCAAATTACTGAGCTGACAAGGTAAAAATCTGTCTTTCTGCCCCTGAACAAGGCAGTTAACTGAATATTCCTAGGCCGTCATTGTAAATAAGAATTTGTTCTTAACTTTTTTATTTATTTATTTTATTTTTTATTTCACCTTTATTTAACCAGGTAGGCTAGTTGAGAACAAGTTCTCATTTGCAACTGCGACCTGGCCAAGATAAAGCATAGCAGTGTGAGCATGCAACAAAGAGTTACACATGGAGTAAACAATTAACAAGTCAATAACACAGTAGAAAACAAAGGGGGGGTCTATATACAATGTGTGCAAAAGGCATGAGGAGGTAGGCAAATAATTAAAATTTTGCAGATTAACACTGGAGTGATAAATGATCAGATGGTCATGTACAGGTAGAGATATTGGTGTGCAGAAGAGCAGAAAAGTAAATAAATAAAAACAGTATGGGGATGAGGTAGGTGAAAAGGGTGGGCTATTTACCAATAGACTATGTACAGCTGCAGCGATCGGTTAGCTGCTCAGATAGCTGATGTTTGAAGTTGGTGAGGGAGATAAAAGTCTCCAACTTCAGCGATTTTTGCAATTCGTTCCAGTCACAGGCAGCAGAGTACTGGAACGAAAGGCGGCCAAATGAAGTGTTGGCTTTAGGGATGATCAGTGAGATACACCTGCTGGAGCGCGTGCTACGGATGGGTGTTGCCATCGTGACCAGTGAGCTGAGATAAGGCGGAGCTTTACCTAGCATAGACTTGTAGATGACCTGGAGCCAGTGGGTCTGGCGACAAATATGTAGCGAGGGCCAGCCGACTAGAGCATACAAGTCGCAGTGGTGGGTGGTATAAGGTGCTTTAGTGACAAAACGGATGGCACTGTGATAGACTGCATCCAGTTTGCTGAGTAGAGTGTTGGAAGCCATTTTGTAGATGACATCGCCGAAGTCGAGGATCGGTAGGATAGTCAGTTTTACTTGGGTAAGCTTGGCGGCGTGAGTGAAGGAGGCATTTACAAGTGAACCTAAGGTATTATTATTTTGTGACTGTTGTTAGTTAGATCATTTATGTTGAATATTCAATCAATGCAAAAGAACAGTTGTTTTTAAAGTTATTTTAAGTTAAGGGTTTATGCAAAGTGTATTTTACAACATTTACTGTTACGTAAGTCCTTTGTTTTGTTCTAGACTATGACTACGACAGATGAGACCGACTCACAAAACAAAAGAAAACATACCATTTCTCTTTTAGGCCGACATACCTGCCACCCCTACTAACCTCAAGTTAAAACGGTTAACATATGATGTAGTTTGGATTTTTTAAATGTATTGCATACCAAATAGATATTTCAATCAGTGTGTGAGTTCAATTGTCCATTCTCCGCTATGTCATCCCCATTATAGGGTATACATTCCCCTTGACTTATTCCATTTTGTTGTGTTACAGCCTGAATTCAACATGGATTCAATTGCATTTTTTCCCCACCAATCTACACACAATACCCCTTAAAGTGAAAACATATATTTTTTTGAAATGTTTGCAAATGTATTGAAAATTAAATATAGAAATATCTCATTTTCATAAGTATTCACACCCCTGAGTCAAATCATATTAGGCAGCAATTACAGCTTTGAGTCTTTCTGGGTAAGTCTCTAAGAGCTTTACACACCTCAAATCTTCTCAGGAACATTCACAGTCTTCTTGGTAAGTAACTCCAGTGTAGACTTGTGCAGAATGGTCAGAAACGGGAAGACTGCCTCCCGAGTGGCGCAAGGCACTGCATCGCAGTGCTAGCTGTGCCACTAGAGATCCTGGTTTGAGTCCAGGCTCTGTCGCAGCCGGCCGCGACAAGGAGACCAATGGGCCGGCGCACAATTGGGCCACCGTCGTCCGGGTTAGGGGAGGGTTTGGCCGGCAGGGATGTTCTTGTCCCATCACGCTCTAGCGACTCCTGTGGCGGGCCGGGTGCAATGCACGCTGACACAGTCGCCAGGTGTACGATGTTTCCTCCGACACATTGGTGCGGCTGGCTGCCGTGTTATGCGGGCATTGGGTCAAGAAGCAGTGCAGCTCGGCTGGGTTGTGTTTCGGAGGACACACGGCTCTCAACCATACGGTATTTGGTATTGGTATTTTATTAGGATCCCCATTAGCTGTTGCAAAAGCAGGGAGCTACTCTTCCTGGCGTCCACACAAAACATGAAACACAATACAGAATGACATAATACAAAACATTATTAGACAAGAACAGCTCAAGGACTGAACTACATACATTTTAAAAAAGGCACACGGAGCCTAAATATCAGTACATACACACAAACTATCTAGGTCAAATAGTGACCTTGCTTTATCTGGGGGTTTTTAAACCAAGTTTGCTGTTTATTTGAGCAATATGAGATGGGAGTTCCATGCAATAAGCGCTCGATATAATACTGTATGTTTTCTTGAATTTGTTCTGGATTTTGGGACTATGAAAAGACCCCTGGTGGCATGTCTGGTGGGATACATGTGTGTGTGTCAGAGCTGTGTGTATGTTGACTATGCAAACTATTTGGATTGATTTTCAACACATTAATGTTTCTTATAAAAAGAAGTGATGCAGTCAGTCTCTCCTCAACTCTTAGCCAAGAGAGACTGGCATGCATAGTATTAATATTAGCCCTCTGATTACAATGAAGAGCAAAACTTGCCGCTCTGTTCTGGACCAGCTGCAGTTTAACTAGTTATTTCCTTGCAGCAATGGACCACACGAGTGGACAATAATCAAGATTAGACAGAACTTGCTTTTTGGAGTGTGGTGTCAAAAAAGCAGTCTCTTTATTACGGCTAGACCTCTCCCATCTTTGCAACCATTGAATCTATATGTTTTGACCATGACAGTTTACAATCTAAGGTAACGCCAAGTAATTTAGTCTCCTCAACTTGTTTAACAGCCACACCATTCATTACCAGATTCAGCTGAGGTCGAGCACTTAAGGAATGATTTGTCCAACATACAATGCTCTTAGTTTTAGAGATGTTCAGGACCAGTTTATTACTGGCCACCCATTCAAAAACAGACTGCAACTCTTTAAGGGTTTCAGTGACTTCATTAGCTGTGGTTGCTGATGCGTATATGGTTGAATCATCAGCATACATGGACACACATGATTTGTTTAATGCCAGTGGCAGGTCATTGGTAAAAATAGAAAAAAGTAGAGGTCCTAGAGACCTGCCCTGTGGTGCACCACACTTTAATGGAAGCGCCTGTAATGTCAAACATGTAATGAAAACCCATTGAGTTCTATTAGATAGATAGCTCTGAATCCACGATATGGCAGAGGTTGAAAAGCCTCAGCACTTAAGTTTTTTCAATAACAGTTTATGGTCAATAATATCAAAGGCTGCACTGAAATCTAATAGTACAGCTCCCACAATCTTCGTATCAATTTCTTTCAACCAATCATCAGTCATTTGTGTCAGTGCAGTACATGTTGAGTGCCCTTCTCTATAAGCACGCTGAAAGTCTTTTTAATTTGTTTACAGAGAAATAGCATAGTATTTGGTCAAACAACATTTTTTTCCAACAGTTTGCTAAAAGCTGGCAGGAAGCTTATAGGTCTGCTGTAAAGGCTGCTTTACCATTCTTGGGTAGCGGAATTACTTTGGCTTCCCTCCAGGCCTGATGACAAAGGCTTTCCTCCAGGCTCAGATTAAAAATATGACAGATAGGAGTGGCCATAGAGTCAGCTACCATCCTCAGTAGCTTTCCATCTAAGTTGTCAATGCCAGGAGGTTTGTCATTATTGATCGATAACAATAATTTTTCCACCTCTCCCACACTAACTTTACAAAATTCAAACTTGCACTGCTTTTCTTTCATTATTAGTTTTTTTATGCATGAATATAATTGCTCACTGTTTGTCGTGGGCATTTCATGCCTGAGTTTGCCCACTTTGCCAATGAAATAATCATTAAAATAATTGGCAACATCAAATGGTTTTGTGATGAATAAGCCGTCTGATTCGATGAAAGATGGAGTTGAATTTGTCTTTCTGCCCATAATTTCATTTAAAGTACTCAAGTTTTTTTTCCATCATTCTTTATATCATTGATCTTGACTTCATAATACAGTTTCTTCTTCTTTTTGTTGAGTTTAGTCACATCATTTCTCAATTTGCAGGAAGTCAGCCAATCAGATGTACAGACAGACTTATTAGCCACTCCTTTTGCCCCATCTCTTACAACCATACAGTTGATCAATTCCTCATCAATCCATGGAGCCTTAACAGTCAGTTTCTTAACAGGTGCGTGTTTATCAATAGTTGCAAGAAGACATTTCATAAATTCATCAAGTGCAGCACCTCATTAATCACATCAGACCAACAAATATTTATAACATCATCCACAGCGATGGGACAAATTGGAACTACCAATTGGATACCATGAAATTGGGGAGAAAAAGGGGTATATATATAAAAAAGAAACGGGAAGACTAGAAAACTAAACTTGAGAAACAGGAAAACACACTGGAACAACCTGACAAGACAAAACTAACTGGCACAGACAACCAGAAAACGCAGGTATAAATATACAGAAGATAATGGGGACAAATTGGAGACACCTGGTGGGGGGTGGAGACAAGCACAAGACAGGTGAAACAGATCAGGGTGTGACAGTATTTGATTTGCCCCAAGCATAACACTTTTTTGCAGTATTACTTTAGTGCCTTGTTTCTAACAGGATGCATGTTTTGGAATATATCTATTCTGTACAGGCTTACTTCTTTTCACTCTGTTAATTAGGTTAGTATTGTGGAGTAACTACAATGTTTTTGACCCATCCTCAGTTTTTTCTGCAACTGTTTGTCACCATTGACCTCATGGTGAAATCCCTGAGCAGTCTCCTTCCTCTCCGACAACTGAGTTAGTGACACCATCAAAAGTGTAATTAATAACTTCACCATACTCAAATGGATATTCAATGTCCCCCCCCATCTACCAAAAGGAGCCCTTCTTTGAGACGCATTGGAAAACCTCCCTTGTCTTTGTGTTTGAATATGCTGGACTGAGAGACCTTCCAGATATCTCTGGACCCCACATATAGAATTGAGGTATCCATTAACAAATCATGTTAAAGACTATTATTGCACACGGAGTGAGACCATGCAACTTATTATGTGACTTGTTAAGGTCATTTTTACTTGTGAACTTATTTAGGCTTGCCATAACAAAGGGTTTGAATACTTATTGACTCAAGTCATTTCAGCTTTACATTTTGTATTAATTTGTAAATATATATATATATTTAAAAAAAACATAATTCTACTTTGACATGAGGTGGTATTGTGTGTAGGCCAGTGACAAAAAAAATCTCAATTGAATCCATTTTAAATTCAGAATGTAACAACAAAATGTGATGCACGTGCAAAGAACGTGTATGAGGGTGCTAGCCTCCTTTTAGCCTGCCTGTGATTGGTCTGAGTCAGCACGTAGTCACTTTGTGAAGACAAATGTAGGAGTCAGAATGGGTCACTATTTATTTCATTAAATATCTCGATTTGTAGCAAACTTTTAAATAATTCATTGGGGATCGAATTTGATCAAAATAAACACATTTTCATGGCCAAAACGTCCGTCTAAAAATGTTGGAGGGGGGGGCGGCGGTGTTCTCCCAATCGTAATTTACATAGGCTTTCTAGAGCAGACCAGGGCTTTTGACACCGCTTGGTCCAGCAAGGCTGGTGACTTCACACTCCAGACCGGACATTGGGGGCCTGCTGTCAGTGCTTAGTGACGTGGGGTTCTGTCTGAGGCCCTTACATGGGAAAATACCAGCCAGTTCTCTGAGAATACAGCCAGACTGTCTCAAACCATAACACACGCACATACACACACACACACACACACACTGTTTTATTACATTATGTAACCATGGGCCTGCTGCAGGCTCAAATCCTGGTAATGTCAGATCTGTCAAATAAAGATGATGGTCTGTAAGGTTTAGCTCTCTGCAGACAGAGACATCGTTCAGTTCACCTCTGGACCAACCAGGTTATTTCTGTAAAATGTAAATGTTCTCAATAGTATACCTGGCTAAATAAAGGTTCAATGAATGACAGTATGGTCTGGTCTTATATCACATGAACAACAACAAGAATCACAAGAAAGTGTGGAACTATCATTTTGCCTACTACAAATGATAAACACAGAGTCATCATTATTATTTTTTAAATTGATGTTTTACTGTCACATACACTGTATACGTGCAGTGCAATGTGTTGTTTTACAGGGTCAGCCATAGTAGTACAGTGCCCCTGGAGCAAATTAGGGTTAAGTGCCTTGCTCAAGGGCACATCAACACTCTCCCTTCTCTCCATGGAGACCATGCAGGTAACACACACACACACAGAAATGCACATGCAGACACAAACCGGGATCAACCCATAGTTCCACTCTATTCCCTCTAGCTAGTCCCTTTGTTCTCTATGAAAGGGTGTGTCCCCTCTCAAAATATATCTCTCTCTTTCATTCTAGAGATATACCCCCCCTCTCTATCTCATAAAATACACACAGTCACGTGCAGGCTCAAAAACATGTATCTCCATTCCCTCAATACCCCCAACTGTCACCCCTTTCTCCTCCCCTCCCCTGCTCTGCTCTCCCTCCCCACTTTCTATCCCCTTAATTGAATCTCTCCAGTCTTTCTGGCTCTGTGGAGAGCATGTCTGTCTGCTTGTCTGTCTGCCTGTCTGTTTTTGTGACTTTTGATCTCCCAAGGCTGCTCTCTGTCCTCCTGTTGGCTCCCCCTGCTGTTACTAGTTGTAGAACATCCTCCCACTACTTATATGGGCGATATTGGTGTTTTGTTTCTTACTGAAACTTTGCCAGGAAGTAGACTAAACTAAACTACTCATTCCTTATCAGTTATATTGATATGTCCATTTTTAGATAACAGGATTGTTTTGTTTGATTTATTTTCACCAAAGAAAACAAGTGATAGACAACCAGGGCTGACCCCAATTAGTCGATAATAATTAATTAATAATGACAATAGTTTCTCAATGTATTTGAAAAATCTTTCCAGGTCTCTCCCTTTTGATAACCACTCAGCGTGAAAGGAAAAATGTCATGCTCTGATCCAGTGGAAACATAAAATAGGCTTCTTATCAGTGCTTATCAGTGCTTGACTTGGACTGAAATGGGTTCCGGTACTCATTTTGGGTGCTGGTACTGTTTATATTTAGATGCAAGAGCTCCAGAATATTTTTGAGCTAATATTCTATAAGAGGAACAGGAACTCAAGCAGTATAATATTTGAGGTGTCGGTACTCGGCTCCGGTGAGCTCCTGCCCAAATCAAGCACTGCTTCCTATCCCTTGCGCAAATAGACTCCAGCTGTGTCTGTCCCGAGCTCACTAGCACAGGAAACTCTGAGGGCCCAGATTATTTTATACAATGTTGCAAGTTCTCTAGCTGCAAACTTTGGGTGCACTCAAATTAATAGTTTAAACAATGTTTAAAGTTTGGCTACACATTGCCTGTCTGCAACAATTCAATTTATACAATATTTATTTTTAATCCAGATCATTTTTACCTGCAGGCTGCAAAAAAAAGGGCTTTATATAGGCTATTTTTACATTGTTGGCAATGGCAATAGAAGTTACTTTTTAGGTTTGTATAATTTTCATTTAGATTTGGATCGAATTTTGATTAAGCATATGACACTGATTTTGAGATATGAAGACATTATTATAAGTTAAATGAAACTGTTCCACAAACATTTGCATATGAAAACCATAAGGGGCACCCTCTGTAGAAATGGCACCAGAGGAGATGGCTGCTGTTCTACAGTCTCCTAACCAATTGTGCTATTCTGTGTTTTTTTCTGGATCACCTGTACTCCACACACAGAGACGCATACAAAGCTCTCCCTCGCCCTCCATTTGGTAAATCCGACCACAACTCTATCCTCTTGATTCCTGCCTACAAGCGAAAATGAAAGCAGGAAGCACCAGTGACTCGGTCTATAAAAAAGTGGTCAGATGAAGCAGATGCTAAACTACAGGACTGCTTTGCTTTCACAGCTTGGAACATTTTCCGGGATTCTTCCGATGACATTGAGGAATACACCACATCAGTCACTGGCTTTATCAATAAGTGCATTGAGGACGTCATCCCTACTGTGACTGTACGTACATACCCCAACCAGAAGCCATGGATTACAGGCAACATTCGCACTGAGCTGCCGCTTTCAAGGTGCGGGACTCTAACCCGGAAGCTTACAAGAAATCCCGCTATGCCCTGCGACGAATCACATTGGTATCATCAGCAAAGAGAATGGGAAGTACAGTAGAAACCCCAGCAGCAAGGTCATTGATATACACTGAACACATTTCGTGCACAAATTTGTTTATCCCTGTTACTGAGCATTTCTCATTTGCCAAGATAATCCATCCACGTGACAGGTGTAGCATATCAAGAAGCTGATTAAACAGCATGATCATTACACATGTGCAACTTCTGCTGGGGACAAAAGGCCACTTTAGAATGTTCAGTTTTGTCACACAACACTATGCCACAGATGTCTGAAGTTTATAGGGAGCGTGCAACTGGCACGCTGACTGCAGGATTGTCCACCAGAGCTGTTGCCAGAGTATTGAATGTTCATTTCTCCAGATGAACTGGTCAGTCTGTGGTCTTATAGATGAGGAGATACAGATAGATGGAGTATAAAGTATTCAACAAGTCAGATGAACTGGTCAGTCGGTGGTCTTACAGATGAGGAGATACAGAGGAACTGGTCAGTCTATGGTCTTATAGATGAGGGGATACAGATAGATGGAGTGTAAAATATGTCGGTCTGTGGTTCTCACATAAGTTTATGTTGTAATTAATGTTGGCTTCATTAATATCTAACGGGTTAAAAACCATGTTATCAGAGTTGATATCCTTGGCTTCATTAACCTCTTGAATCTAGGGGACAGTATTTTCAGGACAAGATGCTAGAATATGCATATAATTGACAGCTTAGGATAGAAAAGACTCTAAAGTTTCCAAAACTGTAAAAATATTATCTGTGAGTATAACAGAACTGATATTGCAGGCGAAAGCCTGAGAAACATCCAAACAGGAAGGGACTCTTATTTAGAAGGCTCTGCGTTCCTATGCACCGCTATTGATCAGTGAATGAGATATCAACCAGATTCCTTTTTCTATGGCTTCCCTAATGTGTCTAGTGTCACAATACATAGTTTCAGGCTTTTATTTTGAAAAATGAGCCTGAACGTCAACATTGCGTCAGTGGTCAGCTGAAGTGTTTTGTGCGTGAAGGACAAATGCGGCCATTGTTTCTCTCTATCCTATTAAGAAGCCACCAGTCCCGGTTGATATATTATCAAAGAGATATTTGAAAAACACCTTGAGGATTGATTATAAACAACATTTGCCATGTTTCTGTCGATATTATGGAGCTAATTTGGAATATTTTTCGGCGTTGTAGTGACCGCAATTTCCGGTCGATTTCTCAGCCAAACGTGAAGAACAAACGGAGCTCTTTCGCCTACAAAAATAATATTTTTGGAAAAAAGGAACATTTGCTATCTGACTGGGAGTCTCTTGAGTGAAAACATCCGAAGCTCATCCAAGGTAAACGATTTAATTTGATTGCTTTTCTGATTTTCTTGACCAGGTTGCCTGCTGCTAGCTAGTCATAATGCTATGCTAGGCTATCGATAAACTTACACAAATGCTTGTCTTGCTTTGGCTGTAAAGCATTTTTTCAAAATCTGAGATGATAGGGTGATTAACAAAAGGCTAAGCTGTGTTTCAATATATTTCACTTGTGATTTCATGAATAGGAATATTTTCTAGTAATATTTATGTCCATTGCGTTATGCTAATTAGTGTCAGTTGATGATTACGCTTCCGGACCCGGGATGGGTTGTAATCAAGATTAATATCTAACGGGTTAGCTTGTTATGGCTGCAATCCTGCTAACTGGATCGATATGACAACTACCAGTGAAAATAGAGGGCGCCAAATTCAAACCACAGAAATCTCATAATTACAATTCCTAAAACATACTTGTGTCTTATATCATTTTAAAGTTAATCTTGTTGTTAATCCCACCAAAGTGTCCGATTTCAAATATGCTTTTCAGCAAAAGCACTACAAACGATTATGTTAGGTCTCCACCAAACCACAATAAGCACAGCCATTTTCCAGCGAATTTAGCATTCACAAAAAGCAGAAATAGAGATAAAATGTATCACTAACCTTGAATTATCTTCATCAGATGACACTCATAGGACTTAATGTTACACAATACATGCATGTTTTGTTTGATAAAGTTCATATTTCTATAAAAAAATCTGAGTTTACATTGGCGTATTAGATTCACTAGTTCCAAAAATATCAAGTGATTTTGCATAGCCACATCGTTTCAACAGAAATACTCATCATAAATGTAGATGATAATACAAATTATACACATGGAATTATAGATATACCTCTCCTTAATGCAACCGCTGTGTCAGAATTCAAAAAAAGTTTACAGAAAAAGCCACCCATGCAATAATATGAGACGGAGCTCAGAAAAGTAGCCAAATTAGCCGCCATGTTGGAGTCAACAGAAACCAGAAAATACATGATAAATGTTTCCTTACCTTTGATGAACTTCATCAGAATGCAGTCCTAGGAATCCCAGGTCCACAATAAATGCTTGATTTGTTCGAAAATGTCCGTCATTTATGTCCAATTAGCTACTTTGGTTAGCGCGTTTGGTCACAATTCCAAAGTCACACTATAACGTGACGAAATGTCCAAAAGTTCCGTAACAGTCAGTAGAAACATGTCAAACGATGTACTGAATCAATCTTTAGAATGTTGTTTACATATATCTTGAATAACATTCCAACCGGAGAATTAGAATGACTTCAGATGACCGGTGGAATGCAGGTCCTTCCCCTGTGAACGCGCATGGTCAACTCATGGCAGTGGTGACTATTTCCTGTCCCATTCAACCCCCGTTCACATTAGAGTCATCATACAAAGTTCTATTGCCTGTTGACATCTAGTGGAAGGCGTAGGAAGTGAAAACTCATCCATATCTCGCTGTAATTTCAATGAGAGCTTGGTTGAAAATCTGCCACCCCCAGAAAAAATACAAACAGGAAGTGGAATTTCTCAGGTTTTTGCCTGCAATATGAGTTCTGTTATACTCACAGACATAATTCAAACAGTTTTAGAAACTTCAGAGTGTTTCCTATCCAATATTAATAATATGCATATTTTAACAACTGAGACTGAGGAGCTGGCCGTTTACAATGGGCACCTTTTCATCCAAGCTACTCAATACTGCCCCTGCAGCCATAAAAAGTTAAAGACCATGTTATCAGAGTTGATATCCTTGGCTTCATTAATATCTAACGGGTTAAAGACCTTGTTATCAGAGTTGATATCCTTGGCTTCATTAATATCTAACGGGTTAAAGACCATGTTATCAGAGTTGATATCCTTGGCTTCATTTATATCTAATGGGTTAAAGACCATGTTATCTGAGTTGATATCCTTGGCTTCATTAATATCTAATGGGTTAAAGACCATGTTATCAGAGTTGATATCCTTGGCTTCATTAATATCTAACGGGTTAAAGACCATGTTATCAGAGTTGATATCCTTGGCTTAATTTATATCTAACGGGTTAAAGACCATGTTATCAGAGTTGATATCCTTGGCTTCATTAATATCTAACGGGTTAAAGACCATGTTATCAGTTGATATCCTGCCTATCTAAGAGAGATACACTGTCGGAATCATCCAGAGAATGGAACAGAAACATAGAAGTGCATGCCTCACATTTCCAATACAACCTAACATTTGTGTTAGTTTTATCAATAGGGGTGCACTTTCTATGGAATGTCCATTAACACAGTCCACAACACCACTGAAGACTTCAGAGGGTTATAACATTTAGAGCAAATCAGTTGACTTTAGCGGAGTCACTTGCCATAGGCCTACGAGAGGGGGGGGGGGTGAACTACCAGCTGATCATACTTCAGGTGTGCAATGTTGCCTTTTTTTATTCTTCAATTAGTCGTGGCAGCAGTTATTTTATTTTGAGGCGTACCTATTCCAAGAAGTCTTCATTGATGAAGATTTTGGTTCCCTTCAGGCTCTCCTGAGAATCTTCTCCTTGTCTTTTGAACCTGATCAGTTTCACCACTATAGCAAAGAAAGTGAAATTCCTATGCACCCTCTCCATTTTGAGTTGATCTGCCAGGAGTCTCTTGGCCTTGACTTCTGTGTTTCAGTCTTTACAGCCTCAATTCCATCAATTAAAATGTTATTGTGCCTTGATTGTTTTTTTTTGGAAAAGTGCTTGTCAAGTGTTGTTTGGAAAATTGCGAAATCCTCAGACATGAGTTTAAATGCGATCTGGCTGGTTACTCCACCTCCGACTGCATAAATTCCAAACTGTGTTTAAATTCCATTACATCCTTAAACAGATCATCAACCCTTTTGTTGGTAGAATCCATAAAGAGTTGCAGGACGGACTTAAAGTTATTTTCCTGCAGATCTATTTGATATTTATAGAACTCTTTTTGTTGATCGAGCTGTTCATGGAGAGTAGTACTTAATACATATTCCTCTACTGCATTGAGTTTTGCAGCATTTTCCTGTCTAGTATTACAAGCGTGTTGTGAGCTACAATGTGTTTGTGAACACAGCCCACACCCCACCTCCCAAAAAACAAGCTACGCAAGTGAAATGGCAAACACACACAAGCAACATTATGATAAACAGATAGAAAGCGGAGAACTTGCAGTATGCGGGGCAGTAAGCCAAAAACACTGGTCAAAGATGCAGTGGTCGGAGCATTCGCTTACTCACAGAATGAGCAGCATGAATGATGTTAGAGTCCTTCCGGGTGAAGAGTAGTGCATTAATCCTCCTCTTGGAACTACCCATCCCGGATCCGGGAGAATTGTCATGAACTACACTAATTAGCATAGCGCAAAGGTCAAAAAATATTACTAGAAAATATTCATATTCATGAAATCACAAGTGAAATATAGTGAAACACAGCTTAGCCTTTTGTTAATCACCCTCTCATCTCAGCGTTTGAAATTATGCTTTACAGCCAAAGCAAGACAAGCATTTGTGTAAGTTTATCAATAGCCTAGCATAGCATTATGTCCAGCTAGCAGCAGGAAGCTTGGTCACGAAAATCAGAAAAGCAATCAAATTAACCTTTGACCTTTGTTTACCTTTGATGATCTTCAGATGTTTTCACTGACGAGACTCCCAGTTAGACAGCAAATGTTCCTTTTGTTCCATAAAAATTATTTTTATACCCAAAATACCTCCGTTTGTTGGTCACATTATGTTGAGAAATCCACCGGAAATAGAGGTCACGACAACGCCGAATTATATCCGTATAATAATCAACCCTCAAGGTGTTTTTCAAATATCTATTCGATAATATATAAACCGGGACAATTGGCTTTTCAGTAGGAGCGAGAGGAAAAATTACTACCTCTGTCTTTTACGCAAGAATCACTCTGAAAGGCCTCAGCTGGCCACTTACACAATGTAGTCGTTTAAGCTCATTCTTCAACATAAAGGCGTGAAACTACGTCAAAAGGCTGTAGACACCTTGGGAATACGTAGAAAAAGGAATCTGGTTGATATCCCTTTCAATGGCCAATAGGGGTGCATAGGAACACAACAGTTTCAAAATTAGAGGCACTTCCTGATTGGATTTTCCTCAGGGTTTCGCCTGCAATATCAGTTCTGTTATACTCACAGACAATATTTGACAGTTTTGGAAACTTTAGAATGTTTTCGATCCTAATCTGTCAATTATATGCATATTCTAGCATCTGGTCCTGAGAAATAGGCAGTTTACTTTGGGAACGTTATTTTTCCCCCAAAAAAAATAGTGCCCCCTAGTTTCAAGAGGATCCTCTCTCTATTTCACTCTTTCACTTTTTCTCTGTCTTCCCTTCATCTCCTGTGTCGTGTCTTTACTATCATTAAACTGAAGGCTTCGTTTTTATCAAAGATTCTCTGTAATTAGTTACTCGTTTAAACTGAATAATCATGTAACTGTAATTAACTAGGAAGTTGGGGCACCAAGGAAAGTATTCAGATTACAAAGTTATAATTTCCCAATATAACCTTTCAGATATTTTCATATCTGATCAATGAATTAATGGTTAATTAATTATTTACTTTACCTCACGTTAGTCTCATTCCAAACGTCGTAAATTGTTGGTTATCTGCATGAACCCAGTTTTCACTATGAGTCATCCATACATCAATTGTCTTAAATATTTTTTTTATTACTAACTAAGTAATTCACAGAAATGCTTAAACAAACAGTAAATATGGTTACATGAAATTATAGAATGTGGACTGACCCGGCATGGCGGCTTGTTTGACAAAAGGGGAATGGGGGTTTTAACAAGAAGTCACTACAGAGGTAATTATAACAATTAAAATGCTAATCCTTTACACATAAAAGCTCACTCATTCGGGAACAATTGCAATCAATATATATATTTACACTCAGTATGTCGTCTTGATCGCTGTTGAAAAGTCTTTCTTTTGAAGAATTGTCCGTCTCTCTCCCACTCTCTCTCCTGTCTTGGTTAGAGGGGATAGTTCAAAGTGACATTCGTTATAGAATGGATGTTTCGGCGGTTGTCGTTCTTCGCGTTCAATGATACCGAATTCCTAGCTGCAGACTAGTAATCAATATCAAAGACTTGTTCTTATTCTGTCAGTATCGATATTCTTAGACTTTAACCACGTGGTATGTTTAAAAAGATTCAGCAATGGTCTACACCTTTAGCCCTCTCGTAATTGCGGTAAGCTTGGTCTGCTGATAATTTCTCAAAGTTGGGTTTTATTCGGAATGGCAGAAGAGGGCTGTCACAGGATGCCTGACCCTAACTGGGCTCAGGGGCGGTCCTCTGATTTAGTTCAAATCAAAAGGGAATTGTATTTTTCTTCATTAAACAGTCCACAATCATATTACACAATTATACAAACAGTATCATACTCACTCATTCATCTTATACAACAATTGGATGTAAACCTCATATCTGAGGCTATTATATAAACAGCGTTATGGTAATGTGGCCACACCGTCTCTCTTGAGCTTCCCAAGTTGTGCCAAACGGACCAGTTCGTAGCTGGATTCTTCGCCGATCTTTCACACTTTCTCTGGAACATGAAATTTGTTCGTACCTCAAGTTCTGTGAGGTGGTAGGATTTCCTTTGTCTCCATGAAAAACTACTCTATAACTGTGTGTCCATGAGGGCTTCTCAGGAATTTACGACCTCTGACCACAGCAGTCTGGTTGTAGAAGCAGAGAGCGGGGGATGGTGCTCGCTGTACTCAAAGAGGGCAACATCATGACACCTGCCACTATGTTCTTTTGCCCTCTCTTTCTCATCTCTCGCTCTCTCACTCTCCCCATCTCTCCTTCTCTCTGTAGGTTGCAGATCGCCCAGGAGGAGCATCGTAGTGTGGAGGTTGAGAAGGTAACGTTGGAGCAACGTCTGAGGGACGAGATCAACGAAGCCAAGCAAGAGGCCCAGAGACTCGGTAAGCTACGGGAGGGAACAGAGAACGAGTGGAGCAGGCAGAAATACGCTGAGGAAGAGCTGGATCAGGTACACACACTGCATACAAACATACGTACACCTGTACATACACACACCTGTTTACACACATACACCTGTATACTGTACATACACAGCATACACACATTAACACACACACACACAAATATATATGCTTGTATACAGTGCATTTGGAATGTATTCAGACCCTGTGACTTTTTCCACATTTTGTACATTAGACTTTTTCTAAAATGGATTAAATCGTTTTTTAATACACAATATACACACAATACCCCATAACAACAAATCAAAAACAGTTTTTTTGAAATGTTTGCAAGTATATTAAAAACTCATATTACATTTACATAAGTATTCAGACGCTTTTCTCAGTACTTTGTTGAAGCGTTCCACCAAATCTTATTAATTTTAAAATGTTGATTACTTCCTCACAAAGGCCGTCAAACACCCGAGCTAACTGTCTTACCAGCTACTTCCAGATACAAATGAGAGAACACCCCATTTTACTCCCCCTAGCAGAGTTGGTTAGGCTGTTTTCATGTTATCCAGAGCGTTGGTGACTGTAACTGTGCTGCTGGCAACAGTTTAATTACACTTTTTTTGCCATATTCAACTGGTGTTGAGCGTTCGTAAATTCATCAGTTATTCTGCGCTCTGGCACATTCAAGAGTGCTCTGAAATTGGAGTAGATAGCCAGAACAAATTTACGAACGCACCCGAGGTAAACAATTAATCTTAATCCCAACTCATGAATCTGCAGGTAGATAACCAACCAGGTTCAATGTTAGCTAGCTTACATTAGGCTATAACTAGCAAAGCAAATGGCTCTCAGATACGAATAATAAGATCATATACATAACGTTAGCTTGTGAGCCAGCCAGCTATCGTTAGCTGGCTAGCTAACAGTACACATTAACTTGAAATTAAAATGTCTTTCTGTCAAAATTGGAAACGTGTAATATCTGAAAATGCAGCTAGCGAGACTATCTTACCCATAACGTTACATAATGGATGGACGCTTCTCCCTCCCTTCTCCCTGCCATGGTTGCCCTTAGTTTGAAGATGTAATCTGGAGACAGGTGTTTTCTCCATCTCCTTAGCTATCAAACTGACCAGCTCAAATAGACACAAGCGTGCTATATGGCAGACCAATCCAAACTCCTCTTTTGTCATGTCCAGCCCACTCATTCTCTCAGCCAACAATGGCTAGCAGGAAGGTTGCTGGCTTTTTCTGTGGTTAAACCAACTTAGCTCATAATTATATTTATTTATTTGTATTTACAGATGGCATACAAGTCTGTTATTAAGGCACACGAAAGTTCACATGTTCCAATAGGTATTTCCTGCAAAAAATACATTTGGATAAACTTATTTTTATGTTCAAATGGCTCTCCTGTGAAGTAGTGACCCGTGACATATGCCTAGTTTCCTGAATCAAGTCATATATGATGGGGGTTTCTGGGTTGCCAATTTTTATTTTATTTGTAATTTTTATTGCACCTTTATTTAATCAGGTGGCCAAGTTGAGAACAAGTTCTCATTTACAATTGCGACCTGGCCAAGTTAAAGCAAAGCAGTTCAACACATACAACAACACAGAGTTACACATGGAGTAAAACAAACATACAGTCAATAATACAGTAGAAAAATAAGTCTATATACGATGTGAGCAAATAAGGTGAGATAAGGGAGGTAAAGGCAAAAAAAAGGCCATGTGGCGAAGTAAATACAATATAGCAAGTAAAACACTGGAATGGTAGATTTGCATTGGAAAAATGTGCAAAGTAGAAATAAAAATAATGGGGTGCAAAGGAGAAAAATAAATAAATAAATAAATATATACAGTAGGGGAAGAGGTAGTTGTTTAGGCTAAATTATAGATGGGCTATGTACAGGGGCAGTAATATGTGAGCTGCTCTGACAGCTGGTGCTGAAAGCTAGTGAGGGAGATAAGTGTTTCCAGTTTCAGAGATTTTTGTAGTTCGTTCCAGTCATTGGCAGCAAAGAACTGGAAGGAGAGGCGGCCAAAGGAAGAATTGGTTTTAGGGGTTGACCAGAGAGATATACCTGCTGGAGCGTGTGCTACAGGTGGGTGCTGCTATGGTGACCAGCGAGCTGAGATAAGAGGGGACTTTACCTAGCAGGGTCTTGTAGATGATCTGAAGCCAGTGGGTTTGGTGACGAGTATGAAGTGAGGGCCAGCCAACGGGAGCGTACAGGTCGCAGTGGTGGGTAGTATATGGGGCTTTGGTGATAAAACAGATGGCACTGTGATAGACTTCATCCAATTTATTGAGTAGGGTATTGGAGGCTATTTTGTTAATGACATCGCCGAAGTCGAGGATCGGTAGGATGGTCAGTTTTTCGAGGGTATGTTTGGCAGCATGAGTGAAGGATGCTTTGTTTTGCGAAATAGGAAGCCAATTCTAGATTTAACTTTGGATTGGAGATGTTTGATGTGAGTCTGGAAGGAGAGTTTACAGTCTAACCAGACACTTAGGTATTTGTAGTTGTCCACATATTCTAAGTCAGAACCGTCCAGAGTAGTGATGCTGGGCAGGAGGGCAGGTGAAGGCAGCGATCGGTTGAAGAGCATGCATTTAGTTTTACTTGTATTTAAGAGCAGTTGGAGGCCACGGAATGAGAGTTGTATGGCATTGAAGCTCGTCTGGAGGGTTGTTAACACAGTGTCCAAAGAAGGGCCAGAAGTATACAGAATGGTGTTGTCTCACCAGCAGCAAGAGCGACATCATTGATGTATACAGAGAAGAGAGTCGGCCCAATAATTGAACCCTGTGACACTCCCATAGAGACTGCCAGAGGCCCGGACAACAGGCCCTCCGATTTGACATAGTGAACTCTATCAGAGAAGTAGTTGGTGACCCAGGCGAGGCAATCATTTGAGAAACCAAAGCTATCGAGTCTGCCGATGAGGATTGACAGAGTCGAAAGCCTTGGCCACGTCAATTAATACGGCTGCACAGTATTGTTTCTTATCGATGGCGGTTAAGACATCGTTTAGGACCTTGAGCGTGGCTGAGGTGCACCCATGACCAGCTCTGAAACCAGATTGCATAGCGGAGATTGGGATGCAGTGCAGTGGGATTCGAAATGGTCGGTAATCTGTTTGTTGACTTGGCTTTCGAAGACCTTAGAAAGGCAGGGTAGGATAGATATAGGTCTGTAGCAGTTTGTGTGTAGAGTGTCCCCCGCTTTGAAGAGGGGGATGACCGCAGCTGATTTCCAATTTTTGGGGATCTCAGACAAATCAAATCAAATTTATTTATATAGCCCTTCGTACATCAGCTGATATCTCAAAGTGCTGTACAGAAACCCAGCCTAAAACCCCAAACAGCAAGCAATGCAGGTGTAGAAGCACGGTGGCTAGGAAAAACTCCCTAGAAAGGCCAAAACCTAGGAAGAAACCTAGAGAGGAACCAGGCTATGTGGGGTGGCCAGTCCTCTTCTGGCTGTGCCGGGTCGAGATTATAACAGAACATGGCCAAGATGTTCCAATGTTCATAAATGACCAGCATGGTCAAATAGTAATAAGGCAGAACAGTTGAAACTGGAGCAGCAGCACGGCCAGGTGGACTGGGGACAGCAAGGAGTCATCATGTCAGGTAGTCCTGAGGCATGGTCTTAGGGCTCAGGTCCTTCGAGAGGGAGAAAGAAAGAGAGAAAGAGAGAGAGAATTAGAGAGAGCACACTTAAATTCACACAGGACACTGAATAGGACAGGAGAAGTACTCCAGATAAAACAAACTGACCCTAGCCCCCCGACACATAAACTACTGCAGCATAAATACTGGAGGCTGAGACAGGAGGGGTCAGGAGACACTGTGGCCCCATCCGAGGACACCCACGGACAGGGCCAAACAGGAAGGATATAACCCCACCCACTTTGCCAAAGCACAGCCCCCACACCACTAGAGGGATATCTTCAACCACCAACCAGACAACACGAAAGAGAGGTTGAACAGGCTAGTAATAGGGGTTGCAACAATTCCGGCATATCATTTTAGAAAGAAAGGGTCCAGATTGTCTACCCCGGCTGATTTGTAGGGGACCAGATTTTGCAGCTCTTTCAGAACATCAGATGACTGGATTTGGGAGAAGGAGAAATGGGGAATGCTTGGGCGAGTTGCTGTGGGGGAGTACAGTACAGTTGACCGGGGTAAGGGGTAGCCAGTTGGAAAGCATGGCCAGCTGTAGAAAAATGCTTATTGAAATGTTAAATTATAGTGGATTTATCGGTGGTGACAGAGTTTCCTATCAGCTGGGAGAAGGTGTTCTTATTCTCCATGGACTTTACAGCTTGAAAGCCAATGCTGCTTGAAAAGTGGTCTTCAAATTTGCAAGTTTACAATCCATAGGCAACCAATTTGAAGAAGACAATGCTCTCCAATCATTGACTGATCACTCCCAACCCATAGGAATTCCCACTCAGATGACTACTTTTAAATAGTGAAAGCCCTCAATGACAATGTCTATACCAAAATGAGTTATTTACATCTAGAGTCCTATTTATCTCTACGATTGACACTGAAACACATGTTATTTTGGCTGAATAAGGATAGGTAAACTGATCATTTAAACATCTAACAACCTAATAAAATGTTGCATAAGTAAATGTAATACTATCAATTTTGAGATTCATACAATCAACATTAAACATTTTTTTGAGAACAATAGAGATTAGATTTCTCTCAATTAAATTAAAAAATGTTGAAGATCAGGCTAAAAAACTGGTATGCAAAAAAATATATAAAAAATAAAACAGTGACACTTGGACAGATATTGACACATTCAATACTGTCTTGCACACTCTTGCCTGCATCTAGCTGATCTAGGGTGTATTCGTTAGTACAACGGTTGCAAACAAGAGTTTCTATTGGAAAAATGCAGGTATGTTTATCCCTGTTTTGTTCCGTTTGCTTCCGTTTAAGAAATGTTTTTCAACAGAATCTGTGGAATGAATACACCCCTGATCATGCGTAAGCACAGTTCACTTTCATAGCAGCCACGTTGTATTCCTTCTCACATCTATGCGATCTCCTCCTCTCACCATTTCCCTTCGTTTGTGGAATTCAATGCACAACACATCAGCTGTATGTGACCAGGCGAAAACACCTACACACAGCCTACATCGTTGTCACCATATTAGCTACGTAACGTAAGTAACGTCATAGTCAATATAGCTAATAGAAGTAGCGTGTTAGTAAACCCACTACAATCATGCAGTAACTTTACAGTGTATAGTCAATTAATAGTTTAGCAGTTACACTGGCGGGCCCCGGTGGCAATAAATTAGTAAAACCAAAAGCTTACCTTGACTTGGAAAAGTTCCAGTGTTGTGTTTGATAGCCAGCTAGCTAACATAGCATGTTTGAGTAGGGTAAACTAGCTAGCTGCATTTGCTAGCTAAGTAGATGGAAAAAATGTATACTCTCTCGCTCTCACTTATCCTTCATTTTTGAAGAAGTTCATTTGTTCAAAACTTTTCAACTATTGCATTTCTCACTCTTTGAGTCAACTATTCACCACATGTTATCCACTGCAGTGCTAGCTATCTGTAGCTTATGCTTTCAGTACTAGATTAATTCTCTGATCCATTGATTGGGTGGACAACATGTCATTTCATGCTGCAAGAGCTCTGATAGGTTGGATGACGTCCTCTGGAAGTTGTCATAATTACTGTGTAAGTCTATGGAAGGAGGTGAGAACCATGAGCCTCCTAGGTTTTGTATTGAAGTCAATGTAATCTAGCTCTCCTCCAGCTACACCATAGTGTAGCTGGGATTACTGGGATTACTGTAGACCTTCATTGCAAAACAATCTATTTTAATCAATTATTTCGTGCCGTGAATATATTTAGTATAGTTTTATCTAAAAAGGATATATCTTTTTAAATGTTTTACAATTTACATTTTTCTAAGTCACTGACGATGGTCCTCCCCTTCCTCCTCTGAGCAGCCTCCACTGACCTGCATACACACCTCTACACACACCTACACACACACATACACTCATACACACACATAACATACATTCATGTGTGTATGTCTGTGAGCGTGCATGGGTGTGTATGTGTGTGTGTATACCTGTGTGTGTCCATCTGTTTGTTTATGTGTGTATGCACGTGTGCATACGTCTGTGTGTGCGTATACCTGTGTATATACTTGTGTGTGTATGTGTGTATCCAGGTGCGTATGGCCCTGAAGAAGGCAGAGCGCGAGCTGGAGTCTCGGGCCTGCTGGTCTCCCCCTGATGCCCTTAAGACCTGGCTGCAGCTGACCCATGAGATAGAGGTCCAGTACTACAACATCAAGAAACAGAGTGCTGAGAAACAACTACTTCAGGCCAAAGAAGGGGTGAGACACGCACATACATACAGAAATCAAATCATATCAAAACATTTTGGTCACATACACATATAGTGGCAAGAAAAAGTATATGAACCCTTTGCAATTACTTGGATTTCTGCATAAATTGGTCATACAATTTTATCGGATCTTCATCTAAGTCACAACAATAGACAAACACAGTGTGCTTAAATTAATAACATACACACATTATTGTATTTTTCTTGTCTATTGAATACAATTTAAACATTCACAGTATAGGTTGGAAAAACTATGTGATCCCCTAGGCTAATGACTTCTCCAAAAGCTAATTGGAGTCAGGAGTCAGCTAACCTGGAGTCCAATCAATGAGATGAGATTGGAGATGTTGGTTAGAGCTGCCTTGCCCTATAAAAAACACTCACAAAATTTGAGTTTGCTATTCACAAGAAGCATTGCCTGATGTGAACCATGCCTCAAACAAAAGAGATCTCATAAAAACTGAGATTAAGAATTGTTGATTTTCATAAAGCTGGAAAGGGTTACAAAAGTATCTCTAAATGCCTTGATGTTCATCATTCCACAGTAAGACAAATTGTCTATAAATGGAGAAAGTTCAGCACTGTTGCTACTCTCCCTAGGAGTGGCCGTCCTGCAAAGATGACTGCAAGAGCACAGCGCAGAACGCTCAATGAGGTTAAGAAGAATCCTAGAGTGTCAGCTAGACTTACAGAAATCTCTGGAACATGCTAACATCTCTGTTGACTACTCTACGATACGTAAAACACTAAACAAGAATGGTGTTCATGGGAGGACACCACGGAAGAAGCCACTTCTGTCCAAAAAAAACATTGCTGAAGTTTGCAAAAGTGCACCTGGATGTTCCACAGCACTACTGGCAAAATATTCTGTGGACAGGTGAAATTACACTTGAGTTGTTTGGAAGGAACACACAACACTATGTGTGGAGAAAAAAAGTCTCAGCACACCAACATCAAAACCTCATCCCAGCTGTAAAGTATTGTGGAGGGAGCATCATGGTTTGGGGCTGCTTTGCTGCCTCAGGGCCTGGACAGCTTGCTATCATCAACAGAAAAATTAATTCCCAAGTTTATCAAGACATTTTGCTGGAGAATATAGGCTATCTGTCCGCCAATTGAAGCTCAACAGAAGGTGGGTGATGCAGCAGGACAACAACACAAAACACAGAAGTAAATCAACAACAGAATGGCTCCAACAGAAGAAAGTACGCCTTCTGGAGTGGCCCAGTCCTGACCTCAACCCGATTGAGATGCTGTGGCATGACCTCAAGAGAGCAGTTCACACCAGACATCCCAAGAATATTGCTGAACTGAAACAGTTTGTAAAGAGGGATGGTCCAAAATTCCTCCTGACTGTTGTGCAGGTCTGATCCACAACTACAGAAAACATTTGGTTGAGGTTATTGCTGCCAAAGGAGGGTCAACCAGTTATTAAATCCACTTGCCCCACCCTGCACTGTGAATGTTTACACGGTGTGTTCAATAAAGACATGAAAATGTATAATTGTTTGTGTTATTAGTTTAAAACTGTGTTTGTCTATTGTTGTGACCTAGATGAGAATCAGATCAAATTTCATGACCAATTTATGCAGAAATCCAGGTATTTCCAAAGGGTTGACATACTTTTTCTTGCCACTGTATTTTGCAGATGTTATTGCGGGTGTAGTGAAATGCTTGTGTTCCTAGCTCGAACAGTGCGGTAGTGTCTAACAATTCCCAACAATGCACACAAATCTAAAAGTAAAAGAATGGAATTAAGAAATATATAAAAATGAGATTGAGCAATGTCGGAGTATACAGTAGAATAGCATACAGTATATACATATGAGGTGAGTAGTATGTAAACATTATTAAAGTGACTAGTACATAATGTTGCTGCTACCGTCTCTTACCACCGAAAATAACTTCTGGACATCAGAAAAGTGATTACTCACCGCAGACTGGAAGAAACTTTTCCTTTAACGAGTCCGACGAGAAGGATATCCTGCTTTCACTGGAACAGGCCCAGATCCACACCTTTTGTGTGACACTTGAAAAGGGGCCACAGATCGGGAGTCCTTCTGAAAATCCGGAGGCGAGCGAGTAAACTCCCACTGCCTTCCATTCTTCTCGCTAACGTGCAATCATTTTAAAATAAAATGGAGGACCTGAGATTAAGATTATCCTACCAATGTGACATTAAAAACTGTAACATCTTATGTTTCACCGAGACGTGGCTGAACGAAGATACAGACAATATAGAGCTAGCGGGATTTTCCATGCACCGGCAGAACAGAGACGCTACCTCTGGTAAGACGAGGGGGGTGGGGGGTTGTCAATAACAGCTGGTGCGCGATGTCTAATATTAAAGAAGTCTCGAGGTATTGCTCGCCTGAGGTAGAGTACCTGTTAATAAGCTGTAGAGCACACTATCTACCAAGAGAGTTCTCATCTATATCATTCGTAGCCATCTATTTACCACCACAAAACGAAGCTGGCACTAAGACCGCTCTCAACCAACTCTATAAGGCCATAAGCAAAGAAGAAAATGCTCACCCAGTAGTGGCGCTCCTATTGGCCGGTGAACTTAAATCAGTTTTACCAAATTTTTACCAGCATGTCACATGTGCAACCAGGGAAGAAAAAAATCCTAAACCACCTTTACTCCACACAAAGAGATGCATACAAAACTCTCCCCCGTCCTCCATTTGGAAAATCTGACCATAATTCTATCCTCCTGATTCCTACTTACAAACAGAAACTAAAGCAGGAAGTACCAGTGACTCGCTTAATACGGAAGTGGTCAGATGATGCGGATGCTACACTACAGGACTGTTTTGCTAGCACAGACTGGAATATGTTCCAGGATTCATCCAGTGGCATTGAGGAGTACACCACCTCAATCATCGGCTTCATCAATAAGTGCATCAATGTCGTCGTCCCTAGTGACCGTACGTACATATCCCAAGCAGAATCCATGGATTACAAGCAACGTCAGCACCAAGCTAAAGGCTAGACGAACCTTCAAACCAACAAAGCGTCAACACAGGATTAAGATTGAATCCTACTACACCGGCTCTGACGCCCGTTGGATGTGGCAGGGCTTGAAAACTATTACGAACTACAAAGGGAAACCCAGACGTGAGCTGCCCAGTGACGTGAGCGTACCAGACGAGCTAAATGCATTTTATGCTCGCTTCAAGGTAAGCAACACTGATGCATGCACGAGAGCACCAGCTGTTCTGGATGACTATGTGATAACACTCTCGGTAGCCGATGTGAACAAGACCTTTAAACAGGTCAACATTCACAAAGCCGCTGGGCCAGACGGATTACCAGGACGTGTACTCAAAGCATGCGCGGACCAACCGTCAAGTGTCTTCACTGACATTTTCATCCTCTCCCTGACCGAGTCTGTAATATCTACATGTTTCAAGCAGACCACCATAGTCCCTGTGCCCAAGGAAGCGAAGGTTACCTGCCTAAATGATTACCGCCCATGGCACTCACGTTGGTAGCCATGAAGTGTTTTGAAAGGCTGGTCATGGCACACATCAACAGCATCCTCCTGGACACCCTAGACCCACTCCAATTCACATACCGCCCCAACAGATTCACAGATGACTCAATCTCAATCGCGCTCCACACTCCCCTTTCTCACCTGGACAAAATAAACACCTATGTGAGAATGCTGTTAATTGACTACAGCTCAACGTTCAACACCATAATGCCCACGAATCGCATCACTAAGCTAAGGACTCTGGGACTAAACACCCCCCTCTGTAACTGGATCATGGACTTCCTGATGGGTCGCCCCCAGGTGATAAGAGTAGGCAACAACACGTCTGCCACGCTTGATCCTTAACACTGGGGCCCCTCAGGGGTATGTGCTTAGTCCCCTCCTGTGTTCCCTGTTCACCCACGAAGGCGTGGCCAAACACAACTCCAACTCCATCATTTAGTTTGCTGATGACACCACAGTGGTAGGCCTGATCACCGACAACGATGAGACGGCCTATAGGGAGGAGGTCAGAGAACTGGCAGTGTGGTGTCAGGACAACAATCTCGCCATCAATGTGAGCAAGACAAAGGAGCTGATCATGGCCTACAGGAAAAGGCGGGCCGAACAGGCTCACATTAACATCGACAGGGCTGTAGTGGAGTGGGTCAAGAGTTTCAAGTTCCTTGGTGTCCACATCACCAACAAACTATCATGGTCCAAACACACCAAGACAGTTGTGAAGATGGCACAACAGAACTTCTTCCCACTCAGGAGACTGAAAAGATTTGGCATGGGTCCCCAGATCCTCAAAAGGTTCTATAGCTGCACAATCAAGAGCATCCTGACCGGTTGCATCACCGCCAGGTATGGCAACTGCTCGGCATCTGACCGTAAACTGCTACAGAGGGTAATGCAAACGGCCCAGTGCATCACTGGGGCCAAGCTCCCTGCCATTCAGGACCTATATAATAGGCAGTGTCAGAGGAAAGCCCATAAAATTGTCAGAGACTACAGTCACCCAAATTATAGACTGTTTTCTCTGCTACCACACGTCAAGCGGAGCACCAAGTCTAGGACCAAAAGGCTCCTCAACAGCTTCTACTCAATTCATAAAATGTAAAAAAATATATTTTCAAAAATACATTGACCCCCCCCCTCCCTTTTGTACACTCGCTGTTTGTTTCTTACATATGCGTGGTCACTTCTATATCTATGTATATAGCCACATTATTGTTATTCTTAATGTGTTACTTTTATTTTTATTTTTTATTTTAGTATACTTGGTAAATATATTTTTCTTCTTGAACTGCACTGTTGGTTAAGGGCTTGTAAGTAAGCATTTCAAGGTAAAGTCTACACTTGTTGTATTCGGCACATGTGACAAAGTTTTGATTTAGTGTTACATTATTAAAGTGGCCAGTGATTCCAAGTCTATGTATATAGGGCAACAGCCTCTAAGGTGCAGGGTTGTGTAACTGTGTGGAAGCCGGCTAGTGATGGCTGTTTAGCAGTCTGATGTCCTTGAGGTAGAAGCTGTTTTTCAGTCTCTCGGTCTCAGTTTTGATGCACCTGTACTGACCTCACCTTCTGGATGATAGCGGGGTGAACAGGCAGTGGCTCGGGTGGTTGATGTCCTTGATTATCTTTTTGCGTGCTCTAGGTGTCCTGGAGGGCAGGTAGTTTGCCCACGTTGATGTGTTGGGCAGACTGCATCACCCTCTGGAGAGCCCTGCGTTTGTGGGTGGTGCAGTTGCTGTACCAGGCAGTGATACAGCCCGACAGGATTCTCTCAATTGTGCATCTGTAAAATGCACAATTGGGGGTTTTAGGGGCCAAGCCAAATTTCTTCAGCCTCTTCACCACACTGTCTGTGTGGGTGGACCATTTCAGATTGTCAGTGATATGTATGCGGTAAGGAACTTGAAGTTTTCCACCTTCTCCGCTGCGGTCCCGTTGATCTGGATAGGGGCATGCTCCCTCTGCTGTTTCCTGAAGTCCACGATCAGCTTCTTTCTTTTGTTGATGGCCCGTCAGGATGTCCAGAACACAGTTGCACAGGGCGGGGTTCAGACCCAGGGCCCCGAGCATAATGATGAGCTTTGAGGGTACAATGGTGTTGAATGCTGAGCTATAGTCAATTGACAGCATTCTTACATAGTTATTCCTCCTGCCAGATGGGATTGGGCATTATGCAGTGCGATGGTGATTGCATCGTTTGTGGATCTATTTGGGCGGTAAGCAAATTGAAGTGGGTCTAGGGTGTCAGGTAAGGTAGAGGTGATATGATCCTTATAACTAGCCTCTCAAAGCATGATGACAGAAGTGAGTGATATGGGGCGATAGTCATTTGGTTACACAGAAACACACACACACACATGAACTTGGTGAGAAAGTTGATGATGGTGGTTTTGTGAATTATGATGGTGCTGATGATGATGATATAGGCTGACAAGATCAAGAAGAAGAGGAGCACCCTGTTTGGGACGTTCCATGTGGCTCATAGCTCCTCCCTGGACGACGTTGATCACAAGATCCTGACTGCCAAGTAAGTTCAGTCAACCGACTTTACCTTGTTCAGCCAACCGACTTTACCTTGTCCAGCCAACTGACTTTACCTTGTTCAGCCAACCGACTTTACCTTGTTCAGCCAACCGACTTTACCTTGTTCAGCCAACCGACTTTACCTTGTTCAGCCAACCGACTTTACCTTGTTCAGCCAACCGACTTTACCTTGTTCAGCCAACTGACTTTACCTTGTTCAGCCAACTGACTTTACCTTGTCCAGCCAACTGACTTTTCAAACTGACTTCACCTTTCATAGCCAACAGACTTTACCTTGTTCAGCTAACAGCCTTTACCTTGTTCAGCGAACAGACTTCACCTTATTCAGCCAACCGACTTTACATTGTTCAGCCAACTGACTTTACAAACTGACTCCACCTTTTTCAACCAATTGACTTGACTGTGTTCTGCCAACTGACTTTACAAACTGACGTCACCTTTTTCAGCCAATTGACTTGACTGTGTTCTGCCAACTGACGTTACGTTTTTCAGCAAGATGACTTTACATTGTTCAGCCAAATGTCTTTAAATTTCTCAGCCAACAGACCAAGTGACTTTACCTTGTTGGGTTACACACCTCAAAGGTCCTTAAGGCTCTTTCCATTTTTCTCTCTCCCCCTTACTCTGTCTTTTCTCTCTCCTCTTGTCTGTCACCCCCCTCTCTAGGCAGGCTCTAGGTGAGGTGACGGCTGCTCTGAGGGAGAAACTTCACCGCTGGCAGCAGTTGGAGTCTCTTACAGGCTTACCATTGGTCAATAACCCCGGTCTGCCCGCCCTGGCTGCTGCCCTCAACCTAGACCCCGCCTTCCTGGGCCTGCACCCGAAGACCCCGCAGCACCTAATCCTATCAGACGATTTAGACGACATGGACGAGGATATCCTGTCCCCAGGGACGCTGCGGTGTACGTGTCATCACTTTGCGCTTCTTCGCCCACCGACACATCACTCTGTGTTAGATAGGGTATTAGTGGCTCCGGGATGAGGTGTCCCGGTTGTACAGATTGAGGATCAGTTTCCCTTCACTCAATCCTAACCTTAACTGCAAAACTGTCAAAGTGCCTTTTAACCACCCTCCTGTCTTGTCCTGTATGTGCACAACGTTGATTGTATCAAACACTTCTTCCTGAACAAGTGACTTGTACTGGTGATTAGCTGTGCCAGGTCAATGGTATCCTACCTTCTCACCACTCTCCTTTTGGATGATCTCCTCATATTCTGTCCTGATTGGTTGGTTTCCTCACATTCATCATCTGTCCCGTGATTGGCTATCCTCAGACGCGGCCTGGCAGATGGACCGGCGAGTGAGTGACCTCTGGCCAATGAGCGGCATCTCCGACAGCCAATCCCCATGGAAGTATTCTGGTTGGGCCCACCCTCCTTTACTCTCCTTGCCAATCCTAACCAAGCACTACTAATGTACCCTTCCAACCTCCCTTTTCTCTTTCCTCTGTGGATTCTCCCACATAGACAGACTACCCCTTCTGCTCCACTACCTGTGGAATGGTCCACTGTCTCTCAGGAGCAGTGGAGTTGAGCCGGACGGGGTGAGGCGGGGAGATGGGGGGGTTGATCTTATCTTGTGGAGAAGCGACAAGAATTTGCCACTTTATAACCACTCATCACATGCCCTCTCTCTTTCTCTCCCCTCTTTTTCTCTCCTTCTCTCTCCCCATATCTCTACACAAATCAGACATTCTATCCAACTGGAAGACTTCCTCCTTTTTCACTCTTCCTTCAGAAAGGGTGTTTATTATTTATCCTCCTCTCCTGTCTTCCCTCTATTGCTGACTAACCTCCACTTGCAGGTCTACAGTTTTTCTGTCCCTCCACGTCTTCTGGCTGGTACACCAGGATATTTGCACATTGGGTTTTCAGTCAGAACACTTTATTTTCTCAGAACATAAAAACATCTGATAAAATATGATTTCTAGCATGTCTGTCACTTCCTATATACACTGAGTGTACAAAACATCAGGAACACCTTACTAATATTGAGTTTGCCAACAGTCTCAATTCGTCGGCGCTTGGACTCTACAAGGTGTCGAAAGCGTTCCACAGGGATGCTGGTCCATGTTGACTCCAATGCTTCCCACAGTTGTGTCAAGTTGGCTGGATGTCCTTTGGGTGGTGGACCATTCTGATGCACACAGGAAATTGTTGAGCCTGAAGAATGCTCCAGCGTTGCAGTTTTTGACATACTCAAACCGGTGCGCCTGGCACCTCCTACCATGCCCCATTCAAAGGCACTTAAATATTCACCCTCTGAGTGGCACACAAACAATCCATGTCTCAATTGTCTGAAGGTTTAAAAAAAAAACATATTTCAACCTGTCTCCTCCCCTTCATCTTCACTGATTGAAGGGGATTTAACAAATGACATCAATAAGGATTCAGCTTTCACCTGGATTCACCTGGTCAATCAGTGTCATGGACAGAGCAGGTGTTCTTAATGTTTTGTCCACTCAGTGTATATACAGTATCTGTGCCGAAACTCTCATTCTACAACAGACTTTCATTGATGCATTATATTAAGAACTTTTTTTTTTTTAATAGAAACTATTGGAACCAAGACTTAAAAGTGTCCGTAAAATGTATATAGGTTCAGAAGTTTTATGAAACAGCACAGTTAAAAAATATATGGCAAATAGAAATCCAACTAGATGGTCTTCCGAGATTGATGAGAGGGGGGTTGAGGGTAGCTGAAGGATGGGATTAAAAACAAACAGAAGATGACTATTGTAAAATACTGTGTCTGTAAAATATATATAGTATGTATAAACTTGAAGTAGAATCCATTAGTTTACTCCAATTAGGGGAGGGGTGGTAGGGTTAGGGGAAAATAATAAAGGAAAATAGATTTTTGAAAAAAAAATATATATATATATATATATATTGTATTTACAAAAAAATATATTGGGGTTGAAAATGATGCAGACAATGACAATCTTAACTGCAATATTAAAGCTGATCTACCCCCCCAAAAAATACTTAAAAGGAACTGTTGGCACAAGATGGAGGGAAAATTGGAGCATTACTAACGAAATTGCCAGTAACGAAAAGGTACGCTTAATCCAGTATAAACAAATGTATAACATGTATTATTCAAGAGACAAAATTCACAAATTATACAGCACAATGACAGAGTCATGTCTTAAGTGTAAAACTAATATTGACTCAATAATCCCTGCTTTCTGGGAATGCGATGAAGTCCAAAAAACGATGGGCGGAGCTAGAAAGTTTGCTGTCAGAAGTATTACTATTACAATATAAATGTAGTTTTATTCGGTCTGTCTACATTTTTCAAGACATGGCACATGGGGGGGGGGGTAGTGAGATACCCAATGGGCTGGACGATTCTCTTCTCATCGCTCATCTTGAAAAAAACGTATACTAAAGCATGGAAATCAAACAATCCGCCAACATTAACACAAAATGTTATGATTTATTATTGAAATAGCATGGGTGACCGAGAAAAACTCATTGGTACAATTTAAGGCCAAGTGGCAAACGTTAATGGGGGCAGTAGGGATGGGGGTGTGAGCATGCGTGTCTGGACAGATGAGATGTAGTCGTTTGTGTGCGTCTGTATGTTTTTGTTCTTATGTATATGGCTGTATTTGGAGTGAAAACAAAAATAAAAATAAAATGTATTTAAAAAAAATAATACTGCAAACATTACTGCAAACATACATGGGACTCTGTGTGCTAAAGACTTTAGTATTTTTCCAACGGTGCAGTTGAGTCTGGCTCTGCACAATCCCACCTCCAATCTCAGCTTCATTATGCCTAAACACTCCCAGGCTTTATCAGTACAGTATCATACCCTTATATCACATTCCTCTCTGTGGAGGATTATACTGTATTTGTGATGATTGTGCATGTGTGTCTGCAGTATACAGTGTATAACGTTTTTGTGTTCCTTTCCTCCTTTAGCTCCCAACCTGATGCCCCTGCGACAGCGCCCGGGAGACCCCTCACTGTCCCTGGGCTATCAGAGGTTGGTAGAGGCTCACCCGGAGGTCCTCAGGGCAAGGGATGTGGTCTATAATCTTCCTGCCCACCCCAGCCCCACGCTCACCAGTTTCGCAGCCACTCCATTGGCCAGCTGGAGTTCCTTCCTATGCCTTCTCTCTTTTCCTCCCTCTCACATCCCTCCCCACTCGCTGTCCACCCCTCCCCAGCCATCCATCCGTCTGTCCTCTGAAGGCACTTGTTTTTCCACTCTGCTCTTCCACTCCTCCCATTTCCAGTCTCTTGAGACTTTGTCTGATCTCCCACCCACAGGGAGCGCTACAGCCAGTCTACAACGCTCTGGCAGCTTTGTGTACACACACACACACACACACACACATACACACACACACAGCCAGATCCCAACGCTTAGACTCCTGCAGCTTTGGGTACACACACACACTCACAGCCAGATCCCAACGCTTATACTCCTACAGCTTTGGGTACACACACACACACTCACAGCCAGATCCCAACGCTTAGACTCTTGAAGCTTTGGGTACACACACTCACAGCCAGATCCCAACGCTTAGACTCCTGAAGCTTTGGGTACACACACACTCACAGCCAGATCCCAACACTTTGAATCCTGCAGCTTTGGGTACACACACACTCACAGCCAGATCCCAACGCTTAGACTCCTGCAGCTTTGGGTACACACACTCACAGCCAGATCCCAACGCTTAGAATCCTGAAGCTTTGGGTACAAACACACACAGACAGACGGACGGACGGACTCACTCACTCACTCACTCCTGCAGCTTTAGGTACCCATCTCTCTCACCATGGCAACATGCTCTAGCATATAGTAACACACACACTCAGTCACACAAACACACACTCAGCATGACTTGGATGAGCTGGCCCGGCTTGACCCATGCTTGTTTCTTATATATGTCTCTCTTACGAGATTTTGAATCTGTAGTTGATCATATGCATTATATTTTTCCATGTTAGTAATTTAGCAGACGCTCTTATCCAGTAGTGAGTGCATACATTTTCATACTTGTTTTCCATGCTGGTCCCCCATGCTCTACCAACTGAGCCACATGGGACTAGTATAGTCTCACGCTTCATTTGTTCATCCTCTAGCCCTCCATTCACCCCTCTCCCTTTACCTACCCCCTCCCTCACCCCTCTCCCTTTACCTACCCCCTCCCTCACCCCTCTCCCTTTACCTCCCCCTCCCCCAACCCTCCCCATTTACCTATCCCCTCCCTCACCCCTCTCCCTGTACCTACCCCATCCCCCACCCCTCTCCCTTTACCTACCCCATCCCCCACCCCTCTCCCTTTACCTACCCCATCCCTCACCCCTCTCCCTTTACCTACCCCCTCCCTCACCCCTCTCCCTTTACCTACCCCATCCCTCACCCCTCTCCCTTTACCTACCCCCCTCCCTCACCCCTCTCCCTATACCTACCCCATCCCTCACCCCTCTCCCTTTACCTACCCCATCCCTCACCCCTCTCCCTTTACCTACTCCATCCCTCAGCACTCTCCCTTTACCTACCCCCTCCCTCACCCCTCTCCCTTTACCTCCCCCCTGCCTCACCCCTCTCCCTTTACCTACCCCCTCTCTCACCCCTCTCCCTTTACCTACCCCCTCCCTCACCCCTCTCCCTTTACCTCCCCCCCTGCCTCACCCCTCTCCCTTTACCTACCCCATCCCCCGCCCCTCTCCCTTTACCTACCCACTCCCTCACCCCTCTCCCTTTACCTACCCCATCCCTCACCACTCTCCCTTTAACTACCCCCCTCCCTCACCCCTCTCCCTTTACCTACCCCATCCCTCACCACTCTCCCTTTTACCTACCCCCTCCCTCACCCCTCTCCCTTTACCTACCCCCTCCCTCACCCCTCTCCCTTTACCTACCCCCTCCCTCACCACTCTCCCTTTACCTACCCCCTCTCCCTTTACCTCCCCCCTGCCTTACCCCTCTCCCTTTACCTCCCCCCTGCCTCACCCCTCTCCCTCTCCCTTTACCTACCCCCTCCCTCACCCCTCTCCCTTTACCTCCCCCCTGCCTCACCCCTCTCCCTTTACCTACCCCCTCCCTCACCCCTCTCCCTTTACCTACCCCCTCCCTCACCCCTCTCCCTTTACCTCCCCCCTGCCTCACCCCTCTCCCTTTACCTACCCCATCCCCCGCCCCTCTCCCTTTACCTACCCACTCCCTCACCCCTCTCCCTTTACCTACCCCATCCCTCACCACTCTCCCTTTAACTACCCCCTCCCTCACCCCTCTCCCTTTACCTACCCCATCCCTCACCACTCTCCCTTTTACCTACCCCCTCCCTCACCCCTCTCCCTTTACCTACCCCCTCCCTCACCCCTCTCCCTTTACCTACCCCCTCCCTCACCACTCTCCCTTTACCTACCCCCTCTCCCTTTACCTCCCCCTGCCTTACCCCTCTCCCTTTACCTCCCCCCTGCCTCACCCCTCTCCCTCTCCCTTTACCTACCCCCTCCCTCACCCCTCTCCCTTTACCTACCCCCTCCCTCACCCCTCTCCCTTTACCTACCCCATCCCCCACCCCTCTCCCTTTACCTACCCACTCCCTCACCCCTCTCCCTTTACCTACCCCATCCCTCACCCCTCTCCCTTTACCTACCCCCTCCCTCACCCCTCACCCCTCTCCCTTTACCTACCCCATCCCTCATCCCTCTCCCTTTACCTACCCCCTCCCTCACTCCTCTCCCTTTACCTACCCCATCCCTCACCCTCTCCCATTACCTACCCCCTCCCTCACCCCTCTCCCTTTACCTCCCCCCTGCCTCACACCTCTCCCTTTACCTCCCCCATCCCCCATCCCTCACCCCTCTCCCTTTACCTCCCCTTTCCCTCACCCTTTCTCTTTACTTCCCCTTTCCCTCAACCCTTTCTCTTTACCTACCCTATCCCTCACCCTTTCTCTTTACCTACCCTTTCCACACCCCTTTCTCTTTACCTACCCTATCCTTCAACCCTTTCTCTTTACCTCCCCCTCCCCCACCCCTCTCCCTTTACCTACCCCATCCCTCACCCCTCTCCCTTTACCTACCCCATCCCTCACCACTCTCCCTTTAACTACCCCCCTCCCTCACCCCTCTCCCTTTACCCTACCCCATCCCTCACCACTCTCCCTTTACCTACCCCCTCCCTCACCCCTCTCCCTTTACCCACCCCCTCCCTCACCACTCTCCCTTTACCTACCCCCTCTCCCTTTACCTCCCCCCTGCCTTACCCCTCTCCCTTTACCTCCCCCTGCCTTACCCCTCTCCCTTTACCTCCCCCTGCCTCACCCCTCTCCCTCTCCCTTTACCTACCCCCTCCCTCACCCCTCTCCCTTTACCTACCCCCTCCCTCACCCCTCTCCCTTTACCTACCCATCCCCCACCCCTCTCCCTTTACCTACCCACTCCCTCACCCCTCTCCCTTTACCTACCCCATCCCTCACCCCTCTCCCTTTAACCTACCCCCTCCCTCACCCCTCTCCGCCTCTCCCTTTACCTACCCCATCCCTCATCCTCTCCCTTTACCTACCCCCTCCCTCACTCCTCTCCCTTTACCTACCCCATCCCTCACCCCTCTCCCATTACCTCCCCCCTCCCTCACCCCTCTCCCTTTACCTCCCCCCTGCCTCACCCCTCTCCCTTTACCTCCCCCATCCCCCATCCCTCACCCCTCTCCCTTTACCTCCCCTTTCCCTCACCCTTTCTCTTTACTTCCCCTTTCCCTCACCCTTTCTCTTTACCTACCCTATCCCTCACCCCTTTCTCTTTACCTACCCTACCCTCACCCCTTTCTCTTTACCTACCCTATCCTTCAACCCTTTCTCTTTACCTACCCTGTCCTTCACCCCCTTTCTCTTTACCTACCCTATCCCTCACCCCTCTCCCTTTACCTCCCCCATCCCTCACCCCTCTCCCTTTACCCTCCCCTTTCCCTCACCCTTTCTCTTACTTCCCCTTTCCCTCACCCTTTCTCTTTACCTACCCTATCCCTCACCCCTTTCTCTTTACCTACCCTATCCCTCACCCCTTTCTCTTTACCTACCCTATCCCTCACCCCTCTCCCTCCCCTTTCCCTCAAAATGTCTCTTTAACCTCCCCTTTCCCTCACCCCTCTCCCTTTCCCTCCCCTTTCCCTCACCATTTCTCTTTACCTACCCTATCCCTCACCACTCTCCCTTTACCTACCCCCTCTCCCTTTACCTCCCCCCTGCCTTACCCCTCTCCCTTTACCTCCCCCCTGCCTCACCCCTCTCCCTCTCCCTTTACCTACCCCCTCCCTCACCCCTCTCCCTTTACCTACCCCCTCCCTCACCACTCTCCCTTTACCTACCCCTCTCCCTTTACCCTCCCCCTGCCTTACCCCTCTCCCTTTACCTCCCCCCTGCCTCCACCCCTCTCCCTCTCCCTTTACCTACACCCTCCCTCACCCCTCTCCCTTTACCTACCCCCTCCCTCACCCCTCTCCCTTTACCTACTCCATCCCTCAGCACTCTCCCTTTACCTACCCCCTCCCTCACCCCTCTCCCTTTACCTCCCCCCTGCCTCACCCCTCTCCCTTTACCTACCCCCTCCCTCACCCCTCTCCCTTTACCTACCCCCTCCCTCACCCCTCTCTCCCTTTACCTCCCCCCTGCCTCACCCCTCTCCCTTTACCTACCCCATCCCCCGCCCCTCTCCCTTTACCTACCCACTCCCCTCACCCCTCTCCCTTTACCTACCCCATCCCTCACCACTCTCCTTTAACTACCCCCCTCCCTCACCCCCTCTCCTTTACCTACCCCATCCCTCACCACTCTCCCTTTTACCTACCCCCTCCCTCACCCCTCTCCTTTACCTACCCCTCCCTCACCCCTCTCCCTTTACTACCCCCTCCCTCACCACTCTCCCTTTACCTACCCCCTCTCCCTTTACCTCCCCCCTGCCTTACCCCCTCTCCCTTTACCTCCCCCTGCCTCACCCCTCTCCCTCTCCCTTTACCTACCCCCTCCCTCACCCCTCTCCCTTTACCTACCCCCTCCCTCACCCCTCTCCCTTTACCTACCCCCATCCCCACCCCTCTCCCTTTACCTACCACTCCCTCACCCCTCTCCCTTTACCTACCCCATCCCTCACCCCTCTCCCTTTACCTACCCCCTCCCTCACCCCTCACCCCTCTCCCTTTACCTACCCCATCCCTCATCCCTCTCCCTTTACCTACCCCCTCCCTCACTCCTCTCCCTTTACCCTACCCCATCCCTCACCCCTCTCCCATTACCTACCCCCTCCCTCACCCCTCTCCCTTTACCCTCCCCCCTGCCTCACACCTCTCCCTTTACCTCCCCCCATCCCCCATCCCTCACCCCTCTCCCTTTACCTCCCCTTTCCCTCACCCTTTCTCTTTACTTCCCCTTTCCCTCACCCTTTCTCTTTACCTACCCTATCCCTCACCCCTTTCTCTTTACCTACCCTTCCACACCCCTTTCTCTTTACCTACCCTATCCTTCAACCCTTTCTCTTTACCTCCCCCCTCCCCCACCCCTCCTCCCTTTACCTACCCCATCCCTCACCCCTCTCCCTTTACCTACCCCCTCCCTCACCCCTCTTCCTTTACCTCCCCCCTGCCTCACCCCTCTCCCCTTTACCTACCCCCTCCCTCACCCCTCTCCCTTTACCTCCCCCCTGCCTCACCCCTCTCCCTTTACCTACCCCATCCCTCACCACTCTCCCTTTAACTACCCCCTCCCTCACCCCTCTCCCTTTACCTACCCCATCCCTCACCACTCTCCCTTACCTACCCCCTCCCTCACCCCTCTCCCTTACCCACCCCTCCCTCACCACTCTCCCTTTACCTACCCCCTCTCCCTTTACCTCCCCCCTGCCTTACCCCTCTCCCTTACCTCCCCCCTGCCTTACCCCTCTCCCTTTACCTCCCCCCCTGCCTCACCCCTCTCCCTCTCCCTTACCTACCCCCTCCCTCCACCCCTCTCCCTTTTACCTACCCCCTCCCTCACCCCTCTCCCTTTACCTACCCCATCCCCCACCCCTCTCCCTTTACCTACCCACTCCCTCACCCCTCTCCCTTTACCTACCCCCATCCCTCACCCCTCTCCCTTTACCTACCCCCCTCCCTCACCCCTCTCCCCTCTCCCTTTACCTACCCCATCCCTCATCCCTCTCCCTTTACCTACCCCCTCCCTCACTCCTCTCCCTTTACCTACCCCATCCCTCACCCCTCTCCCATTACCTCCCCCCTCCCTCACCCCTCTCCCTTTACCTCCCCCCTGCCTCACCCCTCTCCCTTTACCTCCCCCATCCCCCATCCCTCACCCCTCTCCCTTTACCTCCCCTTTCCCTCACCCTTTCTCTTTACTTCCCCTTTCCCTCACCCTTTCTCTTTACCTACCCTATCCCTCACCCCTTTCTCTTTACCTACCCTACCCTCACCCCTTTCTCTTTACCTACCCTATCCTTCAACCCTTTCTCTTTACCTACCCTGTCCTTCACCCCTTTCTCTTTACCTACCCTATCCCTCACCCCTCTCCCTTTACCTCCCCCATCCCTCACCCCTCTCCCTTTACCTCCCCTTTCCCTCACCCTTTCTCTTTACCTACCCTATCCCTCACCCCTTTCTCTTTACCTACCCTATCCCTCACCCCTTTCTCTTTACCTACCCTATCCCTCACCCCTCTCCCTCCCCTTTCCCTCAAAATGTCTCTTTACCTCCCCTTTCCCTCACCCCTCTCCCTTTCCCTCCCCTTTCCCTCACCATTTCTCTTTACCTACCCTATCCCTCACCCCTCTCCCTTTACCTCCCCTTTCCCTCACCATTTCTCTTTACCTACCCTATCACTCACCCCTCTCCATCCCTTAATCCCTTAATCCATCCCTTAATCCTGTACGTGCCCACCCCCCCACCCGGCTAACTGCATTTATCTGTAGATCTAGATTCTAGTGTAAAGATCTGATTTCAATTTGCTTTAGATAGTTGCTTTTTTACAAGCTTGTTTTTTGCAGTTTTTTTTGCTGACAATCTTTTATGTATCTTACCAGCCTAACCTCTCTCTTTCTCCCTATTACTCTCTCTCTCACCTACTCTCGCTGTCTCTCCCTCTCTCTTTCTCTTCTCTCCATCCCTCAGGGATCTGAACTGGTCTGACTCAGACCCCTCCCTCTTCCTGTCCCAGAGCCAATCACAGCGCACCTCCATATCTAAGACCCTCCCACCAAAGCCCCTCACCCAGCAGGGCCACAGCTCCAATGGGAGCAGGGCTCCCATTGACAGCCCCCTGATGATGTCATACGGCCTGGAGAAGAGCTCCAGTCTCGGGGAGCTCCGCGGCGGAGGAAGTCCCGCCCTCGCCCCTGCTTACTCCACGCACTCCCTATGCCCCGCCTCCTTTGACCCTGATGCACGGTCGGGGAAGGAGGACAGCCGTATTCCCCACATGCAGGCAAAGAAGAGCCCCCTGGAAGAGGACAGCTGTTTCACGGGTGAAGGGATCGACTTGAGCAACGAGCGCAAGAAACACACCTTCAAGATATTCAAGAAGAGGAAGTAGGCGTAAAATCACTCTGTCCTCACAGGGAGGCACCACAGAGAAAGAGCTACACTCCTGCTGTTCACACTATAGGCTAGCATACCACTTAGAATATACCAGTGTATTGGGCATGCATTCGAAGGGGTCTACAACTAGTATGGATATTAGAACATGGCTGTGGACTAAGAATAAATAAGTGACATGGTCTAAAGACATATAAATAAATTACATGAATTAAAGAAAAATAAATAAGTTACATGGACTAAAAACAAAAAAAGAAGTTACAAAGACTAAAGAAAAATAAATAAGTTACATGGACTAAAGAAGACCTAGATAAATGGCATTTACATCGATGCGATTCTCGTCTAATGCCTTATCGGAGGTGTCTCTCTCTGGACATACCAGTTCAACTCCCACTCTTTTCTAATAGCTCTTTGCTTTTTATACAGAGTTACCGCTGTAGCTTAAAAACAAGAGTAGGCCAAGCCTTGAAGAAATGTTTAAAGCTTTAAATGCGAATGCAGCAATAATTAAAGATATTATTTATAAAGTTGTTTGTGACCATACAGGCCAGCAAGGTTTTATTTGATATTATTTTAGAAATTTCTAATTTTATGGGTACTTTAAGTGTTTTAATTATTTTTTTTTTAATGTTTTGAAGGGGGTTTGGTACTTTACTTTTCCGGAGGCTGTGGGTACAGATAGATCACATATGTTCAATATTTATATATTTGAATGGAGTTGATTCCAGTCAAAAGTTTTGGCACACCTACTCATTCAAGCGTTTTTCTTTATTTGTACTGCTTTCTACATTGTAGAATAATAGTGAAGAAACCTATGAAATTACAAAAAAAAAAGTGTTAAACAGTTCTAAATATATTTTATATTTGAGATTCTTCCAAGTAACCACCCTTTGCCATGATGACAGCTTTGCACACTCTTGGCATTCTCTCAACCAGCTTCATGAGGTAGTCACCTGGAATGCCTTTCAATTAACAGGTGTGCCTTGTTAAAAGTTCATTTGTGGAATTTCTTTCCTTAATGTGTTCGAGCCAATCGGTTGTGTTGTGACAAGGTAGGGGTGGTATACAGAAGATATCCCAATATAATGGCAAAAACAGCTCCAATAAGCAAAGAGAAATGACAGTCCATCATAACTTTAAAACATGAAGGTCAGTCAATCCGGAAAATGTCAGAACTTTGACATTTTCCTCAAGTACAGTCGCAAAAACCATCAAGCACTATGATGAAACTGGCTCTCATGAGGACCACCACAGTAAAGGAAGACCCAGAGTTACCTCTGCTGCAGAGGATAAATTCATTAAGAGTTACCAGCCTCAGAAATTGCAGCCAAAATAAATGCTTCATAGACACATCTATTGTTCAGAGAAGACTGCGTGAATCAGGTCTTCATGGTCGAATTCCTGCAAAGAACTAAAGGACACCAATAAGAAGAAGAGACTTGCTTGGGCCAAGAAACACGAGCAATGGACATTAGACCGGTATAAATCTGTCCTTTGGTCTGATGATTTTTGGTTCCAACCGCCGTGTCTTTGTGAGACACAGAGTAGGTTAACCGATGACCTCTGCATGTGTGGTTCCCACCGTGAAACATGGAGGAGGTGTGATGGTGCTTTGCTGGTGACAATGTCAGTGATTAATTTAGAATTCAAGGCACACTTAACCAGCATGGCTACCACAGCATTCTGCAGCGATACGCTATCCCATCTGGTTTGTGCTTAGTGGGACTATCATTTGTTTTTCTACAGGACAGTGACCCAAAACCCCTCCAGGCTGTGTAAGGGCTATTTGACCAAGAAGGAGAGTGATGGAGTGCTGCATCAGATGACCTGGCCTCCACAATCACCCGACCTCAACCCAATTGTGATGGTTTGGGATGAGCTGGACTGCAGAGTGAAGGAAAAGCAGACAACAAGTGCTCAGCATATGTGGGAACTCATTCAAGCCTGTTGGAAAAGCATTCCAGGTGAAGCTAGTTGAGATAATGCCAAGAGTTTGCAAAGCTGTCAAGGCAAAGGGTGGCTACTTAGAAAAATTTCAAATATTAAATATATTTTGATTTATTTAACACTTTTTTGGTTACTATGATTCCATATGTGTTATTTAATAGTTTTGATATCTTCACTATTATTCTACAATGTAGAAAATAGTAAAAATTAAGAAAAAACCTTGAATGAGTAGATGTGTCCCACATTTTTTAAGGTGCTTTTTAGTCCAAGTTTAGGCTCAATCTAGTTTAGGCTCGGCCCAATGTATCCTGCCAAAGATGTACGCTACCGTTCATAAGTTTGGGGTCACTTAGAAATGTCCTTGTTTTTGAAAGAAAAGCAAATTTTTTGTCCATTAAAATAACATCAAATTGATCAGAAATACATTGTCGACATTGTTGATGTTGAAAATTACTATTGTAGCTGGAAACAGCTGATTGTTATGGAATATCTACATAGGTGTACAGAGGCCCATTATCAGCAACCATCACTCCTGTGTTCCAGTGGCACATTGTGTTAGCTAATCCAAGTGTATCATTTTAAAAGGCTAATTGATTATTAGAAAATAATTTTGCAATTTATGTTAGCACAGCTGAAAACTGTTGTGCTGATTTAAAGAAGCAATACAACTGGTCTTCTTTAGACTAGTTGAGTATCTGGAGCATCAGCGTTTGTCGGTTCGATAACAGGCTCAAAATGGCCAGAAACAAATAACTTTCTTCTGAAACTCGTCAGTCTATTCTTGTTCTGAGAAATGAAGGCTATTCCATGTGAGAAATTGACAAGAAACTGAAGATCTCGTACAACGCTGTGTACTACTCCCTTCACAGAAAATCGCAAACTGTGTATTACGCCCTTCACAGAAAAGTGCAAACTCTAACCAGAATGAAAAGAGGAGTGGGAGGCCCCAGTGCACAATTGAGCAAGAGTCCAAGTACATTAGAGTGTTTCATTTGAGAAACAGATGCCTCACAAGTCCTTAACTGTCAGCTTCATTCAATAGTACCCCCAAAACACCAGTCTCAACGTCAACAGTGAAGCGGCGAGTCCGGGATGCTGGCCTTCTTGGCAGAGTTCATCTGTCCAGTGTCTGTGTTCTTTTGCCCATCTTAATCTTTTCTTTTTATTGGCCAGTCTGAGATATGGCTTTTTCTTTGCAACTCTGCCTAGAAGGCCAGCATCCCGGAGTCGCTATGCTTTCAACCATCTAAAAGCACAACCAAATTCAAATGAACAAATAATGTCAGATTTTTTGTTAAGTTGTCAGCTAAATGTTTATCACAGCGCTTTTAACCATTTAAATGCACAGCAGAGTTCAAATGGGAATGCAATGCCAGATATTTGTTTATTTATACAACAAATTCATGTTTTATCACTGTGCTTTATCTTACAGCAGAACCAAATGACCTAGATTGTAGATGATATTACATTAAAAGTACATAGTGCAAGTGATAAATGCGGTTCGAGATTCTGCACAGATTGTTACAGCAATTGTGAACATCTCCACAGACCTGCTACGACCTATGCATGCTAGCTTGGACAGGCACACTTGATATCATTACATAAGAAGCCATTTTTTGAGTCCTCCCGAGTTGCGCAGCGGTCTAAGGCTGCATCACCGGGCTAGCTGCGTCACTACAGATCCTGGTTTGATCCCAGGCTGTGTCGCAGCCGGCCACGACCCGGGACACCCATGAGGCAGTGCACAATTGGCCCAGCGTCGTCCTGGTAAGGAGAAGGTTTGTCTGGCTGGGATGTCCTTGACCCATTGCGCTCTAGCAACTCCTGTGGCGGTCCGGGCGCAATACATAGTCGCCAGGTGTACGGTGTTTCTGACACATTGGTGCAGCAGGCTTCTGAGTTAATAAGCATTTTGTGAAGAAGCAGTGCGGCTTGGCAAGGTTGTGTTGTGGTGTTGACCTTCCCCTCTCCCGAGCCCGTACAGCAGTTGCAGCAATGAGACAAAACTGTAACACCAAATTGGGGAGAAAAAGGGTACAAAAAAAGAAGACATTTATAGTCACGGTAAACCTCAATATGTGGCCATGGATGTTACTCATTTTCAAGTTGAATGTTGAATTAGTTCGTAAGATAGCCTTAACTTTAGGCTATTCGATAATGCAACCAAACATCAACATGTAAAAGGAGATGTATCCACTGCTTGGATAGTTTCATCTCAGCCATTGACTTAATCTCATTCTTTAACTTTTATTTTTGGATGAGTTGGAGACGTGAATCCAACATACTTTTGTATATAGAGTATGTGGAACAGCCCTTCAAATTAGTGGATTTGGCTATTTCAACCACACCGTTGCTGACGGGTGTATAAAATTGAGTACACAGCCATCTCTATTGACAAACATTAGCAGTAGAATGGCCTTAGTGAAGATCTGAGTGACTTTCAATGTGGCACCGCCATAGGATGCCACCTATCCAACAAGTCAGTTTGTCCAATTTCTGCCCTGCTAGAGCTGCCCCGGTCAACTGTAAGAGCTGTTATTGTGAAGTGGAAATATCTAGGAGCATCAACGGCTCAGCCGCGAAATGGTAGGCCACTCAAGCTCTCAGAACGGGACCGCTGAAGTGCATAGCGCTTAAAAATGGTCTGTCCTCAGTTACAACACTCACTACTGAGTTCCAAACGACCTCTGGATGCAACGTCAGCACAATAACTGTTCATCTGGAGCTTCATGAAATGGGTTTCCATGGCCGAGCAGCTGCACACAAGCCTGAGATCACCATGCACAATGCCAAGCCTCGGCTGGAGTGGTGTAAGGCTCGCCACCATTGGACTCTGGAGTAGTGGGAAAGCGTTCTCTGGGTCATTAATCACGCTTCACCGATCTGGCAGTCCGACAGATGAATCAGGCTTTGGCTGATGCCAGGAGAATGCTACCTCCCCAATGCATAGTGCCAACTGTTAAGTTTGGTGGAAGAAGAATAATAGTCTGGGGCTGTTTTTCATGGTTCGGGCTAGGACCTTTAGTTCCAGTGAAGGGAAATCTTAACACAATTCTGTGCTTCCAACTTTGTGGCAACAGTGTGGGGAAAGCCTTTTTCTGTTTCAGCATGACAATGCACCCGTGCACAAACCGAGGTCCATACAGAAATGGTTTGTGGAGATTGGTGTGGAAGAACTTGACTGGCCTGCACAGAGCCCTGACCACAACCCTATCGAACACCTTTGGGATGAATTGGAACAGCGACTGCGAGCCAGGCCTAATCGCCCAACATCAGTGCCCAACCTCACTAACGCTCTTGTGGCTGAATGGAGCATGTCCCTGCAGCAATGTTCCAACATCTAGTGGAAAGCCTTCCCAGAAGAATAAAGGCTGTTATAGCAGCAAAGGGGGGACCATCTCCATATTAATGCCTATGATTTTGGAATGAGATGTTCGAAAAGGTGTCCACATACTTTTGGTCATGTAGTGTATAATTTGTTAACTTGTCCACAAGGATCGGACCCTTTTTTTCAAATTTCGCCTAAAATAGCATACCCAAATCTAACTGCCTGTAGCTCAGAACCTAAAATGACATACCCATATCTAACTGCCTGTAGCTCAGGACCTGAAGCAAGGATATGCATATTCATGACACCATTTGAAAGGAAACACTTTGAAATTTGTAGAAATGTGAAATGAATGTAGGAGAATATAGCACATTAGATCTGGTAAAAGATCATACAAAGAAATATCCATGTGTGTTTTTGTATTTGTTTTACCATCATCTTTGAAATGCAAGAGAAAGGCCATACATTATTATTCCAGGCCAGGCACAATTTAGATTTTGTCCACTAGATGGCAGCAGTGTATGTGCAAAGTTTTAGACTGATCCAATGAACCATTGTATTTTTGTTCAACATTTTTTTAATCAATGTCACGCCCTGACCATAGTAAGCTGTTTATTCTCTGTGTTGGTTGGGGCGTGACAGTGACTTGGGTGGGTCATCTAGGTGAATTTGTATGTCTATGGTGGCCTGATATGGTTCCCAATTTATTGTTGTCTCTGATTGGGCATCTTATTTAAGGAGTCCTTTCCCCATGGTTATTCGTGGGCTCTTGTCTACGGATAGTTGCCTGTGTGCACCAGTAGCTTCACGTTTCGTTTGTGCTTGTTTGTTTTGTTTCGCTGAGTTTCGGTTTATTAAAAATATGTGGAACTCTACTCACGCTACGCCTTGGTCTACTCATTACGACAAGCATGACAATCAAGGCTGCCCAAATGTGCCTAATTGGATTATAAATAACTTTTCAAGTTCATAACTGTGCAGTCTCCTCAAGCAATAGCATGGTATTATTTCACTGTAATAGCTACTGTAAATTGGACAGTGCAGTTAGATTAACAAGAATTTGAACTTTGTACCAATATCAGATATGTCTATGTCCTGGGAAATGTCTTACAACCTCATGCTAATCGCATTAGCCTACATTAGCTCAACCATCCCGAGGGGGACACACCATACCTGTAGAGGCTAGTAGGCTATTTATTGTATTTCAAAAATAATATTGAATTGTTCGGTTTTCAATGCCACTAAATATCAAAACTTGAAGGAAATGCATCTTCTGCTTGGATAGTTCCATCTGTGCCACGGACTTAGTCTGGCTTTAATTCCAGTTTGTCTACAAATTAATGATTGTTATTTGTATTTATTATGGATACCCATTAGCTACGCTTCCTGATGTCTGGCAAAATTAAGGCAGTTATACAATTTTAAAAACATTATAATACATTCATTACAGAATTCCCAACACATTAAGTGTGTGCCCTCAAGCCCATGCTCCACTACCACATATCTACAACGCAAAATCCATGTGTACGTGTTATCATGTGTGTGTATGCACGTGTCTGTGCCTATGTTTGTGTTACTTCACAGTCCCCGCTGTTCCATAAGGTGTATTTTTACCTGCTTTTTAAATCTGTTTCTACTACTTGCATCAGTTACCAGTCTCTTCTGGACTTGGGGACTGTGAAGAGACCTCTGGTGGCATGTCTTGTGGGCTATGCATGGGTGTCCGAGCTGTGTGCTAGTATTTTAAACAGACAGCTCGGTGCATTCAGCATGTCAACACTTCTCACAAATAACAAGTAGTGAGGAAGTCAGTCTCTCTTCCACTTTCAGCCATGAGAGATTGACATGCATATCATTGTTAGCTCTCCGTGTACTTTTAAGGGCCAGCCATGCTGCCCTGTTCTGAGCTAACTTCAATTTTCCCAAGTCCCTCTTTGTGGCACCTGACCACACGACTGGTGCGACAAAACCACAGACCTGCCTTGTTGATAGTGTTAAGAAGGCAGAACTGCGCTTTATTATGGACAGACTTCTCTCCATCTTATCTACTGTTGTATCAATGTTTTGACCATGACAGTTTACAATCCAGGGTTACTGCAAGCAGTTTAGTAACCTCAACTTGTTCAATTTCCACATAATTCATTTCGAGATGTAGTTGAGGTTTAGGGTTTAGTGAATGATTTGTCCCAAATACAATACTTTTATTTTTGGAAATATTTAGGACTAACTTATTCCTTGCTACCCATTCCAAAGCTAACTGCAGCTCTTTGTTAAGTGTTGCAGTCATTTCAGTCGTTGTAGTAGCTGACATGTATAGTGTTGAGTCATCTGCATACAGACACACTGGCCTTACTCAAAGCCAGTGGCATGTTGTTATGTTGGATTCACACCTCTATCTCAACCAAAAAGTAAGTTAAAGAATAGGAGTAAATCAAGTCAAACTTGAAATGCAATTTAAATCTTCCAAGCAGAAGATACATCTCCTTCAAATGTTGATAATTGGCTGCGTTGACAACCAAACAACTCGCTAAATATCATGACATTTGAAATCAATCAGAGCTTGAAACCCTAGGCCTTTCATCATTCATTTGCTCTGTTAAACTTACCCTTTGGAATGACTTTGATAGCAACAGGGATCTATTTAATTTTTAAGTGGAGTGTTTTACAGTCATTGTCATGATAGCACATTGATAATTGTCAGCGATCAATATCATATCTAAGCAGGGCTGGGCTTGGTTAAAAAATTTGATGGGAGACTAAAGGGTAGCTGTAGATAGATCAATTCTCCACTAGGAGGTGCTGCTAAGCCTACTGTTTTCTTCTGATCGTTGAAGATCTGACGTTGTTTTAACGGTACATATTCAACAGATTTTGACATGGTTTGTTTATGTTGAAATGTGGTTACTATGATGACATAATCCTGTGGTTGAGGACATATTGTGATGTCAAATTACACTTCGCAATACGTTGTCAAATTACATTGAAACAAAGTTGATTCAACCAGTTTGTGCCCTGTAGGTTGTTTCCACCTGTTTCCACCTGTAGATAAAGATGTGATTTAAAGGTTTGTAACAAATACACACACACACACACACACACACACACACTGTTTACTCTGTTTCAGTATAGTTATTGTATGCATGTTATTGAGTGTATCATGACTTGGCTTTTCATCTAACTTCCTGTCTGGGAATAATCAGCACTATGAAGACAGTTTGTTTTCCTCTTGTTTTGCAAAGCAAATAAATATACATCTCTGATTGTGTCATTCACTTGTTAAGGAGAATATTATTATGAACACAGATAGGTATCTTCTCTTCTCTCCTTTAACTCAGCTGTGTGACTGGGTATGAATCCTAATCCATATAAAATGCACTACGTTTGTAGTATTTTGTAGGGAATAGGGCATAGTCGCAGGAATTAAGGGTGCCCTTTCTGACACCCACATTTTGTAGGGCAAGTCACTACTTTGATGCTTGCAGAGAATAACAGGCTGCAGAGAATGACAGGGTGCCAAGGTTCTTTGCACTTTGGAGATGTCTTGGAGCTGGCAGGCCTTCCCTGGGAGGAAGAGCAGCGCCATTTTGTCGAGGTTGAGCTTGAGGTGGTGGGCCAATATAGAGTGTGCAGAACCTGAGACGACCAGTTCTGAGAGGGTGGAGAGGATGATCTGATGGTTCAAGGTGTAGAAGGCTAGGAGGATGAGAACAGAAGAGTTATGGGTAAAAACAAAACATCCACATCAACTTTAATATTTTTGTTAATCAAATAACATGGAAAACAACCACTTTTTTTGCATTAATTGACCATCCTTACAAACCACCAAATGTACATCACTGTATTGCAGATAGGATGGTCATCTAGGTTAGTACCTGTCGACTTTCAATCACCATGAAGAAAAAAATGCACAATACAGTAATTGAGTACATTGAGACATCAAGTGGTTTGTGATGGTGTGTTGTGTCTCAGTTGGTAGAGCACGGTGCTTGCAATGCTAAGGTTGTGGGTTCAAGTCCAGTATGAAAATGTATCCAGTTACTCTAGATAAGAGCATCTAGTGAAAAGGAATTAATATACCATTTCAATTTTCATGTAGAAATAAGTTGCATTTGCAAAGTACTTCAAGAAAGTGGAAAACAAGTGTTTTATATTCCACAAGTATTATTAGATTAACTGTTTTGTACAGATAATTATCAGACAAGTTATAAATGCTGGTAAACACTCAAATACATTTAGTAAAAAATGAAAAGTTGTGCACTGGGCCTTTACTAGTCTTGTTTCAGCAGACCGTCCCGTAACAAGCCATTGTTGTGGAAGCTTCCGTAGCTTGGCGAATGGGTGACCCTGGATACAAACGTGTTTTGAACGCTTATTTTACAGCGAAGGACACATCTAATCAATACAAGGCAGCTCTAAGAAATTGACTCGTATGCTCTTTTGCTAGTACTGCTATGGTTAGAAAGGAAGATACTGCCTAGCATTTGTACCAATTTGTATTGTAAATTGCCCGAAAAGGTTTGAAATTCATGCACCTAAATGTTCTCAGCCTTTTTCCAGAAAGGGACTACATCAAATCTGGGCTGACCATGCAGATCCAGATATTTGTATTTGATCAGAAACATGGTTTTCTGAGAAAATTGTGGATTCTGAGGTTTTACTATTGATGGTTTTAAAGTTTCCTGGGCTGATAGAATGGGCAAAGGTGGTGGTGTTGCTATCTATACAAAAGTAACCTTTCTGTGTCTCTTTTAAAGGCTTTGTCCAGTCCTAAACAATTAGAATTTATAGCTTTAAGTATTCAACTTGATTCTAATTCTAAAGTAACTGTTCTGGGAGTCTACAACCCTCCCTCCGCTAAGAAATGTTTGTTAACTCGTCTCACTGACTAAATAGCTTCCTTTTCTACTTCTGAAATGTTGGTCATAGGTGACTTTAACCTGTCCTGGGGAACTCAAGACTCAGACTGTTTAAAAGATTTTTGTAATACCCTAAACCTTGCTCAGTTGATTACTAAACCCACATGTCCAAATCTGAGGGATTCTACTAAATCAACAATAATTGACCTTGTGTTTTCAAATACTCCAGAGAGATTTGTGGCTAGTGGTGTTTTCTCACTTGATATTAGTGATCACTGTCCTATTGTTTGTATTAGAGATGTTAGGACTCATAGGGAAACAATGTATTATTACCAGGATATATTTTAAACTATTTTGTGAACAAGCTTTTTTACATGATGTCTACCATTGTGATCTTAATGGTATCTTAGCTATACCTGTAACGATGAGAGTCAGGAAGCAAGTTCAGGGAGTGAGTGATTCAATAAATAAACAATACAAACCACGAACAACACACAGACATGAAACAGAAACAATAACGCCTGGGGAAGGAGCCAAAGTGAGTGACATACAGTGCCTTGCGAAAGTATTCGGCCCCCTTGAACTTTGCGACCTTTTGCCACATTTCAGGCTTCAAACATAAAGATATAAAACTGTATTTTTTTGTGAAGAATCAACAACAAGTGGGACACAATCATGAAGTGGAACGACATTTATTGGATATTTCAAACTTTTTTAACAAATCAAAAACTGAAATATTGGGCGTGCAAAATTATTCAGCCCCTTTACTTTCAGTGCAGCAAACTCTCTCCAGAAGTTCAGTGAGGATCTCTGAATGATCCAATGTTGACCTAAATGACTAATGATAATAAATACAATCCACCTGTGTGTAATCAAGTCTCCGTATAAATGCACCTGCACTGTGATAGTCTCAGTGGTCCGTTAAAAGCGCAGAGAGCATCATGAAGAACAAGGAACACACCAGGCAGGTCCGAGATACTGTTGTGAAGAAGTTTAAAGCCGGATTTGGATACAAAAATATTTCCCAAGCTTTAAACATCCCAAGGAGCACTGTGGAGAGTTCAAAATAGATTGAATTCTTGGTTCACACCTGAATTATCTGAGTTCATACGCAATAGAGATGTTGCCTGGGCCATGGCTAGAAGTACTGACTCTGGCTGGGACTGGCAAATCCTTCTGAAAATTGAAAAATCAAAAGCTTTTGATACAGTTGATCATTCTATCTTATTGAGTAAGTTGTCTGTGTTAGGCCTTGGCACTGATGCCTGTTTGTGGTTTCAGAATGATCTTAGTGACAGAACCCAAGCTATTATGATAGACCACATTAAATCCACATTTCTTGAAGTACTTAAAGGGGTAACCCTGATTTTGGGGCCATTGTTGTTCACATTGAATATAAATTACATTGGAAATACTGTTAACACCTGTAACATTCATCTCTATGCAGATGACAGATATTTATTCAGTGCGACAGGCCACTGGTGACCTTCAGCATGTGACCTTCAGCATCAATCCAAAAATCACTTACTGATGTTAAATTAGTGTTAAATTAAAATAAAAGCACGTTTATGCTGTTCTCTAGGTCTTGACCCTGAGGACTTGCGTATTTACACTCCAATGGAGCCCAAATTGAGCAAGTTTCTCACTAAGTACTTGGGTATCTGGTTTGATGACAAGTTGTTTTTTGAAACAGACATTGAAAACTTGACAAAGAAGCTGAGATCTATGATCATTTTTTTTATCTAGAAATAAATCCAGCCTCAGTTTTGAAAATAGAAGGAACATTGTTCAACACTTCTCCCTGTAATAGACTATGGTGACATGATTTATATGCACGCGGCAGCCTCTGTTTTGAAACCATTGGACTCAGTATTCCATTTAGCGATACGTTTTATCACTGTGGATGGTTTTAAGACTCATCATTGTATTCTGCACTCTTATTTACTTACAAAGCAGTTTTGCAGAAACTTTCTCTGTATATTACTTCATTGATTAATATTAGATGTACAATTTACCAAACCCGTTATCAGGGATGGATAACTCTGGACATACCACAGAATTGGGAAAATCTGCTTTTAGTTTTTTTGCCCCTGGTGTGGAACAATATGCAGAATTCCTTGTAATTAGATATTCTGGTGCTTTTCAAGCATTTTACATTATTGATTGGAGACTTGTGTTACATAATAGGATTGCTTTTCTTAAATATATTTAATGTTGTGTATTATGTGTTTTATTGATGTATTGTGTTTTTATTTGTAAACGTATACAGGGCTCTCTTGTAAGAATAGTTTTATCTCAATGTGACTCACTGTTTAAATGAATGTTAATAAAAATGTAACACGTGAAATTGTTAATATTGTTCCTATAGATACTAAAAGTGCCTCTGTTGACTGGAAACGTTATTTTAGTGAAACCGCATAGTTTCGATTTGGTTAATCGAGGACGCCAGGCTCTGGAAGCTTCCGCAACGAGCCGTCTGTAAACAAGGGCTTGTTGCGAGACGAAGCAAAGTACGCAACAGGACTACAAATGATCTCATTCACAAATCAGGAGTGTCCATGACGTCAGAGCTTGTAAGAAAGGTCCCTCTTTAAATAAAGCCAGTCTTCGTGGATCAAGTATAATCCAGACATTCTGACATGTTAAAATGTGCATTTTTACATTGAATTCATGTCTATTACATTGAATTGTTCCATGAGTGATTCATTTCCATTTCCACCCCTGGGTATAATATAATCATGGTGCAAGCTCACTTCATCAAGCTTTTTTTTTTGCATTGGAAATCAATAGTACACTCCAAATAACTTCCTTGGTTTGAGCACGATGGTAGCAACATCAAGAATCTGGGTTTAGTTTTGTTATGCATGACATTTTTTGGGCTAAATTACTGCTAATTAAATGACCATAGTTACATCCCAAATGGCACCCTATACAGTGCACTACCTTTGACCAGGGCCCATAGGGTGCAGAAGTGTTGCACCGATATAATAGCTAATGAATGAGTAACCTCACCCCCAGGCTTTGAGAGGAAGTGTATGGTGTTTGAGTAACGGGTGAGTGACTGCAACATCAAAAATCAGCAGTCAGTCGTCAATTAATCACATTTATTTATAAAGCCCTTTTTACATCTGCCGATGTCTTAAAGTGCTTAAAACCCCAAACAGCAGGCAATACAGATGTAGAAGCACGGTGGCTAGGAAAAACTCCCTAGGAAGGCAGAACCTAGGAAGAAACCTAGAGACGAACCAGGCTATGAGGGGTGCGAGTCCAACCAGGCTCTGAGGAGTGCGAGACTCAATGAGAGTCCAAAACAGCAAGTCCGGGACAAGGTAGCACGTCCGGTGAACAGGTCAGGGTTCCATAGCCGCAGGCAGAACAGTTGAAACTGGAGCAGCAGCATGACCAGGTGGACTGGGGACAGTAAGGAGTCATCAGGCCAGGTAGTCCTGAGGCATGGTCCTAGTGCTTAGGTCCTCCGAGAGAAAGAGGGAGAGAGAAAATTAGGGGGAGCATAGTTAAATTCCACATCTTAGCTCAGCTATTGGAGTTCGGGTTGAGCCGGGATGTGGACTAGAAGTAAGGGTTAGGGTTGAGCCAAGATGAAGAGAGGGTTAGGGGCAGGGTTAGAGTCAGGCATGAGCCTGGAGTTGACATGAAGCTAGGGTTAGGGTTGAGGTTTGAGCCGGAATGTGGACATGAAGCTAGAGTTTGGGTTTGGTTAGGTTTGAGCTGGGAGTGGACATGAAGCTAGAGTTTGGGTTTGGTTAGGGTTGAGCTGGGAGTGGACATGAAGCTAGAGTTAGGGTTTGGTTATGGTTAGGGTTGAGATTTGAGCCGGAATGTGGACATGAAGCTAGAGTTTGGGTTTGGTTAGGGTTGAGCTGGGAGTGGACATGAAGCTAGAGTTAGGGTTTGGTTAAGGTTAGGGTTGAGCTGGGAGTGGACATGAAGCTAGAGTTAGGGTTTGGTTATGGTTAGGGTTGAGCTGGGAGTGGACATGAAGCTAGAGTTAGGGTTTGGTTATGGTTAGGGTTGAGCTGGGAGTGGACATGAACCTAGAGTTAGGGTTTGGTTATGGTTAGGGTTGAGCTGGGAGTGGACATGAAGCTAGAGTTAGGGTTGGGTTATGGTTAGGGTTGAGCTGGGAGTGGACATGAAGCTAGAGTTAGGGTTTCCCACGCCTCAGCCGGCTCGACAGGTTTCCCACGCCTCAGCCGGCTCGACAGGTTTCCCACGCCTCAGCCGGCTCGACAGGTTTCCCACGCCTCAGCCGGCTCCGCAGGTTTCCCGCGCCTCATCCGGCTCAACAGGTTTCCCGCGCCTCATCCGGCTCGACAGGTTTCCCACGCCTCAGTCGGCTCGACAGGTTTCCCACGCCTCAGCCGGCGCTGCAGGTTTCCCGCGCCTCATCCGGCATAGGCCTACTAGCTAGTGGAGTTGCCGGTGGTGATGCGGAACTGTCAGTATTAGCATCGCCATCAGGAATAGTTTTCCTCACTCCTCTCCTCTGACACTGACAGTTATTTGGCTCGTTCTGGGTTCGACTCACCATATTTCTCTGGATCTTTGGACTTAAAATGTCAAACTCAATTGTCTTTACTAAAAAAAAACATTTTTTTTTTTTGGGGGGGGGGGCTTTCCCACGATTCAAATTCAGTAAGGAGACGACTAGGCTACGTGACGTGATTACGTTGGGACCTCTTCACTAGCTGACCACCACTACCAAGATCAGTTACTTACCCCACTGGCCCTCCCAATAACCTCTATGTACAAATAAGAGAGCAGGTCTAGAATCAGTGTGGCAGGATAGGATGATTACATAGAAGGATCACCACGCTTTTACATGATGGTCTTTCTGGGGGGCGGGAGAAATAACCATTTAATAACTGAATGTAATGCTGATCACTTTTATTAGAATGTCTACAATACGAACAGTGAAATAATGAATAAATCATGCAGCGAGAGGTACCTGATCTGGACAAATAGGTGCCGGAACAAACAAAGTCAAATCTGAGAAGTACAGGATCATGTCCATGCAGCTCCCAAGGCCATGCATGAAGGTCTGGGGAAAGGATCTCATCTGCCGATGGTATTGCTGAATCTGGTACAAGGGTGTTGTACTCTATGGCGGCTGTCAATTTGGCCTTCTCCTCCAATATCTTTCTGCACAGACGATGTTGTCTCTTGCATCTATCTGTCATCAAAACAAAGTGAGAATGGAATTATTTGTTAAATTGCATGGATTTGAAATGAAAAATAAATTAAGTGTGTGCAATTCAATGTTCGTGAAATTGAACAAACCTGTTTGACAGTAGAGGTCCTGTTTCCTTTGTTTGATGCTAACAAACAGGACTTAAATGGTCCTCTGTAGTACTTGGGGACCATCTGTGTTCAATGCTGCTTCCTCTGAAATACAATTAATCAATAAATGAACAATATACAGTACCAGTCAACAGTTTGGACACACCTACTCATTCAAGGGTTTTTCTTTATTTTGACTATTTTCTACATTGTAAAACAATAGTGAAGACATCAACTATGAAATAACACATGGAATCATGTAGTAAACAAGTGATAAACAAATCAAAATATATTTTATATTTGAGAATATTCAAAGTAACACTTTGCCTTGACAGCTTTGCATACTCTTGGGACTCTCAATCAGCTTCATGAGGTAGTCACCTGGAATGCATTTTAATTATCAGATGTGCCTTGTTAAGAGTTCATTTGTGAAATTTCTTTCCTTCTTAATGGGTTTGAGCTAATCAGTTGTGTTGTGACAAGGTAGGGTTGGTATACAGAAGACAGTCCATATTTGGTAAAAGACCAAGTCCATATTATGGCAAGAACAGCTAAAACAAGCAAAGAGAAATGATAGTCCATTACTTTAAGACACAAAGGTCAGTCAATCTGGAAAATTTCGAGAACTTTGAAAGTTTCTTCAAGTACAGTCTCAAAACCATCAAGCACTATGATGAAACTGGCTCTCATGAGGACCATCACAGGAAAGGAAGACCCAGAGTTACCTCTGCTGCAGAGGATAAGTTATTTAGAGTTAACTGCACATCAGATTGCAGCCCAAATAAATGCTTCAGAGTTCAAGTAACAGACACCTCTCAACATCAACTGTTCAGAGGAGACTGCATGAATCAGTACTTCATGGTCGAATAGCTGCAAAGAAACCACTACTAAACAACACCAATAAGAAGAAGAGACTTGCTTGGGCCAAGAAACATGAGCAATGGACATTAGACCGGTGGAAATCTGGGCCCGTGCATAGTGTTGACAGCAAAGCAGGTGAAAGTGAATGCAAAAGTAGTATGAGTACTTATGTTGTAAAGAGCAGGAAATATTGGAAGCAAGAGGGGCACAGATAAGGGGAATGGCAGGCCAGTGGTACAGGAGGCTAGCACATACTGAAGCAAGAGCCCTGAAATGTTTATGTTGTAGTAGTACTGGAAATACATTTTGTTACAACGATTTGTGTAACATAACTTTAACATATTGTTAACCTGAAGTCATACATTGGTAAAGCTGAGTATAATTTATTCTTACTCTGCCAAATAAGTCAGTTCGCTGCCTCAAAATCCACATTAATGCCAGACGGAACATTCCTGGGGCCTCACAAGAGCTGAACAGATCTACCTGGTAAATGGTGTCATGGATAATATCATTCTTTATCAGATCCGCCAAGTTTGCTGTCCAGGTGCTAAGACAGGTTGTGCAGGTCAGCACAGGCACTGTGACATTGTAGCAACTTTGAAGAAAACATTTAGTCTGTGAATTAATTTTGTTTTACATTGCATTGTTACATCACTTTGTTTTTGTAGATATTGCACTTACCATTTATTCCTACGAGGATGACATGTTTCCAGGGCCAACATGGATGGTGCTTGTCAGGCAACCACATATTACCTCAGGTACGTCCAATGGTAAGAGACAATCTAGGGACAATTTTTTGTTCAACAATAAACAAGAATACATTTGAACTTTGATATAATGCACTCAGCCGCCCAAAAATATAAAACACACCCTGTTCATGAAGTGCATATTTGCCATCACTGTGGAGCGATATGGCTGTAGTTGGAGGAAGGGGCGTGTAGAACCCCTCGATCATGGACTCTCTGTTGTGCAGGGGGAACTTTGCATGTGTAGGGACATCGCAGTCTTCGCAGTAAAGCTGTTTCGGCAGACAGTCTCTACATCGCAGAATAGCCCTTTCACATTGCATGACTGACAGATCTTCTGAGAAGCATGCTCTGCAGCCAGCAGAGAATCTACCATCGGGCCTCACAGGGTGGCGCAGTGGTTAAGGGCGCTGTACTGCAGCGCCAGCTGTGCCATCAGAGACTCTGGGTTCGCGCCCAGGCTCTGGGTTCGCGTAACCGGCCGCGACCGGGAGGTCCGTGGGCCGACGCACAATTGGCCTAGCGTCGTCCAGGTTAGGGAGGGTTTGGCAGGTAGGGATGTCCTTGTCTCATCGCGCACCAGCGACTCCTGTGGCAGGCCGGGCGCAGTGCGCGCTAACCAAGGCTGCCAGGTGCACGGTGTTTCCTCCAACACATTGGTGCGGCTGGCTTCCGGGTTGGATGCGCGCTGTGTAAAGAAGCAGTGCGGCTTGGTTGGGTTGTGTATCGGAGGACGCATGACTTTCAACCTTCGTCTCTCCCGAACCCGTACGGGAGTTGTAGCGATGAGACAAGATAGTAGCTACTAAAACATTTGGATACCATGAAATTGGGGAGAAAAAAAATATAAAAAATAAAATAAAATAAAAAATACAACAAGAGAATCTGGCCTGGACTCCCTCCACCTATCCTGTGAGATAGGTCCTCACAACTGAGTGACGCACCAGGCACAACATGATTTGCACACAGTGTCTTCTAAGTCAGCTAGATGAATGTTAATTTTTATCGATGAAGGATTGATTTTTTAAAAACACAATAAAAATGGGAAATCTGATTAAATTAGGAATATTATATAATTCATATTTCGATCCTGCATAGGGCTGTAAGTAGGAGACATAAAATATCTCTGTACAATCTATGGTGTAACAAGCCAAAAACATCAGCTTTGATTCTATAGTCAATTAAATTACAGGGTAGACCAAAATATTGAGTATTAAGTCTAAAATACAATAGTTAAACTTACCTTCTGCACCTGCTTCCTGACTCCCAGTGTGTACGTTACACCAGTCAATCTCTAAACCAGATTTGATTAATTTGAACCACTTCGTTTAAACTGTACAATCAAATCAGCTGTAAGCAACAACGGTGATAAGGTCAAGAAAATGACATTGACAATGTGATTTATCATTCCAAAACACAATCCAGTTTATAAATGTAGAATGATGTTGCATTCATACATTGCTTCATAAGCGCTAGTCTGTACATAATGTTGGCTTGCAGTTAAACTTATTTACACTAAATAGACACTGAACTTAACAAGCCTGTTGAAATGTATTGTCATCAGTCTTGTTCTGGAGGCAGAACTGAGCGATTTGCACTTAGATAGGCCAGCTGGCTATTGTAAAAATTCATGACAACAAAAATGTATTTAAGGTTAGTGGTTAGGCATTAGGGTTAGCAGTGTGCTTAAGATTAGGGTTAAAATCTGATTTTATGACTTAGTGGCTGTGCCAGTTAGTGACCACTCTGCAGAGCTGCCTCCAGAACAAGATTCATGACGAAAAACTCTAACCTGCACTTCACAGTTCCAGACTTGGTAACAATGCACAAATGTATCAGCTTATTTTACCAGCATTGGGCCACGAGAAAAATGTGGCTTTCTAATTTGGCTTTCTATATATTTATGATGCCGTTGACGCTCATAGCCTGTCTGTTTTATCTCATTGACTCCCATGCATTCTATTTCCAGCGTAAGCATGCCTGCTCACACGTATAAAAAAGGCTCCAGTATGATTTGGGCTTTACCCATAGTGAATCAGCCGGTCCCAGTTCACTCCCTAACTCTTTCCCTTGGCCCTAACCCGTATATGTTTGTATATGTGTAAGGTGTAAGAAATATGGTGTAAGCTCCACCACTTTCCTGATTATACCTATTCAGACCCTTCAGAAAAAATTGAATGGTTCGGTCAGGGCCAAGGAGGAGGGGTAGGGACTGAATTTTGTGTGTTCATTCAGGTTGAAGTTCACAGTGGAAGAAATTCAGGGGTGTGGTGGAAAATTATATTGACATGCTATGCTCATTTTTTACTTAACTATAGTTATTTGCTAGTGTTTTTAAGTGGTACAAACTTGTCTTTGCTATATGCCCAGTCTTATATGACTAAGAGCTGTTTGGGTGTGACCACAGCATGTGACACATCCTGTGTTTTTACTATCTACAGGAACTCAGCTGTGTGGAAACTTGCAGAAAGGAGCAAGCTGTGGCAAATGCAGTTAAACGGTTGAGCCCTCGTGCTATCAACCTTGGGTTATTTTAATCTGCACAGACAAAGGAGCCCACACTCTGATTAAGCGGAGCAGAAAGGGACCAGGCAGGGAGTGTCAGTGGACGGATACACCATCCTGAACAGACAGAGTTTAGGGTGAGACTGATTTTCTTAAATCCAACCTCCAAAAGTTCTGGGAACTTTTAGAAAATGCTGGGAATAGGTCACACATGTTAGCGATACCAGGACAGAGTCCTGATGAAAGTGATTCCAGGATAAGAAAATATTCCTGCAGGTTAGAAAAACATTGTAAAATAAAATTAATCAGTGGACTGGTAAAACAGCTCGTTATGATTTGGAAACCAGCTACAAATGCAAAACCTACATGGAAATGTGCATAGGAGGAACTACCATGTGGGTACAAAATGTAAAATCAGTAGTTACATTTTTTTTGATGGAGAAGAAATCAATCTTTTTAAATTCTAAGAATGGAAGACGTTCCTAAACAAATAGTGTTTGTTTTGTGTGTTTGTTTTTGTTTCCTGCGTGTGTGTGTGTGTGTGTGTGTATTGACGAGAGATTTATATTATGGACAGACGATGGACCCTAATTTTGGTAATGTGTGCTGTCAACCACAGTGGTATTTGAATCGTGACACTGGTATAAGACATTAGGTCTCCCATATTCACCAGTAGTAAATTGGCAGACACTTCAGTATTGGTTCTAATACAAGGTATCAGGTGCCATGACCAATTAAAATGCACAAATACCATAACTACTCTCCGGGAAGTGGGTACATTTTTAAATAAAGAATGCCAAGAGTGTGCAAAGCTGTCATCAAGGCAAAGGGTGGCTACTTTGAAGAATCTCAAATATAAAATATATTTTGATTTGTATAACATTTTTTTTAGTTACTACATGATTCTATATGTGTTATTTCATAGTTTTGATGTCTTCACTATTATTCTAAATTGCAAAAAATGGTAAAAATAAAGAAAAACCCTGGAATGAGTAAGTGTGTCAACTTTTGACTGGTACTATATAATAGACCAGTGAGTGAGGAAATGGAAGCACTCTGGACACCTTCGAGAGAGGCACAGAAATAACCACCAATGAAATGTCATCCGTGGTTTCTAACACTCCTGTAAAAGGGGAAATAGAAGAGGTAAACTATAGCAAAGCCAGAAAGGCACTAAAAAAATGTGCCAATTTGGCTTGAATATGGAAGCGATATGGGTAAAAAGCTGATAATGGATCAAATTGGGCAGCATTTCCCTGCTTACGAAAAATGTTAATTTCATAAAGAATTCAGAGATGTTATTGTGAGTTGGCACAATGATATAACATTTTAAAAATTGACATACCTTCTCCCTTAGCGCGTTATCAGGCAAATTACATTTCTTTGGATGGGTTCAGAAGGTGAGGGCTCAGGGTTCAACGTCGGGGGACCAGGCTGCTCCTGGGGGAGGTGGTGGCGGCCTTCTCCCTCTCCTGTGGGAGAGAGCGAGACAGAGCGAAAGAAGCAGGGATGGTGTAAGATTTCAGAAAGCATAGCAATCGTCATCTGAGCTCTCAGCAATAGGATTTCTATCTTCATCTGAGTTCTCATCTACATCAGAATCATCAAAAATATCCCCTTCTCCCAGAATCAGATTGTGGTAGGTATTCCTGGTGTTGACTTGGTCTTGTGTCAGTTCACTCAATCTTCTCTTCAGGTGGCAGAGAAGGCCATTCCTCCCTCCCTCTGACAATTCCAGTCCACTGCACGTAAAGCAGGAAATCATTTACAATTCTACTACACAAAATAGTGTGGAGGGTAGTTCAGTCCAAAGATAGTATAAACCTCAACTTACTCAGAACACGCAGGTGTTGGGACAGTGACTCCAGAGTTCATGTGGCTCTTTGTAATCTCCCCAAGTGCCTCTTCATCTCCTGCACCAGGATCCTCTCTTCCTCCTGCAGTCTGTTCAGTCTGATTGTCTCTTTGATGACAAGATGACTGCTGCCTGTGAAATGTAAACTCACAGAGGTATATAACAGAACAACAGCAATGATTGCAGCCTACGCTAAATGTAAAAATTCAATCACAACAGATACCTTCTGCAATCATATACTTACTGGTGCCAAGTCTCTCCCATGGCCACACAGTTGTCAGTATTGATCAGCTCATCCACTGTGGGGAGCCTAAACTCTGCCTGCTGCTCGTGAAGTTGAACAATGGCACCTGTCAAGGCTGCCTTGTCCTCAACAATTTTTCTCAGAATCTAATGCCACCTCTTGTTGTCGTCTGAATAAAAGGGATGATTAGACAGACTGTAGATTCAGATCAACTAGAAATCAACTAATTTCTAAAGCATTTGTTGTCATGCAGGTATAACATTATACAAGGCACGCAGAGTTGCGGCTCACAAGGTACTGTCGTGTCTTTGGCATCATTAAATTGAAGACTGTTATTTTATCAAATCACTTCTCTGTAATTATTACGTGATGAAACAAATCATGTAAATGTAATTAACTAGGAAGTCGAGGCACCAAGGAAAACCTTCAGATTATAGTTATAATTTTCCTAATATAACTTTTTATTTTAATATCTGATCAACGACTATTCTAATTAATGAATTATTCTTTACCTCGCGTTAGTCTCATTCTAAATATCGAAAGATGTTGGTTATCTGCACAAACCCAGTGTCACGCCCTGACCATAGTTATCATAGTTCTTTATTATTTTGGTTAGGTCAGGTTGTGACGAGGGTGGTATGTGTGTTTTTGTCTTGTCTAGGGTTTTTGTAATTCTATGTGGTTTTGGCATGTCTAGGTATATGTAGGTCTATGGTGGCCTGAATTGGTTCCCAATCAGAGACAACGATAAACAGCTGTCTCTGATTGAGAACCAATTCCAATCCTATTTAGGTTACCATTTCCCATTTTGGTTTTGTGGGTTATTGTCTATGTGTAGTTGCATGTCAGCACTAGTTGTTTATAGCTTCGCGTTCGTTTAGTTAGTGTTCTTTGTTTTAATAAAATAATGTATTCCAACCACGCTGCGCCTTGGTCTCCTCGTTACGACGAACGTGACACCCAGCCTTCACTATGAATCATCCATACATCAATTGTCTTAATCATTTATTTACTAACTAAATCATCACAGAAAATCATAACAAACAAACAGATATGGTTACAAGGAAATGATAGGGGAGGTTCCCTAGTGGGCTAAGCCGATATGACGGCTTGGTGGACAAAGGGAAGTGGGTGTAGACTGAGAAGGGTGTGACAGACTAAAGTCACTACACAGTTGATAATTATAGGGATTGAAATGCTAATCCTTTACACATGAACGCTCACTCATTCGGGAATAATTGTAATCAATATATACAGTCGTGGCCAAAAGTTGAGAATGACACAAATATACATTTTCACAAAGTTTGCTGCTTCATTGACTTTTAGTAACATCTGACAGAAAATATCTATGGAATACTGAAGTATAATTACAAGCATTTCATAAGTGTCAAAGGCTTTTATTGACAATTACATGAAGTTGATGCAAAGAGTCAATATTTGCAGTGCTGACCCTTCTTTTTCAAGACGTCTGCAATCCGCCCTGGCATGCTGTCAATTAACTTCTGGGCCACATCCTGACTGATGGCAGCCCATTCTTGCATAATCAATGCTTGGAGTTTGTCATAATTTGTGGGTTTTTGTTTGTCTACCCGCCTCTTGAAGATTGACCACAAGTTCTCAATGGGATCAAGGTCTGGGGGGTTTCCTGGCCATGGACCCAAAATTATGATGTTTTGTTCCCCGAGCTACTTGGTTATCACTTTTGCCTTATGGCAAGGGTCTCCATCATGCTGGAAAAGGCATTGTTCATCACCAAACTGTTCCTGGATGGTTGAGAGAAGTTGCTCTTGGAGGATGTGTTGGTACCATTCTTTATTCATGGCTGTGTTCTTAGGCAAAATTATGAGTGAGCCCACCCCCTTGGCTGAGAAGCAACCCCACACATGAATGGTCTCAGGATGCTTTACTGTTGGCATGACACAGGACTGATGGTAGCGCTCACCTTGACTTCTCTGGACAAGCAAACAATCGAAAAGGGGATTCATCAGAGAAAATGACTTTACCCCAGTCCTCAGCAGTCCAATCCCTGTACCTTTTGCATAATATCAGTCTGTCCCTGATGTTTTTCCTGGAGAGAAGTGGCTTCTTTGCAGCCCTTCTTAACACCTGGCCGTCCTCCAAAAGTCCTCACCTCACTGTGTGTGCAGATGCACTCTGCAAGCTCTGTAATGGTGGTGCCCCGATCCCGCAGCTGAATCAACTTTGGTGCTTTATCCGGGTAGCTGGAAGTAGAGCATTGCAATAGTCTAACCTAGAAGTAACAAAAGCATGGATTATTTATCCTGCATCATTTTTGTACAGAAAGTTACATTTTTGCAATGTTACGTAGATGAAAAAAGCTGTCCTTGAAACAGTCTTGATATGTTCGTCAAAAGAGAGATCAGCGTCCAGAGTAACGCCGAGGTCTTTCACAGTTTTATTTGAGACGACTGTACAACCATCAAGATTAATTGTCAGATTCAACAGAAGATCTCTTTGTTTCTTGGGACCTAGAACAAGCATCTCTGTTTTGTCCGAGGTTAAAAGTAGAAAGTTTGCAGCCATCCACTTCCTTATGTCTGAAATACAGGCTTCTAGCGAGGGCAATATTGGGGCTTCACCATGTTTCATTTAAATGTAAAGCTGTGTGTCATCTGCATAGCAGTGAAAGTTAACATTTATGTTTTCGAATGACATCCCCAAGAGGTAAAATATATAGCGAAAACAATAGTGGTCCTAAAACGGAACCTTGAGGAACACCGAAATTTACAGTTGATTTGTCAGAGGACAAACCATTCACAGCGATCGATGGTATCAAAAGCAGCACTAAGGACTAGTAGCACGAGGACAGATGCAGAGCTTCGGGCTGACGCCATTAAAACGTAATTTAGCACCTTCACAAGTGCAGTCTCAGCGCTATGATGGGGTCTATAAAACCAGACTGAAGCATTTTGTATGTATTGTTTGTCTTCAGGAAGGCGGTGAGCTGCTGCGGCAAACAGCTTTTTCTAAAACTTTTGAGAGGAATGGAAGATTCGATAAAGGCCAATCGTTTTTTATATTTTCTGGGTCATGGTTTGAGATGACCCAGAGGCTTTATTACTGCCACTTTTAGGGAGTTTGGTACACATCCGATGGATAGAGAGCCGTTTATTATGTTCAACATAGGAGGGCCAAGCACTGGAAGCAGCTCTTTCAGTAGTTTAGTTGGAATAGGATCCAGTATGCAGCTTGAAGGTTTAGAGGCCATGATTATTTTCATCATAGTACTAAAACACTTGAGTGTCTCTCTTGATCCTAGGAGTCCGTAATTTGCTTTCTAATGATCATGATCTTTTCCTCAAAGAAGTTCATGAATTTATTACTGCTGAAGTGAAAGCCATCCTCCCTTGGGGAATGCTGCTGTTTAGTTAGCTTTGCGACAGTATCAAAAATAAATTTCAGATTGTTCTTATTTTCCTCAATTAAGTTGGAAAAATTGGATGATCAAGCAGCAGTGAGGGCTCTTCGATACTGCAGGGTACTGTCTTTCCAAGATGGTCGGAAGACTTCCAGTTTGGTGTGGTGCCATTTCCGTTCCAATTTTCAAGAAGCTTGCTTCAGAGCTCGGGTATTTTGTGTATACAAGGGAGCAAGTTTCTTAAGACAATTTCTTTTTAGTTTTTAGGGGTGCAACTGCATCTAGGGATTTGCTCAAGGTTAAATTGAGTTCCTCCGTTAGGTGGTTAACTGATTTTTGTCCTCTGACGTCCTTGGGTAGACAGAGGGAGTCTGGAAGGGTATGAAGGAATCTTTGGGTTGTCTGAAAATGTATAGTACGACTTTTGATGCTCCTTGGTTGGGGTCTGGCAGATTATTTGTTGAGTTTGCAAACGTAATAAAATGGTGGTCCGATAGTCCAGGATTATGAGGAAAAACATTAAGATCCACAACATTTATTCCATGGGACAAAACTAGGTCCAGAGTATGACTGTGACAGTGAGTAGTGAGGAACGCTGTATATGGCCCAGGAGGCCTGTAAACAGTAGCTATAAAAAGTGATTGAGTAGGTTGCATAGATTTCATGACTAGAAGCTCAAAAGACGAAAATGTCTTTTTTGTTTTTTGTAAATTGAAATTTGCTATCGTAAATGTTAGCAACACCTCCGCCTTTGTGGAATGCATGGGGGATATGGTCACTAGTGTAACCAGGAGGTGAGGCCTCATTTAACACAGTAAATTCATCAGGCTTATCATCAAGATTATGATCAGTGATTAGTTCATTGACTATAACTGCCTTTGAAGTGAGGGATCTAACATTAAGTAGCCCTATTTTGAGATGTGAGGTATCACGATCTCTTTCAATAATGGCAGGAATGCATCTAGACTGCACAAGTTCAACCCAGATATCTCCTCCCTATGTTTTAGATGTGGCTCAGATGAAGGAACATTCCTCCATTCCACTTGGCAGTGTTCAAAACTACACGGTTTCTGGCAGGGGGTATGCGATACCATATCCTCAATTCACGGGGTTGCATTCCCTTTAGACCCGGAGGTCTGTCTACTGGGTAACTTTACTAACACCAATCTTAGGCAAAGCCATACTATAAAGCTAACAGAAATATTGCTAGCGATTGCCAAGAAATGTATTGCCTTGAAATGGAAATTGGATTCCTCCCTGCCAGTTGCAATGTGGCTATCGGAAGTTAATAGTTGTATCCCTTTGGAGAAAATCACTTACTGCTTGAGGAATAAGTTAAAGACATTTTACAGAATTTGGCAACCTTTTATTGACTATATGGAGAATCTCCCCCCACATCTCATTGATTGAATCTATATAGAATCCTCACATAATGTTTCACACGTAATGTATAATATGTAGCCTATGGCAGGTGATCCAATGTCTCGTTATTTTTTTACATTTTCTTATTGTATGTTTGTTTATATAATAATAATAATTATTATTTATTTTTGTTACGCTCGTCTGTTACTGTCACTTTGTCCTATCGTTGTCTAATATCTTTTCACTTTTGTTTTGAATGTTCTTAATTGGAAAATGCACACCGCCATGTTAAGTTTTGCCCAACCTAGGTCGAGGCACAGACACGGTCTCAATGGGGATAGCTGAGCTGACTACACTGACTGTGCTAGTGGCAGACTCCACTAAGCCTGCACCCTATTTCATTGTGGCAATAGAGGAGTTAGAGCCCTGTCTATGTTGGTAGATAAGTGGAGAGCACCCCTCCAGCTAGGATGGAGTCCGTCACTCCTCAGCAGGCCAGGCTTGGTCCTGTTTGTGGGTGAGTCCCAGAAAGATGGCCAATTATCTACAAATTCTATCTTTTGGGAGGGGCAGAAAACATCAAATCAAATCAAATTTATTTATATAGCCCTTCGTTCATCAGCTGATATCTCAAAGTGCTGTACAGAAACCCAGCCTAAAACCCCAAACAGCAAGCAATGCAGGTGTAGAAGCACGGTGGCTAGGAAAAACTCCCTAGAAAGGCCAAAACCTAGGAAGAAAGCTAGAGAGGAACCAGGCTATGTGGGGTGGCCAGTCCTCTTCTGGCTGTGCCGGGTGGAGATTATAACAGAACATGGCCAAGATGTTCAAATGTTCATAAATGACCAGCATGGTCAAATAATAATAAGGCAGAACAGTTGAAACTGGAGCAGCAGCACGGCCAGGTGGACTGGGGACAGCAAAGAGTCATCATGTCAGGTAGTCCTGAGGCATGGTCCTAGGCCTCAGGTCCTCCGAGAGAGAGAAAGAAAGAGAGAATTAGAGAGAGCACACTTAAATTCACACAGGACACCGAATAGGACAGGAGAAGTACTCCAGATATAACAAACTGACCCTAGCCCCCCGACACATAAACTACTGCAGCATAAATACTGGAGGCTGAGACAGGAGGGGTCAGGAGACACTGTGGCCCCATCTGAGGACACCCCCGGACAGGGCCAAACAGGAAGGATATAACCCCACCCACTTTGCCAAAGCACAGCCCCCACACCACTAGAGGGATATCTTCAACCACCAACTTACCATCCTGAGACAAGGCTGAGTATAGCCCACAAAGATCTCCGCCACGGCACAACTCAAGGGGGGGGGGGCGCCAACCCAGACAGGATGACCACATCAGTGACTCAACCCACTCAGGTGACGCACCCCTCCCAGGGACGGTATGAGAGCCCCAGTAAGCCAGTGACTCAGCCCCTGTAATAGGGTTAGAGGCAGAGAATCCCAGTGGAAATAGGGGAACCGGCCAGGCAGAGACAGCAAGGGCGGTTCGTTGCTCCAGAGCCTTTCCGTTCACCTTCTCACTCCTGGGCCAGACTACACTCAATCATATGACCCACTGAAGAGATGAGTCTTCAGTAAAGACTTAAAGGTTGAGACCGAGTTTGTGTCTCTGACATGGGTAGGCAGACCGTTCCATAAAAATGGAGCTCTATAGGAGAAAGCCCTGCCTCCAGCTGTTTGCTTAGAAATTCTAGGGACAATTAGGAGGCCTGCGTCTTGTGACCGTAGCGTACGTGTAGGTATGTACGGCAGGACCAAATCAGAGAGATAGGTAGGAGCAAGCCAATGTAATGCTTTGTAGGTTAGCTGTAAAACCTTGAAATCAGCCCTTGCTTTGACAGGAAGCCAGTGTAGGGAGGCTAGCACTGGAGTAATATGATCCAATTTTTGGGTTCTAGTCAGGATTCTAGAAGCCGTATTTAGCACTAACTGAAGTTTATTTAGTGCTTTACCCGGGTAGCCGGAAAACATCTCATCAGCCACCTGGTTGAAGGGACTTGGTGGATCTGAGGCTCTTTCCCCTGTTGCCTCCATCATCCTTCAAATCCCACCAACATCAGCCACCTCAGAGCGCAACTGGTCCTTGTTTGGGAACACACACACCAAAGCACACAACAGGCTGACCAATACAAGGGTTGAAAAATTGATGGCCGTCCGGGTAAATTTGAGTCTTTTTGAGCCTGACAACGAGCCATCCTCAACAAGGTTGAAAAGTGACAGTGAAGATGAGTCCTCAGAGTCTGATGTTCAAGAGGTGGACATTGAGGAGGTCCAGGGAGAAGACATGGAAGCCTGAGAGGAAGACAACCAAAGCTTTAGTTTCTAGACTATCATTTTACAGATGTAGTTGAAAAGGTTTTTGGGAGATGCGATGGATCTTTGGGGATTATTCAATATTCAATTTCTTTTGTTGTTCAGTGAAATCATCCCATGTGAAGAGTCAACTCACTTAATTAAAGTTCAAATCGTAACCAAATAGTTTTTTTTATTTCTATTGGAAGGATTTAATCATTTGCAATCATGCCTACTTATGATAAGGTAAAAGGTTAATGTTTCTGTCTCCATATGATATGGTAAATATATCCAATGCAAAAGACATCTCCATTTAAACAGTATTAAAATTAATTTGCATATATTTCTGTTAATTCACATACTGTTGAAGTCAGAAGATTACATACACTTGGAGTAATTAAAAAAAAAAATCAACAACTCCGCAAATTTCTTGTTAAGAACTATAGTTGACACAAGTAATTTTTCCAACTATTGTTTAAAGACAGATTATTTCACTTAAAATTCACTGTATCACAATTCCAGTGGGTCAGAAGTTTACATGCACAAAGTTGACTGTGCCTAAACAGCTTAGAAAATTCCAGAAAATGATGTCATGGCTTTGGAAGCTTCTGATAGGCTAATTGACATCATTTGAGTCAATTGGAGGTGTACCTGTGGATGAATTTCAAGGCCTACCTTCAAACTCAGTGCCTCTTGCTTGACATCATGGGAAATTCAAATGAAATCAGCCAAGACCTCAGAAAAAATGGTATATCTCCACAAGTCTGGTTCATCCTTGGGAGCAATTTCACCATGAACACCATGGGACCAAGCAGCCATCATACCGCTCAGGACTCAGGACACCACCACTAACATTGAGTGGCTGCTGCCAACACACTGACTTAACTCCAGCCACTTTAATAATGGGAATTGATGGGAATTGATGTAAAATATATCACTAGCCACTTTAAACAATGCTACATAATATAATGTTTACATACCCTACATTATTTATCTTATATGTATACGTATATACTGTACTCTATATCATCTACTGCATCTTTATGTAATACATGTATCACTAGCCACTTTAAACTATGCCACTTTGTTTACATACTCATCTCATATGTATATACTGTACTCGATACCATCTACTGCATCTTGCCTATGCCGCTCTGTACCATCACTCATTCATATATCTTTATGTAAATATTTTTTATCCCTTTACACTTGTGTGTATATTTGCTGCAGGAGGGACTGGTGTACTTTACAAAATAGATGGCGTCATGACGAAGGACATTATGTGGATATATTGAAGCAACATCTCAAGACATCAGTCAGGTTACAGCTTGGTCGCAAATGGGTCTTCCAAATGGACAATGACCCCAATACTTCCAAAGTTGTGGCAAAATGGCTTAAGGACAACAAACCCAAGGTATTGGAGTGGCCAACACAAAGCCCTGACCTCAATTCCATAGACACATTTTGGGCAGAACTGAAAAAGTGTGTGAGGGCAAGGAGGCCTCTAAACCTGACTCATTTACACCAGCTCTGTTAGGAGAAATGGGCCAACATTCACCCAACGTATTGTGGGAAGCTTGTGGAAGGCTACCCAAAATGTTTGACCCAAGTTAAACAATTTAAAGGCAATGCTACCAAATACTAATTGAGTGTGTAAACTTCTGACCACTGGGAACGTGATGAAAGGAATAAAAGCTGAAATAAATCATTCTCTATTATTCTGACATTTCACATTTTTAAAATAAAGTGGTGATCCTAACTGACCTAAAACAGGGAATTTGAACTAGGATTAAATGTCAGGAATTCTGAAAATCTGAGTTTAAATGTATTTGGTTAAGGTGTGTGGAAACTTCCGACTTCAACTGTATATTCCTGTTAATTCCCACAGAAGGTTTCCACCTCTGAATATTCCCCAGAATGTGCAATCCTATGTATGACTAATGCATTTTCCTTCACAAATTAGTTTTACTGCTTGATTAATAATGTGTTTGAGGTCATATTGTGGTTGGGTCTTACCTGTCAACGGTAGAGGAAGTGTTTCCTCTGTTTCACACTGAGGCAAAGACCTGTCTGTCCTGTCTGACTATCCTATCTAATGGTAGAGGTAGTGTTTCCTCCGTTTCACACTGAGGTAAAGGCCTGTCTGTCCTGTCTGACTATTCTGTCTAATGGTAGGTTGTGCCGTGGCGGAGATCTTTGTGGGCTATACTTGGCCTTGTCTCAGGATGGTAAGTTGGTGGTTGAAGATATCCTTCTAGTGGTGTGGGGGCTGTGCTTTGGCAAAGTGGGTGGGGTTATATCCTTCCTGTTTGGCCCTGTCCGGGGTTGTCATCGGATGGGGCCACAGTGTCTCCTGACCCCTCCTGTCTCAACCTCCAGTATTTATGCTGCAGTAGTTTATGTGTCGGGGGGCTAGGGTCAGTTTGTTATATCTGGAGTACTTCTCCTGTCCTATCCGGTGTCCTGTGTGAATTTAAGTATGCTCTCTCTAATTCTCTCTTTCTCTCTTTCTATCTCTCTCTCGGAGGACCTGAGCCCTAGGACCATGCCTCAGGACTACCTGGCATTATGACTCCTTGCTGTCCCCAGTCCCACCTCCAGTTTCAACTGTTCTGCCTGTGATTATTATTATTTGACCATACTGGTCATTTATGAACATTTGAACATCTTGGCCATGTTCTGTTATAATCTCCACCCGGCACAGCCAGAAGAGGACTGGCCACCCCACATAGCCTGGTTCCTCTCTAGATTTCTTCCTGGGTTTTAGCCTTTCTAGGGAGTTTTTCCTAGCCACCGTGCTTCTACACCTGCATTGCTTGCTGTTTGGGGTTTTAGGCTGGGTTTCTGTACAGCACATTGAGATATCAGCTGATGTACGAAGGGCTATATAAATACATTTGATTTGATTTGATTTAATGCTAGATGTAGTGTTTCACCCTGAGGCAAAGACCTGTCTATCCTGTCTGACTATCCTGTCTAATGGTAGAGGTAGTGTCCCCTCTGTTTCACACTGAGGTAAAGACCTGTCTGTCCTGTCTGACTATCCTGTCTAATGGTAGAGGTAGTGTTTCCTCTGTTTCACACTGAGGTAAAGGCCTGTCTGTCCTGTCTGACTATCCTGTCTAATGGTAGAGGTAGTGTTTCCTCTGTTTCACACTGAGGTAAAGGCCTGTCTGTCCTATCTGACTATCCTATCTAATGGTAGAGGTAGTGTTTTCTCTGTTTCACACTGAGGTAAAGCCCCTCAATCTTCTTCTGGAGATGCCCTGTCTGACTATCCTGAAGTGTGGCTGTCAAACATATGGCAAGTTACAAACATGACTCCAATGACAATGCAATTACGAAGTTGAGAGACAGAGAAATATTGACTTTCCTACCTGTTGGATTCTGACTTGAAATATACTTAACCTGTCATCATTTTAGAATGTATTGATTACATTACATGTATAAGAAATGTATATGTTAGGGGTCAATGAAGGGCGAATAGGAACTTTGGGTATGGAAAGTTAGGGGAAGTGCAAAAAGTTCATATTCGGTTCAAACATGTTATTGATTAATATTTCTAAGGAAGGAGGCAAAGGGTAGCAGTCTGGTTTCAGTTCCTGATAAGGCAGGCCAGCTTCTGTGGAACTAAGACAATGAGGGATGTGGAACTCAACTCAAGATAAGTCAACAGTTGAAGAGAGAAGACACTGCTGGGAGGGGGGCCATGGGGGTCCACCCTGAAGACCATCTGACTACAGTCCTATCCCATATTCACACACTTCCACGCCCATGAGGGTCCTAGACTTAGGCAGGCCATGACAATGCCAGTTAGAGGAACAGACTGAGTTTCTTCCTAACAACAGAGAAGGAGTATTTATATTAGACATGCAAGATGGCAACTTTTTCCTGGTTGTTCGTTTCAGTTTTTGCTCTATTTGTTCAGAACCTACACTATTTGATCCCCTGCTGATTTTGTACGTTTGCCCACTGACAAAGAAATAAGTCTATAATTTTAAAGGTAAGTTTATTTGAACAGTGAGAGACAGAATAACAACAACAAAATCCAGAAAAACACGTAAAAAATGTTATAAATTGATTTGCATTTTAATGAGGGAACCAAGTATTTGACCCCTCTGCAAAACATGACTTAGTACTTGGTGGCAAAACCCTTGTTGGCAATCAGAGGTTATACGTTTCTTGTAGTTGGCCACCAGGTTTGCACACATCTCAGGAGGGATTTTGTCCCACTCCTCTTTGCAGATCTTCTCCAAGTCATTAAGGTTTCGAGGCTGACGTTTGGCAACTCAAACCTTCAGCTCCCTCCACAGATTTTCTATGCGATTAAGGTCTGGAGACTGGCTACGCCACTCCGGGACCTTAAAGGGAGTGCTCCTAATCTCAGTTTGTGACCTGTATAAAAGACACCTGTCCACCGAAGCAATCAATCAATCAGATTCCAAACTCTCCACCATGGCCAAGACCAAAGAGCTCTCCAAGGATGTCAGGGACAAGATTGTAGATCTACACAAGGCTGGAATGGGCTACAAGACCATCGCCAAGCAGCTTGATGAGAAGGTGACAACAGTTGGTGTGATTATTCGCAAATGGAAGAAACACAAAAGAACTGTCAATCTCCCTCGGCCTGGGGCTCCATGCAAAATCTCACCTCGTGGAGTTGCAATGATCATGAGAATGGTCAGGAATCAGCCCAGAACTACACGGGAGGATCTTGCCAATGATCTCAAGCCAGCTGGGACCATAGTCACCAAGAAAACAATTGATAACACACTACGCCGTGAAGGACTGAAATCCTGCAGCGCCCGCAAGGTCCCCCTGCTCAGGAAAGCACATATACATGCCTATCTGAAGTTTGCCAATGAACATCTGATTGATTCAGAGGACAACTGGATGAAAGTGTTGTGGTCAGATTAGACCAAAATGGAGCTCTTTGGCATCAACTCAACTCGCTGTGTTTGGAGGAGGAGGAATGCTGCCTATGACCCCAAGAACACCATCCCCACCGTCAAACATGGAGGTGGAAACATTATGCTTTGGGGGTGTTTTTCTGCTAAGGGGATAGGACAACTTCACCGCATCAAAGGGACGATGGACGGGGCCATGTACCGTCAAATCTTGGGTGAGAACCTCCTTCCCTCAGCCAGGGGATTGAAAACGGGTCGTGGATGGGTATTTCAGCATGACAATGACCCAAAACACATGGCCAAGACAACAAAGGAGTGGCTCAAGAAGAAGCACATTAATTAATAAGATAGGAATGTGATTTCAGTTTTCAAACGAGATCATAGTTTTGATAATACTTTTCCAGTAAGTAGCCATGCCCGAGGGAGCTCAGAGAGCGTGTCAGCATGACAGCATCTAGTTTGTGCTCTCACTGTCACACCCTGATCTGTTTCACCTGTCTACGTGATTGTCTCCACCCCCCTCCAGGTGTCGCCCAGCTTCCCCATTTATCCCGTGTATTTATACCTGTTTGTTCAAGCCTACCAGCGGTTTGTCCCAGTCTCTCTTTTTCTCGCCCTCCTGGTTTTGCCCTTTGCCTGTCCTGTCTACTAGCCCACCTGCCGGACCACTCTGTCTGCCCCTGAGCCTGCCTGCCGTCCTGGACCTTTGCTCTACCTCTGGATTACCGACCTCTGCCTGACCTGACCCTGAACCGTCCTGTACCTTTCCCCCACTTCTCTGGACTATTGACCCCGGCTTACCTTGACCTGTCTATTTGCCTGCCTCTGTTGGATTATTAAACACTTGGTTATCTGACGTGGTCTGCATCTGGGTCTTACCTTCATATCTGATACTCACTGTCTTTATGAAGTGAAGTGACCTGCCTTATAGCGTGCGCATGGCACTCATGCAGATGGACCCATGGCCTCTAAAAGGGTGTTTTAAAAAGAAGCCTCTCCAGAACAGTACATAGTGAGTGATCCCCAGTGAGAAGAGGTGGGGGAATGACAGGAGAGAAAGAGAAAACAGTCACTCCTGCTGCCTCATGGGTCTGGCAGATATTGAAATTCATTGAACGTAGTATCTGAATTGTTTTATTCAAGTGGCAATCTGTAGTTGGAACAATAACAAAGCCATTACCTAATCACTGTTTTGGTAAACAGCTGAGCTGCCCTGTAATTAATGTGCATCCATTCTTCAATTACCAATAGTTATCTCCATGATATGAAAGGAATCCTACTGTTTGTAAAACAGCCTATATCCAAATATGAGGACGCACAATGTGCAGAATTCCCAAAAGCAACTGCTTCGAAAGACAACTCCACCATCACTTGTGGGTTTTTCAGATTATCCTTGGGAAAGTATTTATAAACAGCATGGTTTTTTAGTTTAAAAAAAAACTTTTACCCCTTTTTCTCCCCTAATTGGTAGTTACAGTCTTGTCCAATCGCTGCAACTCCTGTAAGGACTCGGGAGAGGCGAATGTCAAGAGCTATGTGTCTTCTGAAACACGACCCTGCCAAGTCACACTGCTTCTTGACACACTGCTCTCTTAACCCAGAAGCCAGCTGCACCAATGTGTCAGAGGAAACACTGTACAACTGGCGACCGAAGTCAGCCTGCAGGCACCGTCCTTCCGCAAGGAGTCGCTGGAGCATGATGGGACAAGGACATCCCGGCAGGCCAAACCCTCCCCTAACCCAGACAACGCTGGGCCAATTGTGCACCGCCTCATGGGTCTCCCAGTCACGGCCGGCTGTAACACAGCCTGGGATCAAAACCGGGTCTATAGCGACACCTCAAGCACTGCAATGCAGTTCCTTAGACCGCTGCGCCACTCGGGAGGCCAATAAACTGCATTTTAGAAGAAATTCAAGTCCAACCAACTGAGTCCTCTGCACTCCTTGATATAGTTTGGTTCTAACGGCCTGAGGCAGACCATAACTTCAGATAAGACCTTGTTTGATTGAAGATATAATTTCAGTGGCAGTGCATGTTGGTGCTCCACTCTAAATTGTATTGGCACAGAAGAGAAAAAAAATGTCATTGTCCTTTGTTCTCCTTTGATTTTGGGGCTCTCTGTTACACTAGAGAGGACAGCTTCAAAGCATATCTCAAAATCAATCTAATCCCCTTAATCATCTACTGCAACACACAGGTCCTCAGTCCTTTTTTCAAACCCTCGGTACAGTTTGCAGCACTGATTTATGGAAGTATGGAGAGGATTCCATTCGTGACATACAGGACACCATAGTAACTGACTTTCTAAAGCCTATGATAGTTCAATGATGATGGAGAGTTAGAATATATGAGATGGCAAAGGATCCTTGGGCTAGCCAATTGTACTGTTTGGAATGTCACACTTAAGGTCTGAGCAGAGAGATATTTGTTGGGCTTTTGATTTAGACTATAGTGTGCTCTCTGTTCTTTGTAGCTGTATTGCAACTCTACTGAATGAGTTCGCAAAGATGCAGTCCTGAACATGCTCTCGATATCAAAAGAAAGCGGTGCCTTCAACAATATTCATCACTCTGTCTTTCTGTAAAACATTTTTATGAATCTTCCCTCATGAATCATTTAACTTCACAGCACAATTATTATGGCCCAAATCCGGCCCAAATGTCCAAGGTGGATGCTGTGCATTTACCACTTGGAACTATGGGGTAATGCAAGAACTCAGCAGTACTATTGTTGAAAAGACACTAACTCAAACTACACTGTATCAGTCAAATATTAAGTTAATTAGGCTGCAAAGCAAATTTGTGATTGGAATCGTAGCACCTCACAGTATTAAATGTAACACGTAATTAATTATATGTGACCCACCGAAATAGTGTTAAAATTAGCACCACAAGAGTGTTGGGTTGGGTGTTGCAAATTCTGATTTAAATGAACACTTTATTAGAGCTGATGCTGTTACACTTTCTCAGTGTTAGGGGATTAACACCACCTGGTGTTACAGTAACTTGCTCTTCAGTGTTGTTTTAGAACTGTAGGGTGCAAAGCCTTATTTGCATATTAATTTCCAAGGGTGCCTTTCAAGTGAATTTTAGAGGTACTAGTAACACCAATGACTGTGTTTGCTAGTGACAAGAGACATGGTGTCACTGGTGTAGAGAGGAGTAGGCAGGAGGCAGGTTTAGAACTACTGACATTATTTAAGCACCATAGAGCAAAGTGGGACGAAACCCAAACGCTGTTGTGCTCAAAATATTTCTTCATGAACAAAAAGGCACAGGGCGAACCCAAGGTGCAAAATATAACGTACTCGGGAAATAGAGAGATTCCTCTCGGGAAAACAAGTAACATTTACAATGACCGACAAATACAAATGGCAGAGGGAGTATATGTACAGTGATTAAGTGGGGATTGGAACCAGGTGTGTGTAATGATGATGAGACAAGTCCGGGGTTGATGAAGTGAAGAGTTTTTGCCAGCAGTAGGTTCGGCAGCAGGTAGAAGGCCGGCTACGCCGAACGCCTGAGCTGGTCAGGGGGGGAGCCAAAGTGAAGACGGGTGTGACACATGGTAGTTGCATTTGATGGCTTTCAGTCCTGTAGCCTTCACCAACTGAGTGCCTAAGTAAATATTTTATCATAAAATTGAATTATTTATGACAATACATAACTTTTTTATAAATACCTGCAGCGTGTACGCTAAGAATCGGGAAGCAATTACAGGGAGTGAAATGAATAAATAACAGAACAAAAAAGAAACAAGTAGTGTACAGACATGAAACACAGGAACAGAAATGCCTGAGGAAAGAACCAAGGGGAGTGACAGATATAGGGGAGGTAATCAGGAAGGTGACAGAGTCGGGTGAGTGTCATGAGGCGCAGGTAACGATGGTGGCCGGTGTGCGTAACGAGTGCCGGAGAGGGGGAGCGGGAGTAAACTGACACTACCATACTTAACACAGTGGTCTGAAATTCCTGGTTTGCAGGCCACATCGACAAGTCATTTTATGCTTGCTTGAAAAGTGTTATATAATCCAACAATGAATTACCTGCAATCTGTGGTGGAAAAAGTACTCAATTGTCATAGTATAAGTAAAAAGTAAATCCGATACATCAAATGTCTTACATTAAGCAAACCAGACAGTACAATTTTCTTGTTTAAAATGTTTATTTACAAACAGAGACGGGCAAACCCCAACACTCAGACATCATTTACACACACAGTTTTTGTGTTTAGTGAGTCCGTCAGATCAGAGGCAGTAGGGATGACAAAGCGTGATATTGATAGGTGCGTGAATTGGACCATAATTCTGTCCTGTCTTTGCATTAGAAATGTAACAAGTACCTTTTGGTGTAAGCAGCCGAGCAGCCGCACACAAGCATAAGATCACTATGCGCAATGCCAAGCATTGTCTGGAGTGGTGTAAAGCTCGCCGCTATTGGACTCTGGAGCAGTGGAAACAGGTTCTCTGGAGTGATGAATCATGCTTCACCATCTGGCAGTCCGGCGGACTAATCTGGGTTTGGTGGATGCCAGGAGAACGCTACCTGCCCCAATGCATAGTGCCAACTGTAAAGTTCAGTGGAGCAGGAATAATGGTCTGAGGCTGTTTTCATGGTTCAGCATCCTTAGTTCCAGTGAAGGGAACTCTTAACGGTACAGCATACAATAACATTGCAGTTCTATGCTTCCAACTTTGTGTAAACTGTTTGGGGAAGGCCCTTTCTTGTTTCAGCATGACAATGCCCCGATGCACAAAGTGAGGTCCATACAGAAATGGTTTGTCGAGATCGGTGTGGAAGAACTTGACTGGCCTACACAGAGCCCTGACCTCAACCCCATCGAACACCTTTGGTATGAATTGGAACACCGACTGTGAGCCAGGCCCAACATCAGTGCCAAACCTCACTAATGCTCGTGGATGAATGGAAGCAAGTCTCTGCAGCAATATTCCAGCATCAAGTGGAAAGCCTTCCCAGAAGAGTGGAGGCTGTTATTGCAACATTGCCCATGATTTTTTCTGAAGTACTTTACCCCATTGCCCGCAATCTGCAGTTAGAATGACTGCAAAGGTAGGAAAGGTTGATAAATGAGACTACCTAAACCATCTAAACTGGCACAACCATCTCAATAATGACTGAAATAAGTCCAACCACTTAAAGATTGGGTTAGTTTATGTTATTTATCTTTGAGTAGTATACGATCAATTCAATGTGCATGCAGAAACATAGACATAAAAACAAACCTGCAACAACCTGCAACAATTAATGCTGGGAAATATGATAATGAGGCCCCACCCATGTCTTTTTCACTCTCAGAAAGTGAACAGAAATTAACTCAACATAGTAGAGTAATAACAACCACTGATAAACACTTTGTTTATTCACCCCAGGTGGAGTGAATTTCAATCCCGCAGGTGTTAACTCCATTAGAATCAACACTCAGATATTACACTCACAACTCTTTTCAACACAGAGATTTTAACATCCGCAAAATTGCTGTGTGGTGAGTTTTGCGTTAAACATATACAGTACCAGTCAAAAGTTTGTACACACCTACTCATTCAAGGGTTTTTCTTTATTTTTACTATTTTCTACATTGCACATAGTGATCTTAGGCTTGTGTGCGGCTGCTCGGCTGCTTACACCAAAAGGTACTTGTTACATTTCTAATGCATAGACAGGCCGGGAGTCCGCACCTTTGTGGGGGGGGGGGACCTCTGTCATTGCCAACAAAGGGTTTATAACAAAGTATTGAGATAAACTTTTGTTATTGACCAAATACTTATTTTCCACCATAATTTGCAAAAAAAATTCATTAAAAATCCTACAATGTGATTTCCCAGATTTTTTTTCTAATTTTTATTTTACACCATTTTAAAGAAACACTTCTTGTTAATCCCATCACAGTGTCCGGTTTCAAAAATGCTTTACAGAGAAAGCAAACCAAACGATTATGTTAGGTCAGAGCCAAGTCACAGAAAAACAGACATTTTTCCAGCCAAAGAGAGGAGTCAAAAAAAATCAGAAATATAGATCAAATTAATCACTAACCTTTGATGATCTTCATCAGATGACACTCATAGGACTTCATGTTACACAATACATGTATGTTTTGTTTGATAAAGTTCATATTTATATTTAAAAAATCTCAGTTTACATTGGCACGTTACGTTCAGTAGTTCCAAAACATCCGGTGATTTTGCAGAGAGCCACATCAATTTACAGCAATACTCATAATAAACATTGATAAAAGATACAACTATTATGCACCGAATTATAGATAAACTTCTCCCAATGCAACCACTGTGTCAGATTTTTTTTTTACTTTCTGGAAAAAACACACCAAGCACACCATCTAAGTATGGCACTCAGAGACCAAAACAACACAAACAGATATCCGCCATGTTGGAGTCAACAGAAGTCAGAAATAGCATTATAAATATTCACCTACCCTTAATGATCTTCATCAGAATGCACTCCCAGGAATCCCAGTTCCACAATAAATGTTTGTTTTGTTCGATAATGTCCATCATTTATGTCCAAATATCTCCTTTTGTTAGCGCGTTCAGTTCACAAATCAAAATTCATGACACGCGTTCACTAGGAGCAGACGAAAAGTCAAAACTTTCCGTTACAGTCTGTAGAAACATGTCAAACGATGTATAGAATCAATCTTTAGGATGTTTTTAACATAAATCTTCAATAATGTTCCAACCGGAGAATTGTAGAAATGCAATGGAACAGAGCTCGCTCTAACGTGAACGAGCGTGGTCAGCTCATGGCACTCTGCCAGAGCCCTGACTCATTCCCCCCCACTTCACAGTAGAAGCATCAAACAAGGTTCTAAAGACTGTTGACATCTAGTGGAAGCCTTAGAAAGTGCAATATGACCAATATCCCACTGTGTATTTGATAGGCCAAGAGTTGAAAACCTACAAACCTCAGATTTCCCACTTCCTGGTTGGATTTTTTCTCAGGTTTTTGCCTGCCATATGCGTTCTGTTATACTTACAGACATCATTCCAACAGTTTTAGAAACTTCAGAGTGTTTCCTATCCAAATATACTGATGCTATGCATATCTTCGCTTCTGGGACGGAGTAGCAGGCAGTTTACTCTGGGCACCTCTGGGCACCTTATTCATCCAAGCTACTCAATACTGCCCCCAGCCATAAGAAGTTAACCACAATATTTGTGATATTATTTGTTCTGTCTTTTCTGGTGGATTAAACTGAAATTGCAACCAATTTTCTATGGCTTGTTTTAATAATAGCTATACTTTGGAGATGATTTCATTTTCAAATAACCGAAAGTGATAGGTTGTAATCTGAATAAAGGGAAAAGGGCCGTTCTTGAACATGGGGTGAGACATTCTTACTAATCTGCTCTAAAACCAGTTTGGATTGATATATACCAAAGGCGTCACAGTATGACTGACGCCTTTAGTGAGAGGTCCAATGCTTAAATATTTAATCATTAATATTTATTTCACAAATAGGGCTGTTTTAATTTTGTCTGGCTTGCCGTTCCAAATAAAATGTCATATTCTTTACTCAAATCATTTTTCAAAACAGATAGCTAGGTGTAGGCAAGACCATAAGCAAATAGGTAAACTGGGATATGACTAAAGAGTTAATCAGGGTAAACTGGGATATGACTAAAGAGTTAATCAGGGTAAACTGGGATATGACTAAATAGTTAATCAGGGTAAACTGGGATATGACTAAAGAGTTAATTAGGGGGATTTTTCCACAAATGGACAGGTATTTGATGATTTTCCTTTCCATGGTAGCAAAAATCGTATCTATTTTGCCAACTTTCTATTGAAATGTATTGTAGTACGATCATTTCTTTCTATGGAGTATGTCCACATCACCGTCATTGCAATGTAAAAGTTGGATTTTTTTGTGATCCAATACATAATATAGTACATTCATCATCATTTGGTTGTAATCCAGAGAGGTTAGAAAAAGTATCTAGATCCTCTGTGGAGGGCTTCAAATTGTGGAGGTCAGTGACCTGACAGTGTGGTGCCGGAGCAACAAGCTCTCCCTCAAATTTCAGCAACATCAAGGCCCTGTTCGTGGACTATAGAAAACGGGGAGGCCACATCGATGGGACGGCAGTGGAGCAGGTAGATAGCTTCAAGTTCCTCTGTGTCCAAATTACTAAACGCTTAAAATGGTCCAAACAGTCGTGAAGAAGCCTCTTCCCCCTCAGGAAGTTTAATTTTGGCATGGGTCCTCAAATCCTGAAAAGGTTCCACAGCTGTACTATTGAGAGCATATTGACTGGCTGCATCACTGCTTGGTATGGCAATAGCACTGTCCTCGATCGCATGGCGCTACTGAGGGTTGTGCGGACAGCTCAGTACATTACTGGGGCCGAGCCATCCAGGACCTCTATATCAGGTGGTGCGAAAAGAAGGCCCGGAAAATAGTCAAAGACCCCAACCACCCAAAGACAAAGACTATTTTTTTTGCTGCTGCAAGGCAAAAGGTGCCGGTGCATCAAGTCTGACAACAAGTCTGACAACTATTGTTTTCACTATATATTTTACCTCTTGGGGATGTTATTCGAAAACATAATGTTAACTTTCACTGCTATGCGGATGACACACAGCTGTACATTTCAATGAAACATGGTGAAGCCCCAAAATTGCCCTTGCTAGAAGCATGTGTTTCAGACATAAGGAAGTGGATGGCTGCAAACTTTCTACTTTTAAACTCGGTCAAAACAGAGATGCTTGTTCTAGGTCCCAAGAAACAAAGAGATCTTCTGTTGAATCTGACAATTCATCTTAATGGTTGTACAGTCGTCTCAAATAAAACTGTGAAGGACCTCGGCATTACTCTGGACCCTGATCTCTCTTTTGAAGAACATATCAAGACCATTTCAAGGACAGCTTTTTTCCATCTACGTAACATTGCAAATTCAGAAACTTTCTGTCCAAAAATGATGCAGAAAAATTCATCCATGCTTTTGTCACTTCTAGGTTAGACTACTGCAATGCTCTACTTTCCGGCTACCAAATAAACTTCAGTTGGTGCTAAATACGGCTGCTAGAATCCTGACTAGAACCAAAAAATTTGATCATATTACTCCAGTGCTAGCCTCTCTACACTGGCTTCCTGTCAAAGCAAGGGCTGATTTCAAGGTTTTACTGCTAACCTACAAAGCATTACATGGGCTTGCTCCTACCTATCTCTCTGATTTGGTCCTGCCGTACATACCTACATGTACGCTACGGTCACAAGACACAGGCCTCCTAATTGTCCCTAGAATTTCTAAGCAAACAGCTGGAGGCAGGGCTTTCTCCTATAGAGCTCAATTTTTATGGAACGGTCTGCCTACCCATGTCAGAGACGCAAACTCGGTCTCAACCTTTAAGTCTTTACTGAAGACTCATCTCTTCAGTGGGTCATATGATTGAGTGTAGTCTGGCCCAGGAGTGGGAAGGTGAACGTTGGGTTGTGCCATGGCGGAGATCTTGGGTTGTGCCATGGCGGAGATCTTTGTGGGCTATACTCGGCCCTGTCTCAGGATGGTAAGTTGGTGGTTGAAGATATCCCTCTAGTGGTGTGGGGGCTGTGCTTTGGCAAAGTGGGTGGGGTTATATCCTTCCTGTTTGGCCCTGTCCGGGGGTGTCCTCGGATGGGTCCACAGTGTCTCCTGACCCCTCCTGTCTCAGCCTCCAGTATTTATGCTGCAGTAGTTTATGTGTCGGGGGGCTAGGGTCAGTTTGTTATATCTGGAGTACTTCTCCTGTCCTATTCGGTGTCCTGTGTGAATCTAAGTGTGCGTTCTCTAATTCTCTCCTTCTCTCTTTCTTTCTCTCTCTCGGAGGACCTGAGCCCTAGGACTATGCCCCAGGACTACCTGACATGATGACTCCTTGCTGTCCCCAGTCCATCTGACCGTGCTGCTGCTCCAGTTTCAACTGTTCTGCCTTATTATTATACGATCATGCTGGTCATTTATGAACATTTGAACATCTTGGCCATGTTCTGTTATAATCTCCACCCGGCACAGCCAGAAGAGGACTGGCCACCCCACATAGCCTGGTTCCTCTCTAGGTTTTGGCCTTTCTAGGGAGTTTTTCCTAGCCACCGTGCTTCTACACCTGCATTGCTTGCTGTTTGGGGTTTTAGGCTGGGTTTCTGTACAGCACTTTGAGATATCAGCTGATGTACGAAGGGCTATATAAATACATTTGATTTGATTTGATTTTGAACAACAGGCTCTTGAACAGCTTCTATCCCCAAGCAATAGGACTGATAAATAGCTAACAAATTAGCTACACGGACCCAGTTTACCTTGTATCTCTATTGACCTTTAATTTCTCTATGCAAACTCACAGGGCCCTACACACACACACACACACACACACACACTGTCACGCCAACACACACACAAACATTCACTCCATAATTTGCTCACTCACACATAATATGCACATAAATTTATATTGACTCTACACACCCACTCACATAAAAGCTGCTGTTACTCTGTCTTATATCCTGTTGCCTTGTCACCTTCCCCCTATACATATCTACCTCCATCACTCCAGTATCCCTGCACATGTAAGTAAATATGGTATCGGAACTGACTTTTTAAATATTCTCTTTATATTGTATGCTTATTTCACTTTATTGTGCATTTCTTATTCTTATTTCTCATATTTGTTTTCTTCTAGTAATACGTTGTTATTGATTATTGCATTGTTGGGCTTTTCGTTTGCAAGAAAGGCATTTCATTGTATTTGTGCATGTGACATAAAAACCAATAGCCCCACAGCTTACCTCTGTGTGACGTAACAGCAGCACTCTGACCTCCTTGACCCATTCTTGCTGCTGGTTTTCCATTATATCCACAGCCTCCTTGGTACACTTTTAAAAAACAAGTCACAGAGGGCCGGAGCAGTAAATAGCCTCACCAATGTTAAAATAACCGGACCCCCTACTAATGGGCTGACCAGATTTAATTAACAATAAGCCTGTTGCTGTTAGAGTAATTAACTAGTTCTACAATGAATCCACTTGTGTGTCATTAAGCCTCATGGAAACAAAGCCAGGAATCACACATTCCTCAGCTCACCCTTTTTGCCTCCCATCTCCCTTTGTGAAATACACTTGACTGTATAAGGCAAGTTCTGTCATCCTCCCACTCACCAAATCACAGAGCAGCACGGGCTGACCTTTAGCTAAGTCGAAAACGCCAACTTGCCTCTTCTGCATTCCAGTCCATGTCTAAGCACTGCTGTCTCTTATCAAATATGACAAAGCCCCATGTTTGTATCCAAACCATGGATCCTGTGACCAGCAAGCAGACCCCTCCTCCCTTCACCCTGATAGTCTCTCACACACACACACACACACTGGTTTTCATGGTATATGGGGGGACAATTTGTTCAAACAACACACCAACAAACACACAGACACCCTAAATATCCCTGGCTGACAGCTGAGACACCAGGGTTTAAGCTATGACGGGAAAAATTGGCCACATTGCCCTAGGATGAGCTGCTTCTGTATTCCCTAACACGCCTGCTAAATATCAGAAGGAATTTGCAGAGAGAGAGCTACAGTAGAGTATAGCTACAGTAGGGCCATTAATCAACCATAGTGGACCAGACTAACTACTCTTCAAACCCTCCTCTCTTTCCTGAGTCTCTCTGCTGTGGGGGAGAGATGAGAGCTCTGTTTTTAATTAGTCATCTAATTAAAAACAAGACCCATAGCAATCTATTTTCAGAGAGGGGTCGAGGAAATTAATACAGTGGCATAAGAGATGAGATGACAAACCACACATCGGCAGGTAAGCTGTGTGGCGTGATGAGATGGCCAGATTTAATATGAGCTAAATAAACTGGCTGCCAAACCCTTGTGAATGTAATCAGACTGCTGGAATTGATTGGGAAATGTTATAATTACCAACATTTTACACATTGCACATTCTACTTGATCTCAGCTCATTGATTTGTAACTTCTGAGGCTCTTCAGGAAAGTGGTGAAGTTGTATCTATGTTATTTGAAACAATGCAACTAACTGCATGGGAAAATGTTCCAGCCATGAATATAAACAAATAATATGTACTGAGTGTACTGAGTGTAGGAAACATTAGGAATACCTGCTCTTTCCATGACAAACTGACCAGGTGAATCCAGGTGAAAGCTATGATACCTTATTGATGTCACCTGTTAAATCCACTTCAATCAGTGTAGATGAATGGGAGGAGACGGGTTAAAGAAGGATTTTTAAGCTTTGAAACAATTGAGACATGGATTTTATATGTGTGCCATTCAGATGGTGAATGGGCAATACAAAATATTTAAGTGCCTTTGAATGGTAGTAGGTGCCAGGCGCACCGGTTTGAGTGTTTCAAGAACTGCAACGCTACTGGGATTTTCACACTCAACAGTTTCCAGTGTGTATCAAGAATGGTCCACCACCCAAAGGACATCCAGCTAACTTGACACTGTGGGAAGCATTGGAGTCAACATTGACACCTTGGAGAGTCCATGACCCAACATATTGAGGCTGTTCTGAGGGAAAAATGGGTGTTAGGTGTTCCTAATGTTTTCTCCACTCAGTGAAAGTGTGAAGTACTCTTTGTCATTGGCTGAAGTTATAGCCTTTTAATAGAATGGGAGACCCAAAAGGAGAAATCATTGCCACAATATGGGAGAAATGGTCACAGCTTACAATTGAATTCACTTATAAGGGACCAGACCCAACGGTGCAGTTCTGTTTTTAAATATATTTATTTATTTATTAGGGGTTTAGCAGCGAAGCTGGTGAAACCCTGTTGTGTTTTTGTTGGCATTGATTATTAGGGGTTCAGCAGCATATGCCAAATTTGATACCAATCTGTCCAGCGGTTCTGGAGAAGAAGACATTTAAAATAGTCAACAGCATTGAAAATGGTCCAAAATACATCAAAAGCATATTGCTTAATCTGTTCAAAGTTCTAATATTTAGCAAGCGTGGTGAGGAATACAGGAGAAGCTCATCCTAGGGCAATGTATCCAATTTTTCATGATGGTGGCGCTTATGGGCAATTCCATGCCAATTGGCCACATGTTAGCCCCATAACAGTTGATTTAAAATGCAAACTTTGATAGTTCACACCCCTCACCCGTGTGCCTAGAGTAAACAAATTACATAGGTCCCTCTCCTCACAAGAAACAAATTTGCCTCCAGGACCCGCTGTGATAGATTTTCCACCATTTTGAATTTGGTGTAAAACACATCTCCTCTGGAACCACTGTGACAATCAGTATAAACTCTCAACACAATATGTTCCACGCTAGTATCTCAAATAACCCCAAGAAGTTCTGGAAAACAGTTAAAGACCTGGAGAATAAACCCTCCTCCTCACAGCTGCCCATGTCACTTAATGTTGATGATGGCTGTTACTGACAAGAAACACATGGCTGAGCTCTTTAATCACCACTTAATTAAGTCAGGATTCCTATTTGACCCAGCCATGCCTCCCTGCCCATCCAACATTTCCTCATCCTTCACCCCTTCTAATGCGACTATCCTCGATGCTTCTCCCTCTTTTTCCCCTGCCCCACTACAAAGTTTCTCCCTGCAGGCAGTCACTGAGTCCGATGTGCTCAAGGAGATCCTTAAACTTGACCCCCAAAAAACATCTGGTCAGATGGTTTACACCCTTTCTTCATTAAGGTTGCTGCCCCTATCATCGCCAAGCCTATTTCCAACCTTTTTAACCTGTCTCTCCTTTCTGGGGAGGTTCCCATTGCTTGGAAGGCAGTCACAGTTCGTCCTTTAGTTAAAGGGGGAGAACAAGCTGATCCTAACTGTTATAGGCCTATTTGTATTTTGTCCTGTTTGTCCTGTGTTGGAAAAACTTGTCAATAATCAACTGACTGGCTTTCTTGATGTCTATAGTATTCTCTTGGGTATGCACTCTGGTTTACGCTCAGGTTATGGATGTGTCACTGCAACCTTAAAGGTCCTCAATGATGTCACCATTGCCCTTGATTCTAAGCAATATTGTGCTGCTATTTTTATTGACTTGGCCAAAGCTTTTGATACGGTAGACCATTCCATACTTGTGGGCCGGCTAAGGAGTATTACTGTCTCTGAGGGGTCTTTGGCCTGGTTTGGTAACTACCTCTCTCAAAGAGTGTATTGTATAAAGTCAGAAAATCTGCTGTCTCAGCCGCTGCCTGTCACCAAGGGAGAACCCCAAGGCTCAATCTTAGGCCCCACGCTCGTCTAAATTTAAATCAACAACATAGTTCAGGCAGTAGGAAGCTCTCTCATCCATTTATATGCAGATGATACAGTCTTATACTCAGCAGGGCCCCTCCCCGGATTTTGTGTTAAATGCTCTACAACAAAGCTTCCTTAGTGTTCAACAAGCTTTCTCTAAAAGATTTCTGGTTATACCTTGTTCGGAACACCTCCAAAACAAAGGTCATGTGGTTTGGTAATAAGAATGCCCCTCTTCCCACATGTATTATTACTACCTCTGAGGGTTTAGAACTTGAGGTAGTCACCTCATGCAAGTACTTGGGAGTATGGCTAGACGGTGCACTGTCCTTTTCTCAGCACATATCAAAACTGCAGGCTAAAGTTAAATCTAGACTTGGTTTCCTCTATCGTAACCACTCCTCATTCACTCCAGCTGCCAAACTAACCCTGATTCAGATGACCATCCTACCCATGCTAGATTACAGAGACATAATTTATAGATCGGCAGGTAAGGGTGCTCTCGAGCTTCTAGATGTTCTTTACCATTCAGCCATCAGATTTACAATCAATGCTCCTTATAGGACACATCACTGCACTCTATACTACATTTTTTTTGTAAATAATAAAAAATAAAAAAGCATTCACGTGGGCATAGCCTCCATATAAATGCATATAAAATCAGTCACGGATTTTCATATTGTAACAAAACTTGTTCAAACACTTTTAAAGCCTCAACATATGCAAGCACATTCAGATCGTCCACACGGGGTCACTATAATGGGCACATATTTATATCTCTTGATCTGTTTGAGTCAGTGATGAAATTTGGCACGCAAACTCAATTATTTGAGTGTAGCTAACATGTATAGTATGGTTAATTTTGGCCACGTGGTGGCCTGTTGGACAGGCAAAAACATTCATCAAGCTCATACCGGCCATATTGTTTGAGCTAGCGTCTTTGGAAATATTGAGTTTGAAGATATGCATCCATCGATCGGTCTAGCGGTTCTGGAGAATAAGACATTTAAAAACGCTTTGAGCCAATGTCCACTCCCCCGCTGAAATCTAATTAGCATAATACAACAATCCGTCTGTATAAACTAGAGATTTCTGTTTTTTGCATGGGCTCAGTCTCTATCCACTTTAACTCCATTTGCGGTGGAAGGTGGCCGAGCTACAGGTCAGAACATGAGACATCCCGTAAATTGGTCTTCTCACGAAAACGTCTGTAGCGTCGGAACAGGTTGGCCTACAAACTAATATGACCAGTCTATGGAAGGGTAAAACTCTCACAAACACATACATTTGCTCCAGGACACCCATAAGCCTCACAAGACTCGTCTGAAGGTAGCCCGGTACTAGTTAAGAAAAAAGGAATGGAAGTATGTATTTTAGTGAATGGAAGTCATTTGGTGTCAAATATATATTTTTATATATGGGCAAAGATATAATCATATATATTTCCTGATCTTTCTTATATCTCTCAGATATAGTACAGACACTTTAAAACATACTTCCTTTTGATTTATTTTTGGACTGTCTGTTTTTCCATGTATGAATCTGTTATTCAGTGCGTTTCTATGGACTAATAGCAATAAGGCCAAATTCAATGTTTCATCAAAGAATATATACATATTGTTTTTTTGTACCTTAAAAGGTTCCAAAAAATCTAACTCAAATGCCTAAGTGATCCTTGGTATGACCATCTTAAAACAATTCCATATGTTAGCTTAGAAGTACCCCTCAATGAAGATCAATGAATTACTCCCTTTTTGTTAACAAAGCCCTACTCTTATTGAAGCCTCCCCCGGACTACAGCTCAGAAAATGGAAAAAGGGTTAGGGGACAGCCTTTATTTTAACTAATGCTCTCAGCTGTAAGGTCATTTCATTTGGTCTTTTGAGCATCATGCTATACTGTTTAAATGTCAGCCACCATTGCTGGCCATAGCCCTGAAGCACTGCACATCTTTCTTTACTGATTTATATGAACAATTATCTTTTGCAGTTGAGAACTACAGTATGATAAAATCATTTTGTTGGGAGATTTAAATATTCATGTTGACAAAGAGACTGACTCCAAGGCCATTGAATGTATGAATATTCTGTGCTCTTTGGACTTTTTCCAATATTGTACTGGGCCCACCCATACCCGCGGCCATACTCTGGACCTGGTTTCTATTGACACACAGTGAAACTCACACACAGTGAATTCTCCTCCACACACAGTAGAGCCCTCCTTGTCACTAATACAAGGTCTTCTTCACGCACAGTGAAAACTCACCCCTGTCTCTGACAAGATGATCCCTGCCCCTACAAAGATCCTAGTCAGAGATGTCCCTGCCCCAACAGGGCAACTCGTCCCAGAATTTCTCATTTAATAACCTGTTGTGACTAGGGGGCAGTATTTTCATTTTTGGAAAAATAACGTTCCCAAAGTAAACGGGATATTTTGTCAGGACAAGATGCTAGAATATGCATATAATTGACAGCTTAAGATAGAAAACACTCTAAAGTTTCCAAAACTGTACAAATATTGTCTGTGAGTATAACAGAACTGATATTGCAGGCGAAAGCCTGAGAAAAATCCAATCCGGAAGTGACTCATGTTTTGAATGCTCTGCGTTCCGATGTGTCCCTATTGAGCAGTGAATGGGCTATCAACCAGATTCCTTTTTCTACATATTCCCCAAGGTGTGTACAGCAGTGTGACGTAGTTTCACGCCTTTATGTTGAAGAATACCCGTAAGCGACTACATTGCGTAAGTGTCCGGCTGAGGGCTCCCAGAGTAATTATTACGTAATAGACAGAGGTAGCTATTTTTCCTCTCGCTCCTACTGAAAAACCAAATGTCTATGGATATAGAATATATTATCGTATAGATATTTGAAAAACACCTTGAGGATTGATTATAAACAACGTTTTCCATGTTTCTGTCGATATTATGGAGCTAATTTGGAATATTCTTTGGCGTTGTCGTGACCAATCGATTTCTCAGCCAAACGTGAAGAACAAACGGAGCTATTTCGCCTACAAAAATAATATTTTTGGAAAAAAGGAACATTTGCTATCTAACTGGGAGTCTCGTGAGTGAAAACATCCGAAGCTCATCAAAGGTAAACTATTTAATTTGATTGCTTTTCTGATTTTCGTGACCAAGTTACCTGCTGCTAGCTGAACATAATGTTCTGCTAGGCTATCGATAAACTTACACAAATGCTTGTCTGGCTTTGGCTGTAAAGCATATTTTGAACATCTGAGATGACAGGGTGATTAACAAAAGGCTAAGCTGTGTTTCAATATATTTCACTTGTGATTTTCATGAATAGGAATATTTTCTAGTAATATTTATGTCCGTTGCGTTATGCTAATTAGTGTCAGATGATGACAATAATCCCGTTCACGGGATGGGAGTTACAACAAGTTAATACAAGATATCTCTGTTCCAACAGAGTTTCCCCTATCAGAAATAACTCTGCTACAACAAAGTTACTAACTAGGGGTGTCTTTGCTTCAACAAAGACCTAGTGTGCACAACCTGTTCCCAGAACAGGATTTTCTATGATGTTTGAAAGAAAATCAGTCTCACCCTTATTTTATTTTGTCTGTTCGGAATGGTGTATCCGCACACTGACTCTCCCTGCCAGGTCCTACTCTGGTCCCTTCTGGAGTGTGGGCTCCCTGAGTCACGCATAATGTAGACCCTGTGCACAGTTAACCTCAGTGTCCCCGAGATCAATCAGAAAGCGAACTTAGCCATCCCATCCTCGTCACCAAGAATTGTCATGGAAATTCTAATCAAAAGGAAGAGAGACTGCAGATTCTTCAACACAACAACTTTTTATTATAAGATTTGCAAATCTGGAGCTGGTTAACAATCAGTCAAACAGTGCAGTGTTAAGAGCCCAACAAACAAGAGATGGGTCTCAGCCTTTATTGGAAAATACAACATCTGTCTATGAGGCAGTTTAGCAGGTGTGTAAGATCATAGTGTACAAAGAAGTGATAATGCCAGTTTTTTCACTCCTTTCTGCTGATAGATTTGTCACTGCTGCTCAAGCTAGCCTCTGTTCTCTTCATATCTCCACACAGCTCTGTGCCCTTGAAAAATACAAAAAATAACAGGATGGACCAAAAACTGGTAACTCTCAGAGGCTCTCTGTCTTTGGTCGCGTGACCAAGTTACATAAAGACAAGAGAGGACAAATACTAGCTTGACAGTAGAAATGTACAGTTTTAAGGCTTATACAGTGCAGGCCTAGTTCACCCTGTTTCCTCTGAACAGTTAATGTTGAGATATGTCTGTTAAACATTTATTTGGGCTGCAATCTGAGGTGCAGTTAACTCTAATGAAGTTATCCTCTGCAGCAGCACTTGATGTTTTTTTGCGACTGCACATGTAGAAACTTTCAAAGTTCTTGAAATGTTCCGGATTGACTGACCGTCATGTCTTAAAGTAATGATGGACTGTCATTTCTCTTTGATTATTTGAGCTGTTCTTGCCATAATATGGACTTGGTCTTTTGCCAAATAGGGCTATCTTCTGTCTACCATCCCTACCATGTCACAACACAACTGATTGGCTCAAACAAATTAAGAAGGAAAGAAATTCCACAAATTAACTTTTAACAAGGCACACCTGTTAATTGAAATGCATTCCAGGTGACTACCTCAAGAAGCTGGATGAGCAAATGCCAAGAGTGTGCAAAGCTGTCATCATGGCAAAGGTTGGTTTCTTTGAAGAATCTCAAATAAAAAATATATTTTGATTTGTTTAACACTTTTTTGGTTACTACATGATTCCATATGTACTATTTCATAGTTTTGATGTCTTCCATTTTTCTACAACGTTGAAAATAGTCAAAATAAAGAAAAACCCTTGAATGAGTAGGTGTGTCAAGCTTTTGACGGGCACTGTAAATCCATCAAGCCCGCACGGTGTCCAGCCACAGCAGATGAGGACGATAAACTTCCAATTTGCGTTTTCCCCATAAGTTTGCGCAGAATTGAAATTTGCTTGCTAAGGAAAGCCACCTCATTCCTGTAATCCTCCGCAAGCATTGCCGCATTGGCACTCCGGATTGTCAATATTTTTCTGGACAAACTAACTAGCTAGTTGGTAGTAGGTGTTGACACAAACAATTATGAACAATATACAACTAAAACTTCAGAAACAACAGGCTGAAACAACAGGTCGAGGCACAGGAGGTATTCAAGCTCATGACAATAAAGCTTCTGAGCGAGCGAAACAACGTGTGTTGTGTGCCAATCAGATTAAAGATATCTAAAATTATAAATGTGTTAATTGTTCATATTTAATTGTGTAATCTTGTGTGTGTGTGTGTTTGTAGAAATCTTCTAAATAAAAATTGAAATATGTTTTGTTTACTTCATGCATCCTTATGAGAAACATTCAAGTTACTTTAAAGGGGAAGTTTGTCACGCCTTGGTCAAAGTGTTTTGTGTTTTCGTTATATATTTTGGTCAGGCCAGGGTGTGACATGGGTTTATGTGTTGTGTTTCGTATTGGGGTTTTATAGGATTTGGGATTGCTAATGATTAGGGGTGTGTCTAGTTAGGCTTGGCTGCCTGAGGCGGTTCTCAATCAGAGTCAGGTGATTCTTGTTGTCTCTGATGGGGAACCGTATTTAGGTAGCCTGAGTTTCACTTTGTATTTCGTGGGTGATTGTTCCTGTCTCTGTGTAGTGTTCACCAGATAGGGTGTAATTAGGTTTCACGTTCCGTTTGTTGTTTTGTATTTTTGTATAGTTATTTCATGTGTTCACTTTTCCATTAAAGTCATGAGTAACCACCACGCTGCATTTCGGTCCGACTCTCTTTCGACAAACGAAGAACGCCGTTACAAAGTTAACCCCAAAACACTTATGAGCCCTTTATAACACTTGCCTGGCCGTTTGTCAGTACCCCTGACAGTTTTTAGGTCCATTGTTTGAGATTTTAGATTTCTGTATTTTTATAGAAAAATGCTGACTTTCTGAAATGACCTAAAATGTATTAAAAACAATGTACTTATTGTTGCATAAGTTGCAACAATTGGTGTCTTGCCACTGAATTTCCAAATAAGTGTTTTTCTTATGTTAAAAGTATTTTTTAAAACAAAGACCTTTAAGTTTTCCAAATCGTCTGTAATCCGGTAGATACTGTTCTTTGTGCTTCTAAGATTGATCATTATAGGAGGTGGGACAAAGGAGGAACATCTTACTATTGGTCTTCAAGAAAAAAAGTCTGAATGAAAGAACGCAAACAAAGAGATGATAACTAGCTAGACTAGCGGTTAGTAATCGCTGAAGCAAAGAAAGGCAAATAACGTAAGTAGTCGAGTAGCTGAGTAATGTTGGCCAAAATGAAGTGCCTTGTACCCGGGGCCAATGTCGCGGTCAGATACAAATAAACTGCACATTTACACTTTTCCAGACCATCCTGGAAACGGTCTGATGTGCATTCTCTGCATTCCGGCGGATGTTATTAATTGTCAGTGGAGCAGTCCACAACGCTACGTTGGAGGTGCCGCACTAGGCTGAGTTGCGTTCTGAGGACAGCATTGTTTTTTTTCTAATCAAACTCGAAAATCTAAATCAAACTCTTCATGAGAGCCCATGAGCTCATGTTGCGCAGCATTTCTATAGGCTATTCAATAGCGGTAGAAAACAGAGTTAGGGCTGTTAATAAAAAGAGGATCCCATCAGCTTTCTATAGGCTAAGCCTACTACAGTTGAAGTCGGAAGTTTACATACACCTTAGCCAAATACATTTAAACTCAGTTTTTCACAATTCCTGACATTTAATCCTAGTAAAAATGCCCTGTCTTAGGTGAGTTAGGATCACCACTTTAAAAAATGTGGAATGTCAGAATAATAGTAGAGAGAATGATTTATTCATCACATTCCCAGTGGGTCAGAAGTTAACATACACTAAATTAGTATTTGGTAGAATTGCCTTTAAATAGTTTAACTTGGGTCAAACATTTCAGGTAGCCTTCCACAAGCTTCCCACAATATGTTGGATGAATTTTGGCCCACTTCCTGACAGAGCTGGCGTAACTGAGTCAGGTTTGTAGGCCTCCTTGCTCGCACACGCCTTTTCAGTTCTGCCCACACATTTTCTATGGGATTGAGGTCAGGGCTTTGTGATGGCCACTCCAGTACTTTGACTTTGTTGTCCTTAAGCCATTTTGCCACAACTTTGGAAGTATGCATGGGATCATTGTCCATTTGGAAACCCATTTGCGACCAAGCTTTAACTTCCTGACTGATGTCTTGAGATGTGGCTTCAATATATCCACACAATTTTCCAGCCTCATGATGCCATCTATTTTGTGAAGTGCCCCAGTCCCTCCTGCAGCAAAGCAGTCCCACAAAATGATGCTGCCACCCCCGTGATTCACAGTTGAGATGGTGTTCTTTGGCCTGCAAGCTTCACCCTTTTTCCTCCAAACATAACGATGGTCATTATGGCCAAACAGTTCTATTTTTGTTTCATCAGACCAGAGGACATTTGTCCAAAAATGTATGATCTTTGTCCCCATGTGCAGTTGCAAACCGTAGTCTGGCAGTTTTTATGGTGGTTTTGGAGCAGTGGCTTCTTCCTTGCTGAGCGGCCTTTCAGGTTACGTCGATATAGGACTCATTTTACTGTGGATATAGATACTTTTGTACCTGTTTCCTCCAGCATCTTCACAAGGTTCCTTTGCTGTTGTTCTGGGATTGATTTGCACTTTTAGCACCAAAGTACATTCATCTCTTGGAGACAGAACACGTCTCCTTCCTGAGCGGTATGACGGCTGCGTGGTCCCATGGTGTTTTTACTTGCGTACTATTGTTTGTACAGATGAACGCGGTACCTACAGGCATTTGGAAGTTGCTCCCAAGGATGAACCAGACTTGTGGAGGTCTACAATTATTTTTCTGAGGTCTTGGCTGATTTCTTTAGATTTTCCCATGATGTCAAGCAAAGAGGCATTTTTTTCCTCTGTCCCGGTTTCGTGCATGATAATGGTCCATTCTAAATCAAAACAAATGTCACACCTATATTATTTTGTATATGTAAAGAAAATATTAAATCAAGAATAGTCTGATGGGTGACAATATTAGCCTATCACTTGTGAATTATATATTATCACTTGTGAATGATAAGAATAAGAAACAATGTGTTTTTTTGCGACTTGTACGAATCAGTTGCACACCTCATGTAGCCTAGCCCATGGGCCTATATGTTTTAATAAGGTTTGTATCACAACTAAATTGGCCAAATAACTTCTTAAAATAAAGCACATTAATCAGCTTTACAAGGGGTGTAGAGCCTAACTGGCATACCTACACAGCGCTTGAGATTCAAGTTTCGGGAAGATAATTTTCACCTAAAAATGCACCTTCATTTTTCTTATTTAACCTTCATTTAACTACACAAGTCAGTTAAGAACTTTTTTTTTTTACAATGACAGCCAAACCCTCCCTGATACCAGATGACACTGGTCCAATTGTGCGCCACCGTATAGGACCTCCGATCACTGCCGGTTGTGATACAGCCCGTGATCGAACCAGGGTCTGTAGTGAAGAATCTAGCACTGATATCCAGTGCCTTAGACCGCTGCCCCACTCAGGAGCCCAAATATATAAGCAGTGTGTGAGTTTCAAGTTTGGGGAAGATAATTTTCACCATAAAAAAGCATCTTATAATAAAATCATTCCATGCATAATTGCATTCACTTTTGATAACTGTGTTGCACACTAATGGAACATTTGTGCTTATAGTGCTTTGCTGCGCTTATAATGTGAAGAAATAGCTTAATAGTTTATCAACATTTTAAGCTAAATGTTCTGAACTGTTGTGTCAGCCACATTGCATGCTAGTGGTTGTGTTAATTTGGGATCTATCACATCCCACAACTGTCCCAGACTATGTTTGGAATACTTGACTTTTGGTTGACTTTTGTACTATGGGGGATAGTAGCTTGACATTGGCTAGTGCTTTTGCTGTTCGTTAGGCCTACTCATCTTGTTGGCTGACAAAAAGTAAATGTGGACGGTTCTTCCAATATCTTCAATATGCACCTCGGAATTGGATAAGGACGTGCGCAGTTGCGTCCCTGATGTGTCTGTCTTCACTTGTAGCCTGCAAGAAAGACCTGACAGAGAGCTGTGTGAGTGAGAGACGTATCAGATTGCGCAGCACACTCAGGGAGAAGGGCACAATGCAGCACTATAATTGCTTGACAAACACTGGCTGACGAAATGTTGTGACCGCCAAAGCACTACTTTTTATTAAAAAGCTTGATCTGCTTTCCCAATGAAAAGTATTTAGAAAATTCAAACATATAATTTATGGAAAATATGTTTCTGGATGATGCACCATGCTGCTATATTCCGGTGCTCTGGCACAGCATATTCGAATCAGCCCACTCTGTCTCTATGACCCCACGGTCCTCAAACCTTGTACCTAGAGCTCTACCGTCCCATAGGTTTTCACTCCAATCCAACCCTAAACAAGCTCACCTGTTGGAGTGAAAACCTACAAGACTGTAGCTCTCCAGGAACAAGTTTGTAAATCCCTGGTACAACTAATGCCGAGTGAAAGTGTGATTGGCATAGTAACTGTGTAATTGTTGTGTTTATAATAACATTTTTAAGTGTTTATAATAAAAAATAATAAAGAAATAACGTTATTTCTTGAAAATGTTATTCGTATAAGATGCTATGAGCCTCCTCAACTTCAAAAAATTGGCCTAAGCCTATACAATATAAAATATAACAGGCTCAGGCATCATTAATTGGTTCTATCCCCAAGTTTGGAAAGCGGCCAATGTACTCCCCCTTGTGGTGGTGACCCTTGTGACCTAAATAATTATTGGCCTATTTTATAAACTTTCTTTCCTAGCTAAAATATTTGAATTTTTGATTCATTCTCAACTAAGATCTTTCTTATCTGTGAAATTTTTTCTAAATGTACATCAGTCGAGTTTTCAACCAGGCCATAGCACTATCTCTGCCTCATCCCTAATTACAATTAGGGATGTGGTTAACTTTATGGATAAAACATTCTGCTGCCTTCTTCATTGACCTGTCAAAGGCTTTCCATACTATTGATCACTCACTGCTAATTCAGAAGCTTTACTTTTTTTCTCGTTACTACATGATTCTATATGAGTTATTGCATTGTTTTTATGTCTTCATTAAACAGATTAAAAACTCAAACCAAGTTGATTCACCCACTGGGTCACACAGTTGCGTAAGACAAAAACATATTTACACAAGCACTGGTGTTTAAACCTACCTCCTATGCTGAGTCTCCTCCTTACACATCGGGATAGCCACTATATCTCTGTTGTTAGACAGAACTTTAGTGATGCCTGTTCTTTCTCACTTCATCTAACCTGACCTCTGCCCAAATTCCCCACTCCTCCCCAACTCACGGCTGTCCTTGTACCAGACTGTGACCCTTCTCCTTTCCATAGAATACCTGATGTCTAACAATAACATGTTCTGACGGAACGTAAACATTCTACAATCCCCTCCCTCCCTCAGTAACATGAATAAGGATATTTAGAACTCATCAGTTCCCCCTTTGAACATTAACTCCATGCTGTTCAACATTATATAAACTTGGAAATAAAAAAATAAAGCACGAAGAAGAAATAAAATATGATTCATATTCACAGTTGATGATTAGGTTTACCCCTCTGAGACTTATGCCCTCTGATCTATAATCACACTATGTACACTCTTATTTCCATCTCTCGTCGGACAACTGATAATGACATTTCAGCTGGAGCTTTTGACTTCCTCCATTTCAGCTGGAGCTTTTGACTTCCTCCATTTCAGCTGGAGCTTTTGACTTCCTCCATTTCCTCCATCGGGTTCCTAAGAGATTGAAAGCACAAAACTTGAAAACCAAAAAGAAATACAAAACATAACGAGTATTAATAATGTGTTAAGTTATGCATAATTATATATGCAACGAAAAAATAATTTTGCACGCCCAATATTTCAGTTTTTGATTTGTTAAAAAAGTTTGAAATATCCAATAAATGTCGTTCCACTTCATGATTGTGTCCCACTTGTTGTTGATTCTTCACAAAAAAATACAGTTTTATATCTTTATGTTTGAAGCCTGAAATGTGGCAAAAGGTCGCAAAGTTCAAGGGGGCCGAATACTTTCGCAAGGCACTGTAAGTATTTGATACATCAGAAAAGCAGAACTTAATATTATATTTGGTACAGAAACCTTTGTTTGCAATTACAGAGATCATATGTTTCCTGTAGTTCTTGACCAGGTTTGCACACACTGCAGCAGGGATTTTGGCCCACTCCTCCATACAGACCTTCTCCAGATCCTTCAGGTTTCGGGGCTGTCGCTGGGCAATACGGACTTTCAGCTCCCTCCAAAGATTTTATATTGGGTTCAGGTCTGGAGACTGGCTATGCCACTCCATGACCTTGAGATGCTTCTTATGGAGCCACTCCTTAGTTGCCCTGGCTGTGTGTTTTGGGTCGTTGTCATGCTGGAAGACCCAGCCACGACCCATCTTCAATGCTCTTACTGAGGGAAGGAGGTTGTTGGCCAAGATCTCACGATACATGGCCCCATCCATCCTTCCCTCAATACGGTGCAGTCGTCCTGTCCCCTTTGCAGAAAAGCATCCCCAAAGAATGATGTTTCCACCTCTATGCTTCATGGTTGGGATGGTGTTCTTGGGGTTGTACTCATCCTTCTTCTTCCTCCAAACACGGCTATTGGAGTTTAGACCAAAAAGCTATATTTTTGTCTCATCAGACCACATGACCTTCTCCCATTCCTCCTCTGGATCATCCAGATCATCATTTCCAAATTTCAGTCGGGCCTGGACATGCGCTGGCTTAAGCAGGGGGACCTTGCGTGCGCTGCAGGATTTTAATTCATGACGGCATAGTGTGTTACTAATGGTTTTCTTTGAGACTGTGGTCCCAGCTCTCTTCAGGTCATTGACCAGGTCCTGCCGTGTAGTTCTGGGCTGATCCCTCACCTTCCTCATGATCATTGATGCCCCACAAGGTGAGATCTTGCATGGAGCCCCAGACCGAGGGTGATTGACTGTCATCTTGAACTTCTTCCATTTTCTAATAATTGCGCCAACAGTTGTTGCCTTCTCACCAAGCTGCTTGCCTATTGTCCTGTAGCCCATCCCAGCCTTGTGCAGGTCTACAATTTTATCCCTGATGTCCTTACGCAGTTCTCTGGTCTTGGCCATTGTGGAGAGGTTGGAGTTTGTTTGATTGAGTGTGTGGACAGGTGTCTTTTATACAGGTAACGAGTTCAAACAGGTGTAGTTAATACAGGTAATGAGTGGAGAACAGGAGGGCTTCTTAAAGAAAGACTTACAGGTCTGTGAGAGCCGGAATTCTTACTGGTTGGTAGGTGATCAAATACTTATGTCATGCAATAAAATGCAAATGAATTACTTAAAAATCATACAATGTGATTTTCTGGATTTTTGTTTTAGATTCCGTCTCTCACAGTTGAAGTGTACCTATGAAATAAAAGTACAGACCTCTACATGCTTTGTAAGTAGGAAAACCTGCTAAATCAGCAGTGTTGCAAATACTTGTTCTCCCCACTGTAGTATGCTACTTGGCTGCTACGTTGTGTTTGACGGTTATCAAAACGTCACGACAGGGTAAGCCTACACAAAACACAGCCCTTACTTTAAGTGTTTCTAAAATACCCTACGGGAAAAATTAATGGTGGAAAAAAGATTGGAACGATATTCTTGTTTGGCCGTTAGGTTTTATGGGTATTATAACTCATACTATGGCCTTTCATTTCAAGTTGTGGGCACAAAGACATATGAACACCAACGGGGAACAGACAGACAAACAAATGCCAAAGAGGAATATGCTGCTGAAATTAACCAAAATGAAGTAAATTCAAAGACGGATCACTTTAATTTACACCATACACTTTTACAACATTCATTTCATTGTAATAATGTTGAAGTACTCTAACTAACAATGCACTGTTCCTCAATAAAAATTAAAGAAGATTTTAAACGGTTGGCCCACCTCTGGTCACTAAAGGTCCCATGAGGGATACAGTGTATCAAACGGTATTCCTATCATGTAGTAATGTGTATACAATTTCATGTAAAGGTTATGAATAATGTACACTGCTCAAAAAAATAAAGGGAACACTTAAACAACACAATGTAACTCCAAGTCAATCAGAATTCTGTGAAATCAAACTGTCCACTTAGGAAGCAACACTGATTGACAATAAATTTCACATGCTGTTGTGCAAATGGAATAGACAACAGGTGGAAATTTTAGGCAATTAGCAAGACACCCCCAATAAAGGAGTGGTTCTGCAGGTGGTGACCACAGACAGCTTCTCAGTTCATATGCTTCCTGGCTGATGTTTTGGTCACTTTTGAATGCTGGCGGTGCTTTCACTCTAGTGGTAGCATGAGACGGAGTCTACAACCCACACAAGTGGCTCAGGTAGTGCAGCTCATCCAGGATGACACATCAATGCGAGCTGTGGCAAGAAGGTTTGCTGTGTCTGTCAGCGTAGTGTCCAGAGCATGGAGGCGCTACCAGGAGACAGGCCAGTACATCAGGAGATGTGGAGGAGGCCGTAGGAGGGCAACCACCCAGCAGCAGAACCACTACCTCTGCCTTTGTGCAAGGAGGAGCAGGAGGAGCACTGCCAGTGCCCTGCAAAATGACCTCCAGCAGGCCACAAATGTGCATGTGTCTGCTCAAACGGTCAGAAACAGACTCCATGAGGGTGGTATGAGGGCCCGACGTCCACAGCTGGGTGTTGGGCTGTAAGCACAACACCATGCAGGATGTTTGGCATTTGCCAGAGAACACCAAGATTGGCAGATGAAAACAGGTTCACACTGAGCACATGTGACAGACGTGACAGAGTCTGGAGACGCCGTGGAGAACGTTCTGCTGCCTGCAACATCCTCCAGCATGACCGGTTTGGTGGTGGGTCAGTCATGGTGTGAGGTGGCATTTCTTTGGGGGGCCGCACAGCCCTCCATGTGCTCGCCAGAGGTAGCCTGACTGCCATTAGGTACCGAGATGAGATCCTCAAACCCCTTGTGAGACCATATGCTGGTGCGGTTGGCCCTGGGTTCCTCCTAATGCAAGACAATGCTAGACCTCATGTGGCTGGAGTGTGTCAGCAGTTCCTGCAAGAGGAAGGCATTGATGCTATGGACTGGCCCGCCCGTTCTCCAGATCTGAATCCAATTGAACACATCTGGGACATCATGTCTCGCTCCATCCACCAACGCCACGTTGCACCACAGACTGTCCAGGAGTTGGCTCCTCATCATCAGGGGCATGCCCAGGCGTTGTAGGGAGGTCATACAGGCACGTGGAGGCCACACACACTACTGAGCCTCATTTTGACTTGTTTTAAGGACATTACATCAACGTTGGATCGGCCTGTAGTGTGGTTTTCCACTTTAATTTTGAGAGTGACTCCAAATCCAGACCTCCATGGGTTGATAAATTTGATTTCCATTGATAATTTTTGTGTGATTTTGTTGTCAGCACATTCAACTATGTAAAGAAAAAAGTATTTATTAAGAATATTTAATTCATTCAGATCTAGGATGTGTTATTTTAGTGTTCCCTTAATTTTTTTGAGCAGTGCATATATATAAATTAAAGGTACTCTGCATTCTGCTTCCTCCTATAGGAAAACCACGCTACTGTAGATATAATGTAATTTGACGTCATTGTATCTGTGGCCAATAACCTGGAGCCTACTTGGATGGGTACTTAGATTTTACGGTGTTGTCGTGTCCCTATGAGACAGAACACTGAGCCAATCACGGTGCAACTGGAGAACATTCCCCAATCACGGCGCAACTGGAGAACTTTACCAACCCCTTCGCTCCGCATTTTCCGCTGGCTGCCCCACCACCACAAAAAGCACTAAACTAGGCTGAACACCTGCATTTTGGAGCTGCCTTACTCAAGAAAGCAAAAAAGAGACCAAGTTTGTATATGTGGCTATATTAAGTCAATTATTTTATTCACATTTTTTTAAAAGCGGATATGTGACAGGTATTGATGTCAGAATAACATGCAAAACATGTTGGGCCTCCCTCAAAACAGGTGGAGCTCCGCCCCACCTGCCTTGATTGACAGGTCACAGCTGGATGTGACCAGGTACCAGGATGTCCGGTCTGTCCCGATCGTCCTCTCATTTTCACTGGAGGATGACTCCTTGTCCTCATCTGAACTGAGGTGTTGAATAAAAGGGACCCTCAGTCAGAAACTTTACAGGTCAGAAGCGACACTCTCGGTCAGATGCGTTATTCTTAGTATAGAGCTCTTTATAAACCGGGTAGTTTGCATACTGGATGCTGATTGGCTAAAAACAGCATTTAGCCGTGTGAATGTGAGACTGTATACGGTCACCATGATATCATTGCGCCTTTTCACCTCGATAAAATGGCTACAGCAATAATAGTTCCACATGACGATGTAGAAAATAAACGTTAAAATGAATTTGAGAAACCGAAACGAATTGTGAAACAAACAAAAGTGGGCACTTACCCGCTTCACTGACTGGTTCGCCGAACAAGGGATACATTGTGAGTTTGTGAATACAACCAAAATGGAGCTGAAAGTCATTTTACGGGACTTTTATGGTTAAATGAGAAACATGAATTGCGAAAAAAATGGGATTAGCAGCTAAATTGCCGCTGGATTTGAACCGACATATCAATGACCCCCTCTCAGTCTGGCATGGAATATACAGGACACCGAAATCACAACGCGCAACAATGTGTCGTCTCTCAGCGTAATTAAAAAGTTGAGGAAGAGGGGTGCGACAAAGCAGTGAATGGATACGTATGATATGTAACTGTTAGTTAGCTAGTTACATCATTCTAAATTTACCCTGACAATATAACCGGTCGTTGTGTAGTCCTAACTATTAGCTAACGTTGTTTCCCCCTGTGTTTCAATGTACACATGTCAAGAGCCGATAGGAGTGAACACCCTCGTAACAATGCTGCCAAAACCATGAAAAATAGCTGGTTCGTCATAGATGTACACAAACTACTACCTCGTCATCCATTTATAAGTAGCGTGGAGCCAACAAACACGGATTTTTTTTTTCATTTGTGCACAATAAATGACAACATTCAGATCAATGTTAATAAATAATTGTCATGTGTTAGTCATTCTATAAAGGGGCGCTAATGCTCGGTTTTTGCATTATTTTAATGTAAACTTGCCATCTTGCCTGTGGTTATGTTGCATAGCAACCAGTTTAGCGTTGATACTTTCGTCCGGACTACTTTTTCTGGCAGTATGTATTTATTGTGAATGTATTTATTAAAGCAACATTTTCAATATAGATATGTAGTTTCTTGCATTACTGTGTTGGCAACCGGTTTGTAAAAGCAATAAGGCACTTTGGGGGTTAGTGGTATATGGCCTATGTACCACGGCTAAGGGCTGTATGCAGGCACTCCGCGTTGCGTCGTGTGGAACAACCCGTAGCCTTGGTATATATAACCCATATACCACACCCTCTTGGGCCTCATTGTTTAAATAGACGCTCAGCGCTATATCAAATCGCAAAGGGCCTACACTGGAGCCAGTTCCAAATTTTCAACCGTAAACAATTATAACATTTTGTTCATCGTTATAATTGGTCAGGGGAACATATCCATCGATCTAACTGTTGTATATAATGACCCTCGCTTGGTTAGCTGCCGAGACTCAATAGCGCCCACGTCATGTGCCAGTACCACACGGCAGGTCTGGCATTGTAAATGGCCATTGTTTTTGTTCCTGAAGGGAATAAGCTAGAAAATAGTTACCTAGCTACGTTACTTCAGCTGCATTGCATTGCAAATGTCGGCGGGAAGCGGTGAAAAATACAAACTTTGGACAACTATATGATTATCCAGAATTTATTAGAACACACAATGTTACATTCACTCCAGAGGAGTATCAAATGTAATAACATGTATATAAGGAAACTATGTCAATATGGGACGGAGGCAAGTGTAAGTGATTACAACGTTATAACGAATCAGGCAAAACATGACAGGAATATGTTAGTTAATGTGGAGACAAACGATTACGCATATTTTGTTGTCATAAAGTTAATTTAGGAAAATCGAGATTTAGCAAGCTAGCTGACTAGATAGCCAGCTAGCTTAATGGGTGTTGTGACATGAGTATGAAATTGTAATTCTGGTTGTTTAATGTTTTAGGGACTCCTGAAACAACCAGCAACCCAAGCTGTTGTGAAATAGTGGATGTGAAGAATCTAGCTAGCTAAAGCATTTACTGCAAATGTAAGGTACAATTTTGTGATCTTGCTTTGCTGATATTTGCCATGCAATGCAGATAGATGAAGTAACGTAGCTAGCTACTGTAACTATTTTCTTGCTTATTGTGCAGTGGAGGATACAAATGCCTGTATGCCTATGGGTGTGGTGTGTAGCTAATGTTAGCTATGTAGCCGATCTGTGTATGGACCGTAAAACTTTTGGCATCAGAACCTAGTTATGAACCTCAGCTATCATAGCCAGTTGTATCGACTTCAAACCTGTCTGAATGGCATTAATGAAGCCTATGGATTGAGTAGAATATAATATAACTTTGTGCCAAGGATGCAACTCGTATATACATGTAGTTATTACCAAGCATCCCCACATTGTAGCCTGTACATTTTATACATTCACTGATCATGTACTCTACTTTGGTAAATAAAGGTGCACTTCAGGTGTGAATGAGATTATTTTTCAGTCATATCCAATACCAGGAGTATCAAATTCCAGTCTTTGATTGATGCTGTATCTGCATTTATGTATTACAATTAAACACTTCAACAGTGTTTACCAATCTTGGTCCTGGGACGTCAATTGTTACACATTGTAACTGCAATAGAGACAAGAAATATGATTTAACTAGTTAAAGGCTGATTTGTAATTCATATATACAGAAATGTAACTTAAAAAACAGTACACTACACTTCCTATGCGTCATGTAAATAATCTAAAACCGGTTCATCTCAATATCTAATTTCCTTCATCTGCATTGATCTGTGTGACGTACCCGTTTCTGTGTTGAGGTTTTGTTTGTATGTGTGTGTTTCAGGATGGCTTCCTGAAATTCCCCCAAGCAGCTGATTGGTCAGCCCCATTGATGATTGGAGCTGACCCCGCCCTCTTGTCAGAAACAGCTGTCTTCAATTACCGACTCCTTCTGAAGCTATATAAGCCAGTGTTCTGTTGCTCAAAAGAGCGATGATTAGTGTGTTCTGTGTTGATTGTTGTTATTAAGAGAGCTGAGGGTGATAGCCTGTGTTGGTTGTTTCTTAGAAAGAGCTTATTGTTATGTCTTGTGTTGGTTGTTGCTCAAATAGTTTGTGTATAGTATTTTGTAGCTGGTTCTGCAAAGGTATGTGTATGCCAAAAGGACTGTTATGATTAGTAATTATTCTGCTTTTGTTCCTAGGGGGTGAATGCACCTAGGGAGTGCTTAGGCTAGAGGCCTGCGGGCATACATAACCTGTAGTATTCACTCTCTATGCACACTAGGTAAGGCCTGGGCGGACCACCCCCTGTATTTTGGTTAGTGCACCAGGTGGTGCTGAGTTCAGTAAGTCGTGGGTAGGCAGGTAAGGTAGGAGCGTGGGCTTTGACATTTAGTTTCTTTGCTTTGGTTCCGTCCAGCCCCTTTTCCTCAAATTTACCGTGTGAAGGAATCAATAAATTCCCTGTAAGCGGTACATTCTCTGCCTTTGTCATCCTTACTCGCACCTACAGTCCTATACCTCTTCCACACCATGGGGAGTTGAGTTGTAGCAGGGTGTTGCGTTCCCTCTTCCTAGAGGCATATGTAACATAATGGGGGCTCATCCGGGATAATTCCTTTAAACCCACCGGACCCTGCTGCGCTGAGCTCTCTGTGGTTAGTGATTGTGGTGGGATGGTAGGTTGTGAGTTTGGATGACTTGTATAGTTTGTGTGTTCAGTAGACTGCAGTGTACAAAATGGCTGCCTCGGCCATCTCCAAATTTATTGAAGCGCCATCTGTTGATCGTTTGGTGGGGTTGCGGAAAGTAGACCTTGTCGCTATAGCTGACCATTATGGACTCTTCGTCCCTGCGAAAGCCCTAAAGGCTGAGCTTTTGGTGCTAGTCAGGGAGGGTTTAGTGAGTTAATGAATTCTCCCATTGAAAGATGAGTGAGGCTTCAGGAGAGGAGACTGATAGACCTTCCGATGCCAAGTCGGAGGACAGGGCGGAGGAAGGAGTTGCTCGTACCCCCTTTACATTGCCCCGATTTGACCCTTTATCTTCTGCTTCGGGTCGTTCAGACAGGACCGTTAGGCTGAAGGTGAGGCTGGCCCCTTTAGAAATGGAGCAAAAAGATAGACGGATGCAGTTTGATCTAGAAATGAGGAAAATGGAAATCGACAAGGAGGTTAGGATCTGACAACTGGAGCTAGATGCTGGCTCCAGTGCGACTCCACAACCTGCTCATCAAGCCCACCTCGATGTGAGTAAAAATATAGCTTTAGTCCATCCATTCCGGGAGTTGATTCGTATTTCTCTGCGTTTGAGTGCGCTGCACTGCCACTGCGCTGCATTGGCCAATCGAGGTTTGGCCGCTCCTGTTGTGATGTAAATTGTCTGGGAAAGTCCAGGAGGTAGTAGCTGCTCTCTCCCTGGAAGACAATTTACACTACGATACAGTTAAAACTACTGTGTTTTGGGCTTCTGAGTTGGTGCCTGAAGCTTATAGGCAGTGCTTCAGGAACCACAAATAAAAACCTCACTGTATGTTTGTTGAGTTTGCAAGGGACAAAGAGTCTCTGTTTAATTGCTGGTGTTCAGCCAGCAAAGCTAACACCTCTGCTGATTTTCGGGAGTTGATGCTGTTCACCGACAACCTAGAGGATTTAGGGAGAAGGGGAGAGAGAGGGATGTGAAGGAGACTGTTCTTGAGAAATAAAGGTAGTTAAAGAGAAAGTGTTCAACAGGAATGTGAGTATTTTTTTGCGGAAAACATGCACAGACACACGAGGACAAACAATATAGCGTAGTTGTAGAAATAATGAAGTGTCTTACTATTCTCCATAGTTGACCCTCTTGCATATTCTTTGAAGGTGGAAGGAGCCACAGTTATACACCTGAACCTGCACAACACAATCCATCAATCAGATTGATACATGAGTGTGTGGGTTATAGGGTGTCTAATTGTTCTACATTTATTCAATATGGGTGAATCTTAACAGCCTGTTTTGTTTTTGGACAGACATCACATCCTTACCTAAACAGCACCCTCACCTGAGAAGTAGAAATTAAAGGGAGAGAAACTGGGAATTGAGTAACTGCAGTTGACATAGCTAAGTAAATGGAAGAGTCAAATCAAATGTTAGTCACATGAGCAAAATACAACAGGTATTACCTTCCAGTGAAATGCTTACTTACACGCCCTTAACCTTTAAGGTAAAGTAAAAAGTAAGTTAAATAGCAGCAGTAAAATAACACTAGCGAGGCTATATACAGGGGGTACCGGTACACTGTCAATGTGCGGGAGAACCCGGTTAGTTGAGGTAATATGTACATGTAGGTAGGTAGAGTTAAAGTGACTATGCATAGATAATAAACAGAGTAGCAGCAGCGTAAAAGTGGGGTCTGGATAGCCCTTTGATTAGCTGTCTTATGGCTTGGTGTAGAAGCTGTTAAGAAGCCTTTTGGACCTAGACTTGGCACTCCAGTACCTGCTACCGCTCCAGTGCGGTAGCAAAGAGAACAGTCCATGACTAGGGTGGCTTTGACAATTTTTAGGGCCTTCCTCTGGTATAGAGGTCCTTGGATAGCATAGTGTTGCCAGGGAACAGCACCCTCTTCAAAGAAGTAGGAGGTGAAGATCGCATGGATTGCCTCTCTTGCTGCATTGTTGGACCCCATCCTTGAAACATCCTGCAGAGCTGCAGACTTCTCCTCTGGCACACTGCAGGAAGCTGCAGAGCCCCTCCTGGTCCTCGTGTCCATCATGAAGTTATGCAGGACACAGGTAGCCTTCACATGCCTGAATTCAGTCAGTCCCAGATGTCCCTGGTCATCCAGAAACACATTCTTATTTACAATGACGGCCTACACTGGCCAATTGTGCACCGCCCTATGGGACTCCCAGTCATGGCCGGTTGTGATAGAGCCTGGATTCGAGCCAGGGTGTCTGTAGTGACGCCTCTACCACAGATGCAGTGCCTTAGACTGCTGCCTCACTTGGGAGCCTCATCAATGCAGATGGAGTTAAATATTGAGATGAACCGGTTTTAGAGTATTTACATGATGCATAGGAAGTGTAGTGTACTGTTTTAAAATTATATTTCTGTATATATGAATTACAAATCAGCCTTTAACTAGTTCAATCCTGTTTCTAGTCTATTGCATAGTTACAATGTGTAACCATTGATGTCCCAGGGCCAGGATTGGTAAACACCGTTTAAGTGTATAATTGTAATACATACACGCAGCAGCATCATTTCAAAGAATGGTGTTTGATATTCCTGATTAGAGGTCGACCGATTAATCGGAATGGCCGATTTCAAGTTTTCATAACAATCGGAAATCGTATATATATATATTTTTTTACACCTTTATTTTATCTTTATTTCACTAGGCAAGTCAGTTAAGAACACATTCTTATTTTCAATGACTGCCTAAGAACGGAGGGTTAACTGCCCATGCAGAGCAAGGGGAATAACCACTCCAAGTCTCAGAGCGAGTGACGTTTGAAACGCTATTAGCGGCAGGTGAGTTGTTACACACTCCTTAAGAACACATTCTTATTTTCAATGATGGCCTTGGAACGGTGGGTTAGCTGCCTCGTTCAGGGGCAGGACGACAGATTTTCACCTTGTCAGCTCGGGGGATCCAATCTTGCAACCTTACAGTTAACTAGTCCAACGCAATAACGACCTGCCTCTTGTTGCACTGCACTCCACAAGGAGACTGACTGCCTGTTACGCGAGTGCAGTAAGCCAAGGTAAGTTGCTAGCTAGCATTAAACTTGTCTTATAAAAACAATCAATCAATCATAATCACGAGTTAACTTCACATGGTTGATATTACTAGATATTATCTAGCGTGTCGTACATTGCATATAATCTGACTGAGCATACAAGTATCTAAGTATCTGACTGAGTGGTGGTAGGCAGAAGCAGGCGCATAAACATTCATTCAAACAGCACTTTAGTGCGTTTTGCCAGCAGCTCTTTGTTGTGCGTCAAGCATTGCGCTGTTTATGACTTCAAGCCTATCAACTCCCGAGATGAGGCTGGTGTAACCGGAGTTAAATGGCTAGCTAGTTAGCGCGTGCTAATAGCGTTTCAAACGTCACTCGCTCTGAGCCTTGCAGTGGTTGTTCCCCTTGCTCTGCATGGGTAAAGCTGCTTCGATGGTGGCTGTTGTTGCTGGTTCGAGCCCAGGGAGGAGTGAGGAGAGGGACGGAAGCTATACTGTTATACTGGCAATACTAAAGTGCCTATAAGAACATCCAATAGTCAAAGGTATATGAAATAAATGGTATAGAGATAAATAGTCCTATAATTCCTATAATAACTACAACCTAAAACTTCTTACCTGGGAATATTGAAGACTCATGTTAAAAGGAACCACCAGCTTTCATGTTCTCATGTTCTGAGCAAGGAACTGAAATGTTAGCTTTCTTACATAGCACATATTGCACTTTTACTTCTCCAACACTTTGTTTTTGCATTATTTAAACCAAAATGAACATGTTTCATTATTTATTTGAGGCTAAATTGATTTTATTGGTGTATTATATTAAGTTAAAATAAGTGTTCAAGTATTGTTGTAATTGTCATTATTACAAACAAAATAAATTGGACGATTAATCGGTATCGGCTTTTTGGTCCTCCAATAATCGGTATCGGAGTTGAAAAATCAATCGGTCAACCTCAACTCCTAATATTTGATATGACTGAAAAATGATGTCTCTCAGACATTCATATCTGAACTGCACCTTTATTTACCAAAGTAGAGTACATGATCAGTGACTATATTAAATGTACAGGCTACAATGTGGGTATGCTTGGTAATAACTACGAGTTGCATCCTTGGCACAAAGTTATATTATATTCTACTCAATCCATAGGCTTCATTAATGCCATTCAGACAGGTTTGAAGTTGATACAACTGGCTATGATAGCTGAGGTTCTTAACTAGGTTCTGAACTAATATGTATGCCAAACGTTTTACGGTCCATACACAGATCGGCTACATAGCTAACGTTAGCTACACACCACACCCATAGGCATACAGGTATTTGTATCCTCCACTGCACAATAAGCTAGAAAATAGTTACGTTACTACATTTATCTGCATTGCATGGCAAATATCAGCAAAGCAAGTTCACAAAATTGTACCTTAGATTTGCAGTAAATGCTTTAGATTCTTCACATCCACTATTTTACAAGACAACAGCCTGGTTTTCTGAGGAGTCCCAAAAACATGAAACTGCACGAATTACAAGTTTATACTCGTGTCACAACACCCATAAAGCTAGATAGCTGGTTAATTTTAGCTAGTCAGCTAGCTTGCTAAATAAGGATTTAAAAAAACATATGCTTCATCATGAACTAACATGTTTTGCAGGACTCGTTACGACGTTATAAACAGGTACGTTTCCTTCCATGCTAGTATTTTTCTCAGACTACTTGGCTGAAGACGTCTAGCGTCAATTTCGTCATGGGAGCCAGCCCTCCCAAAACACCCCCTCGTACTTTCACCTGCTCATTCATACGTGTATCAAGCGCTTCTCTTTTCTGGTGTAGAGAAACCAGATCATATGCGACGAAAAACCTAGTCTTATTACTATTATAGCGTCAAGCGTTCTTGGGTATCACAGGTAAATTCAAGAGGAAGAAATCTTTCGAAGGATGGATTCGACTGGCCGGTTCTTGCTTTCCCTCGTCACTGCTGCTACTTTTCTACAAGGTATGTAGAGCGACTTACACAGGCTACATCAAATATGAAACTTATCTGAACACAAACAACATGGTGTAATACGTTTTTGTCCAAAGTGACACATCACACGTTGAATCAACGTTTTGTAGTCGGACCATTAAAAAAATATAGCAATTTGAATTGACATTTAAAAAAAAATCACTTTCGTTTCTGAACTTTTAAATGAAACATTGTTTTTGGCCTAATAACGATGATTATAATAGACAAAGTGATACATAGCAGAAAGTCGACCACAATTGAACACCAGCGGGAGTGCACGTGTGTTGCCTGTATAGGAAGCCTATGTAGCCTAGGCTAGTCGACTGATGAAATAAACTTCTGATACGAGACACACTCGTCACATTTTGTGGTGGGGTCTAATTGTTGAACGTTACGGTTAAGTGGACTGAATGTTAAATGTTATGTTAGATGGCCATGAACAGTACCTAGTAATGCCTAATGCGACTTCATTCCTGGTGGACTGCTCTCATTCATTGTTGTCTATCGCTCTGTGAACGTACAAGAGTTGGCTAGATTCGTCTCGATCTGAGCTTTCATCTAATATCAAGTTTGTCCCTCCTGTAATGAACACTGGTTTTGTTTCAGATCTTAAAATTGTGTGCGTTATTAATTTTTTAAATTCGAAATAAAACGATGGGACGTCTTCCATATCGCTGTGTTGACTTGTTTTCCTGATATGTACCGTTTCGCCACAAATGTATGGACTCCCGAGCCTCCCATGGCTGTACATGTGTAACCCGATACCGCAGGGAAGCGGGGCTGTCAGTCACTACTGTAGTGAAGCGAGTTGGCCTAACATACGTTCATTTATAAGCGAATCACCTTTGATACGCCTTGATAAAACAATGACGTTATACTGAAAGAATCAACATTTAAGGTTTTGCAATCAGACTTGTATATAGGCGCACTCTGTTCTAACGCAAGCCTACTTTGGGATGTTGATGTGAGCAAATCAACATGTAATTTAGAACTTTATTTCAATCTGTCGATAATTTATCGTTATTTATATATTTTATTAAGTGTGGCTATTTTTGGTTGCGGCCACTTGTGCGTGTTCATATCTCCATTGTGTTTTTGGAAAGGAGGATATATTTTTCTAATAGCATTCAATATAATGAGGCATGCAACAGTGTGTCATGGAGACGAATCCATTTGAATACGTTAGTCCTAACCCATTTGTTTTGTGAAAAAAAGAGTTACAGCACCTATTTTCCATCCCTTATCATTGGCATCATCTGTCATTCCACACTCCTGCTGTTAACAGCACTGCTCTTTGTTAAAGGGAGAGGGGGTTTTCTGGACATTTGACTTATCTGGTTAACCAACTGACCCATGAAAGGTGGGCACCAGAATTATTTTGGTTTGATTTAAGCTATGCTGAAAGCCACACCAGGCCACTGATGACATGATGGATGATGTTTGAAGTTGTTTGATGTTTGAAGTCGAGCCTCTCAAGAATAGTAATAGAAAAATGGTCAAGTCATTGTACTTTCTTTTTTGCTGTTGTTGCTGAGAAGTTTCATGGCATACTGGCCTGATCTGTTAAGTTACAGAGTTGCGTAGTGCCTTACAGTATTTATAAGTTCAAATGACAATTGACTGACATGACATTTTATGTTACACTGAGGTGGTTGCATTTTCCATTGAAACTGGAAAAAGTATAACTACAATTCCTTTGGGATGTGTGTTAGTGGAAATATGTTGCATAACAGTCACAGATGTGTCTCGTTGAATGTAATGGAATAAAACTTCACTTGACAAGGCTGCTGGTGATATGTTGTAGCTGACAAGATAATGGGTGTGTTATCCGGCTGCGTTTTACTGTACCGCCAATTGCTTTAGCCTCAGGTGGAAAGAGTGCTGGTAACGCCAGCCACCTCGCCCAGACATGTAAAATGGCATTGGTTTTCCGTTACCGGAGAGAAATCAAATAAAATGTTATTAGTCACATGTGCTGAATACAACCTTATAGTGAAATACTTACTTACGAGCCCCTAACCAACAATGCCGTTTAAAAAATAAAATAAAACATGGATAAGAATAAGAAATAAAGGAAACAAGTAATTAAAGAGCAGCAGTAAAATAACAATAGTGAGAATATATACAGGGAGTTACTGGTACAGAGTCAATGTGCGGTGGCTTCCCTTTGTAGTCTGTAATGGTTTGCAAGCCCTGCCACACCTGACGAGTGTCAAAGCTGGTGTAGTGCGATTCAATCTTAGTCCTGTATTGACGATTTGTTTGATGGTTCGTCGGAGGGCATAGTGGGATTTCTTATATGCTGCCGGTTTAGTTCCACTCCTTGAAAGCGGCAGCACTAGTCTTTAGCTCAGTTCGGATGTTGCCTCTAATCCATGGCTTCTGGTTGGGGTATGTACGTACAGTCACTGTGGGGACGACGTCATCGATGTACTTATTGATGAATTCAATGACTGATTATTAATGCTAAACAGGACAGTGGGGGAGTTTCCATCAATCACTGGGGCAGTTCGTCTGATGGTGTGCTGGTATTTTACCTTAAACTCCCAGCACCTCTTGGAAAGTTTAGTGTCTTTTTGAAGCACCCTCCTAAAGCGCTGTCTGTCACAGGACTTAGAAATAATAGTTTCTGGCCTCTCAAATTGTTCCATGTTCTTAAACAATTGGGGAACCACAACCAACTTGGTCACTATCTTGTCGAAAAACCACTATTGATGTCATGTTCCTGGTAAGAAAGGGGAATAACTAGAGGTATGGGCAACCCTCCCTCTTCCCTTCCCTTCATGTGAGCAAACGCATGATTCACCAGTAGCAAACTAGGAATGCACTTTGGTTTTCCATTCAGAGCGACAGTTTACTTCCGGTGATGTCATGGGTAAAATGTCATTTGACTGCCTAGGAACAAGTGACTGTATCAAAGTGGGGAAGTGAAACACTTTGTTTGCTCATGTCTCTGGAGACTAAGCTTTGCTTAAGTCCACCATGCCAAGAAGCGACTCCGTGGGGAAATTCAGGCTCCAGCAGCAGAATGGAGGCAGTGGAATGTGCTCATGTTTTCATGCCACCTCATTTTGATTTGAGTATTGAATTGCTTCTGGGCAAAAAGGGCCATCAAAGGCTTTTATAGTGAATTTCTTTGGCTATGTCACACACTCATCTGCGGTGATGCTCAACCGGTACACCCCCCCCTCCACCAATAGTGCTTCTTGGTGGAGCATTTTAACCGAAAGTCAGCGCACTTAAAAGGAAATCAATAGCCATCAACGAAATCTAAACTGGACATGGACTCCCGTGCTGTCGGGGAGGGAAAGGGCGTTTACTACTTCCTGGAGTGAAAAAAGTGGTGATTATCACAGTCTTAGACGTCAATCAACGGGTGAGCTTGCTATGAGCTGTTCTTGAACTGAGTGGGATTAATGAGGCACCTGCCACACACTGATCCTAATGAGACTGACAGGCAGTCAACAGTACTGCTCTCTCTGTGTTCCATGTCATGTTGTCAGTCTCAGCAGGCCAGCGACGCACACGTTTCCAGACTCAGGACTGGAGTTCTGTTGAAAGCTTCCTACATGGAAGTTTCTAGTCAGTGGCTACATACTTAAAGTGCCCTGCATACAGGCTTGTAAAAGCATCTATTAGCTCATTACAGGCCAGGTAATATAAATGTATTGATGTGGTAGGGTTGGAGGATTACCATTGATCACTAAGCACCCAATTACTCTGAACATGCATTAATGGGGCTATAGCTGCTCAACTCAATGGCCCACTGGCACCGGCTGTTTGCTATTTTACCTAACCATTTCCTTGGCTCTCTTATAGTGTATCCATTGTTTTCAGTGTCATGATGTCCTTGAGCAGATTCAATGCATGAGCAGCACAGCCAATGAGTGTGATGTGAGGGTAGGACTCCTCCACTTTAGACCAAGCAGCCTTCATGTTCGCAGCATTGTCTGTCACCAGTGCAAATACCTTCTGTGGGCCAAGGTCATTGATGACTGCCTTCAGCTCATCTGCAATGTGGAGACCGGTGTCTGTTGTCCCTTGTGTCTGTGCTCTTGTAGAATACTGGTTGAGGGGAATACTGGTTGGAGATGATTATGTTAATTATTCCTTGCCCACGAACATTTGACCACCCATCAGAGATGATTGCAATAGTCTGCTTTCTCAATGATTTGCTTGACCTTCACTTGAAATCTGTTGAACTCTGTATCTAGCAAAAGAGTAGATAAAGCATGTCTGGTTGGAAGGGTGTATGCTGGGTGAAGAACATTCAGAAATCTCTTCCAATACACATTGCCTGTGAACATCAGAGGTGAGCCAGTTGCATACACAGCTCGAGCAAGACATTCATCAGCATTTCTGAGTACGTTCCTCTATTGAGTCAAAAAACTTCTGATTTCAAGAGAACCATGAGCTGTTGCTATCGATAAGGTGTCTGATTCATCATTTTCACCTCGAATAGAAGTAGAGGGACTTTTGTCAGAGGTTGCTTGTTGTGAGCACTGAGGGAACTTTAGGCACTTGGTCAGATGATTCTGCATCTTTGTTGCATTCTTCACATATGATTTGGCACAGTATTTGCAGATGTATACAGCTTTTCCTTCTACATTAGCTGTCTCCACACATCAGATGGCATTTTCCTGTAAAGATTAGAAAAGAAATAGTAAAAAGAAAACATACAATTCCATGTACAGAAACAGTTAAGCATTTAGATTAAACAACTCCTTTGTAAGACACATTTCTCTATTGAAATGGTTAGTTGCATTGTGGAGTCTTTTGTTTAGACATGTAGTTAGCTAGCTAAACAATGACCCATAATCCCTATTCATAATGTTACTACCCAGCATGAATCTGCAGGTAGCTAACCAAACAGGTTCAATGTGAGCTAGCTAACATTAGGCTATAACTAGCAATGCAAATGGCTCTGAGATACAAATCTTATTACTACACAGCTCATACACGTAACATTAGCTAGCTACCTAACAGTACGCTTTAACTTGAAACAAAGATGACTTTCTGACAATTAGAAACGTGTAATATCTGAAAATGTAGCTAGCCAGACAATCTTACCCGTATTCATGGATGGACGCTTCTCCTTCTGTCACAGATGCCCTTAGTTTGAAGATGTAATCCAGAGACAGGTTATTTTTATAGACTTCAGTGTGTTCTCTTTTCGACTCTCTCTGCGTATTTGCAATCAAAGGCCGGAATTTTCTCTATCTCCTTAGCTGTCATACTCTAATTACACTGATTTCAAAACTCGGTCCTCCAGAAAGTGGATTGCAACACTTAAAAAAAAAAGCTGCGTTAGAAATGAATTCTTACAAATACTGACCAGCTCATGTTATAGACAGAAGCGTGCTACATGGCAGACCAATTTGAACTCCTCTCTCGGCATGTCCAGTCCATCCATTTATCTCAGACAATCACGGCTAGCGGGAAGGTACCATCTTTTTCCTTGGCTAAACCAACTAGGCTCGTAATTTTAACAAATGTATTCGTATTAACAGATGGCGTACACGTTTAAGGCACATGAAAGTTCTCATGTTCCAGAAGGCATTTCTGCCCCAAAAAAGTTTATGTTCAAATGGCTCTCCTGTGAAGTAGTGACGCACTGCCTCCTGAATGGCGCAGCGGTCTAAGGCAATGTATCGCAGTGCTTGAGGCGTCACTACAGATCTGGGTTCGATCCCGGGCTGTGTCGCAGCTGGCCGCGACCGGGAGACCCATGAGGTGAACCACAATTGGCTCAGTTGTCCGGGTCAGGGGAGGGTTTGGCTGGCTGGGATGTCCTTGTCACGTCACGCTCTAGCGTCTTTCGTGGCGGGCAGGATGCATGTTTGCAGGACGCATACATGCTGACACGGTCGCCAGTTGTATGGTGTTTCCTCCGAAAAGTTGGTGCGGCTGGCTTTCCGGTGAAGCGAGCAGTGTGTCAAGAAGCAGTGCAGAATGGCAGGGTCGTGTTTTGGACGACGCATGACTTCCAGTCTGTACGGGAGTTGCTGCGATGGGACAAGACTGTAACTACCAATTGGATATCACGAAATTGTGGTAAAGTACCAATTCTTTATACTTAAAAAAAATATGTATAAATAAAAAGTATGCGCGACATATGCCTAGTTTCCTGAAAGGAGTCACATATTGGGAAGGTGTACTTAATGTTTTGTACACTTAGTGTATGTGTACATGTCTGAATGAGAGTGCGTGTTGAGGTGACATCATTTGGGACAGTGATATAAAAATGACAACGATGTGTTTATTCTGTTTTCAAATTAAATTCTGATTTGGTAAAATGTGGGGATTGCAATGCACAACCAGTAAATTACACTTATCACGTTTTTTTAAAAGAAAATGTATTTACATCGGCGTGGTAATTAGCCATAGTGCAATTGGACTAGACAGTACAATTCAGCATGTCTGAAGTCACCTTAGAACACAATTGTTTTTGTTCCTCTCTCTATGACTGTTAAAATTAGATTACTTTTGATTGCTTGATTTTTACATGGTCGGACAAATCATAAATTATACACACTGTCCACATCCGCTTCTCTGAGCAAGAGACCTTATGTCTGTAAGACACGGAAAGCCAATGAAGTGGGCACCTTTTAAACCACATGCTTGTTACGGCCTCATTATGAGTGTGTTAAAAATTCACCAAAGTCAGAAATTATTTACTCGTGAATTTCTCGTAAATTATTCATGAAATTTGAAGAATCGTTGCTGCATAATTTTCTCAGAACTCCTGTCTCAGTCCTGTCTCTGTAAATAGCTGGACTGAAATGAGCGTTTATCAGAGGCTGTGTGTGACTCATTATCCTGTCATATTACTGTTGCGAAAGTCTCTTTAGGGTTGCAGCCAGGCACATTCAGCCACAAGTCTTGAAACAAGTCTACATTATCTAGACTGTATATGTGTGTACAGGGCCTCACTCTGGTTTTGTAACTTTTGTAACTTTTTCATTTGTCTTGAGCACACTTATTTTGTTTCTAAGCTGTTTTTGAGCAAACCCTTAAGTTTTGTAAACCTGTCACGCTGAAGAGGCATTTTGAAATAAGTGTCGTCACCTTAGGACCTTTCTGGAAGTACCTTGGATTACCTCATTGTCTTCACCTTCCTGTCATGAGTCATGCTTTAAATGTGTTCTCTAACCAGAAATACCTGTACTGCTACATTCTTGCCATCGTAGCCATGCACTCCTATCTTGTTGCGCATTTTACATGTCACTGGTCCTCTTTCACTTTCTGACTAAAATGGTCTTTGTTAGAATGTTTAAGTACCAGTGCCATTAGAGAAATGACTGACAGAGTTATTAAATGCAGGGCCAAAAGGGACGTGTTCTGGATACGATGCATGGCACCTTATTTGCAATGCGGAAAATTAGATGTGCCTTTTGCCGATCTCAATCCCACTTCGGGCCTTGGCAACCATTAACTCCGCTATTGACTGTGTTGCCCTCTTATGGGAGTGCCTGGGTGCCGCAAAAGACTCACACCAACGCCATAGCCTCGGCATGGTTCAGCCCCGACCGTGGGATAACAAATTGGAAGGAACATGTTGCTCCACACAACATTCCACTGAATCCATTTTGGTGCATATGAAATGGCAGCTCAATATGAGAGAGAGCACAGCATAAATCTAGAAAAGTACATTTCCTGAAGAAATTGTGGTATGCTTGCTAGCTTGTTTTTAAAGTATTTACAGTGGGGCAAAAAAGTATTTAGTCAGCCACCAATTGCAAGTTCTCCCACTTAAAAAGATGAGGCCTGTAACTTTCATCATAGGTACACTTCAACTATGACAGACAAAATGAGAAAAAAAATCCAGAAAATCACATTGTAAGATTTAATACATTTATTTGCAAATTATGGTGGAAAATAAGTATTTGGTCACCTACAAACAAGCAAGATTTCTGGCTCTCACAGACCTGTAACTTCTTTGAGGCTCCTCTGTCCTCCACTCGTTACCTGTATTAATGGCACCTGTTTGAACTTGTGGACAGGTCTTTTATACTGATAACAACCTCAAACAGTCACACTCCAAACTCTACTATGGCCAAGACCAAAGAGCTGTCAAAGGACACCAGAAACAAAATTGTAGACCTGAACCAGGCTGGGAAGACTGAATCTGCAATAGGTAAGCAGCTTGGTTTGAAGAAATCAACTGTGGGAGCAATTATTAGGAAATGGAAGACATACAAGACCACTGATAATCTCACTCGATCTGGGGCTCCACACAAGATCTCACCCCGTGGGGTCAAAATGATCACAAGAACGGTGAGCAACAATCCCAGAACCACACGGGGAGACCTAGTGAATGACCTGCAGAGAGCTGGGACCAAAGTAACAAAGCCTACCATCAGTAACACACCACGCCGCCAGGGACTCAAATCCTGCAGTGCCAGACGTGTCCCCCTGCTTAAGCCAGTACATGTCCAGGCCCGTCTGAAGTTTGCTAGAGAGCTTTTGGATGATCCAGAAGAAGATTGGGAGAATGTCATATGGTCAGATGAAACCAAAATATAACTTTTTGGTAAAAACTCAACTCATCGTGTTTGGAGGACAAAGAATGCTGAGTTGCATCCAAAGAACACCATACCTACTGTTAAGCATGGGGGTGGAAACATCATGCTTTGGGTCTGTTTTTCTGCAAAGGGACCAGGACGACTGATCCGTGTAAAGGAAAGAATGAATGGGGCCATGTAACATGAGATTTTGAGTGAAAACCTCCTTCCATCAGCAAGGGCATTGAAGATGAAACGAGGCTGGGTCTTTCAGCATGACAATGATCCCAAACACACCGCCTGGGCAACGAAGGAGTGTCTTCGTAAGAAGCATTTCAAGGTCTAGGAGTGGCCTAGTCAGTCTCCAGATCTCAACCCCATAGAAAATCTTTGGAGGGAGTTGAAAGTCTGTTGCCCAGTAACAGCCCCAAAACATCACTGCTCTAGAGGAGATCTGCATGGAGGAATGGGCCAAAATACCAGCAACAGTGTGTGGAAACCTTGTGAAGACTTACAGAAAATGTTTGACCTCTGTCATTGCCAACAAAGAGTATATAACAACGTATAGAGAAACTTTTGTTATTGACCAAATACTTATTTTCCACCATAATTTGCCAATAAATTCATTAAAAATCCTACAGTGTGATTTTCTTTTTTTTCTTTCGCTCTCATTTTGTCTGTCATAGTTGAAGTGTACCTATGATGATAATTACAGGCCTCATCTTTTTAAGTGGGAGAACTTGCACAATTGGTGGCTGACTAAATACTTTTTTCCCCCACTGTATGGTTGTGAAATAAGTTGTAATGGTAGTGACTGATTTTTATAGTTGGAAAAAGTAGGTAGATGAAAAAGATGGTTATGGTTTCTAAAGGTTTTAAAGAATTCGAAGTTAGGATACCTCCTTGTAGCTTAAATGGCAAAGAATAGATAGATGGAAAGATCGATTGATTACTCAGCAAGCACACCTAATAAACCTTTGGGCATTTCATATTGAGTATTGGATGTGCCACGAGCCATTACAAAATCATTCCTTTTCCCGTCTTTCCTGTTAAGGCTGGAGGAGAAATTGTGGGCAATAAACTGTGATTCATAGATACCTCCACCGTTGCACATTTCATTCCAAGTGAGGGGTTTGATTATCTTTGTGGATTATTTAACATGAAATATCCTCCCAGTGAAATAAGTCTCATTGGTTTTCCTCATCTTTTTCCAAAGAATCCTGGAGTGAAGAGCAGAGCTGTGAACTGGCTCTGCTTTTCTCCAAAGAGGTATACTACAAAGCAGGACTTATGCGTTAGCCAGCTAAATTGCCCAAATATTATGAAATAAAACAATGTTAAAAGATAAGCTTGAACTGGGGATGTTCTAATTGACTCAACAACCAAAACGCATATCAAAGTTGATCTTTCTTAATGAACCAGAAAATCAATAGTTTATTTCTGGTTGTTTATCAAAGTTAGCTGACTAACTCATTGATCTTGCTTTGTAGTATACCCCTCTGAGCCGGTCTTCCTGTCTTCCCAAGCTAGTTTGCTTATAAATAGTCCTGGCAGAGGCAATACATCAAACTGTAAATGGTTGCAGCGTGTGTGTGTGTGCTTGTTTGTGTATGGCTGGGTGCTATTAGTCATCACACATTGGAAAGCCAAACACTCATGCTTTCAGATGTCTTCACACAGCCACCAAGGCAAGAAATGTTTTGGTTCGGCTCACTTCACTCTGAATCCTCCAATTTGGCCAAGAGACGATATGCTTGTTTTGCTAATGCTGTCAGTTTTGTTTCTTTGGATACTTCTTAGCAACTGAAGTGGTGCCACCACTTTACATGGAGACTGCTCGTCCAAAGGTGGTTCAAGTTGGTAGAATACTACTTCAAACACTCTGCATCCAACATGGAGAAAATGATGCTGTATACTTCTGCAAATCTTCCCTAGAACATTGTGTGGCACAAAGTAATCTACCGCCGCATGCATTCATATTTTTAATTAGCAATTGATACCAATTGATGCCAAATTGCTTGACTTGGGAGACCCAGCTCTGTCGTGGAATAATATTCTGGTCAGCGTAAGAATGTTTGCATCCCATATCAAAGGCCGAGGTGCTTTATTTTTTTTACACATTATTATTATTATTATCGACATGGCCTTGTTGTTGTTGGGAGATACTGCAATCAGTTTGAGGACATGCATGAGTGAAGAACGGGGTCTGTGATGAGATAAGGTGATGGATGGTCAAAGGGGGATTATTGGTGAGTGAGTGTGTGTGTTTGTGCATGGTTCTAAAGTAAGTATGAACTACTGCTAGTGAAGGCTTATATTTCCTCTAAAAAATGTTAGCAATAATTAATGCATGCCAATAGTACCTCTTTTGATCCAGCACAAATGTCGTCTTCATATCATATCAAATATAGCTCTACCTTGGATCTATGTTGGTATGCCACCAGTTTTAATTCATGAACTCAATGCCACTTCACTACTCATGTTATCACACTCTGAGCATATCTTCCCAGCTCTCCCTGTCCTTGACTCGCATTGTAAGATTCCAGGGAGTTTTTCTTCACTGGCCGGTCAGCAGCAGACTCTCCCTGGTGCTCCTTCGCTAAATCCTGTTTGCAAACCTAGAATTTAAAACGTGTTCCTGTCAACTAACAATGACTAGTGTTTTTTTTCCCACAGCTTCCCGAGGGTTGATTCATATGTCGCTTCTCACTTTCACAATCTTTCATTGGGAATGACGCTCACCTGTATCAGGTATAGGTGTCTTTTAGGATTTTATCTTGGACTCAATGAGTACTGTTACTTGCACACGATAATGTGATTATTGTGGATAGTCAAGTTAATATAATAGTTTAAAACGTTTACATGCTTTGCAAGAAGAAGGATTTCCCTAATAATCCTGTTTCCATGGACACATCTCAAATCAGGCTACTGAAGGGACTTTTGATAAAGGCTGTTTAAGCTGTTTATAGGGGTGGCAGGGTAGCCTAGTGGTTAGAGCGTTGGACTAGTAACCAAAAGGTTGCAAGTTCAAACACCCGAGCTGACAAGGTAGAAATCTGTCGTTCTGCCCCTGAATAGGCAGTTAACCCACTGTTCCTAGGCCGTCATTGAAAATAAGAATTTGTTCTTAACCGACTTGCCTAGTTAAATAAAGGTTAAAAAAAATATGCCCATTTAAAAAAAAAAAAAAAGATTGCTCAGAAAATCAGGTGTTTTAATTGGTGTATGCTTACTTCGATTATGACACCAATTAAGAAAAGCAGAGGAAGTATTGCCATACTTGGCCTTCAGCCATAATCAGTTTAATATCGAGTTATTAGTGTGCATGTAAACGTAGTCAATGCATCTGAGGCAAAATGTCCAATGACACAAGCCCCATAATGAAGACTGTTTAGGCCTGAAGAGGCAGCCATCTATGTCATAGATTTTTGAATGTGCACTCTAATTTAATAAATGCAACACTTTTGAGTGAGTCCTGTTGCAATTTATCGCAGGCTGTTGGGGAAACAGTCCTTCTTTTAATTGACTCAGGCATGTTTGATATAAACATCTCATTAGCATATCTTTATTATATTTGGGGGAGTGCCTTTGCATAGACCCTGAGTCATTCAAGAGTGGGAGCTCGAATATAAACCCACCCCTTGTTACCAGAACCACCAACTCTCTCCACTTTGCCTTAACGCCATTTCATGGGGCGTTGGCAGAGCTTTATCTCCCTGTGTTCTCAAGTACAGTCCCGTGTGGCTCGGTTGGTAGAGCATGGCGCTTGCAATTCCCACGGGGAACCAGTATGAAAAAAGCAAGTCACTCTGGATAAGAGCCTTTGCTAAATGACTAAAATGTGGATGTGAAGTTTTGCATTGGGTGGTAAGAGGCTCTTTTCCCAGGGTCCCTGGGTCCCCCAGGGTCTTTTCCCAGGCCTCCATGGGTTTGTCTTTGTCAGCGTGAGCAGATGGCCCATTCTGATGGACCTCTGTCCCCTGATAAGTTATCATCAGTGGGACTGGGGTAGGGGATTTGTATACTTGGGTTGGGTGTGAGGTTATGGGGATTCAGGGAGGTAGGGGCGGGTACTTTGGCGATTGGATGACCTCTGTCATCAACATGTGCGCACACACACACACACACACAGGGCTGCTTTGGCCAGTGTCAGTCACACCTGTCCCCTCAACGCCCCTTGTCCAGACAGAGGTGGGCATCTGAACTTAGAACTGAAGCCTGGACAACTATCAGCTGGCCCTGACAACCCCGCTCACCTCCCAATACTGATTTCATTCATGGCGTCCAGGCAAGGCCTCCGTCAGTCACACACCTCTCATTGTTCCGTCCTTGTCTTATCCGTCCCTCTCAAAGGCTCCTTTATGGGCCTCAGTGACAGCACTGTCTGGGGCAGGGGTCATATTCCCCTCGTCACTACACCCTCCCTCTCCCATTTGACCTCTCACTGTAAGCATGCCCTTGTTTTTAGATTGAGGTGTGAACAGACAAATGCACCCTGAAATAGATTGAGATTGAATTTCTGGGTATAGATACAAATATTGTCAGCTTTTTCCCCAGCTCCATTAGTTCATTTGATATAGGGAGTCATCTGATTAATCTGTGGTTCTCATCTCAACTTTGGTGTGAGTCTGGATTTTTGACCTTGGCCGCACGATCACAGGGATTGGCTTTTGGAATCGTTAACTGTGGGGACTGAGTGATATTCTTGCTCGTACATTTTGTCAGGGTGGGGGGGGATCTCATTCTGACATGGTCATCAATGCTAATCTTCTACCAGGGAAGCAGGGAAAGGACGGCTGTTCTCTCTGCAGGACGTTTCATTCCGTTTTCATTCTGCTAAGATGGATGTGGTCTCCAGAGGAAGATTTCTCAAAGTAACCCTCCACACCCAATTTGGTATAAAAATAAAAGAAACCAACACACATTTCCCCCCCCCCCCCCGTAGTCTTTCAAGTCCCTTGTTTGTTATCGGTTGTCAGGTCCTAAGGGCTGGAGCTTCTTGCCGAGTTGATTTGAAGTCTGAGTGGGAGTTCTGAGGAGAACCATCCACTGTCCGCAATGACAAGCGCTTGTTCCTCAACATCTAGGCTCTGTTTAGGCTCTTTAACAACTGCACACAGCTCAGATAGGTCAAGTAGACTGTTTGAGCTCCCCCGTATCTCCCTCCTTCTGGCCAGGGGCTCAGTGTCTGTCTGACGATGAACATGTCAGCGGCTTCAGCCCTCAGCCAGTGCAGGAAGCACTTTCACCTCTTGCTCGTTTGCTGGAAAGCATCACTTGGCAGCCCATTGCCCATTAATATCCACTCAGATAAACATGGAGCGCTAGCATGAGTGCTTTGGCCCTCTCGATGCCCTCTCCCCTTCCCGTAATGGCCCCTCCCCTGGGCGGATGCCCATGGGTACACATACAAACACATACACACACTTAAATGCATGCACACAAACAAACTAACCCTAGTGTTCCCAGAGGAGAAGTTTCCAGGGTGTATATGACTAATTAGAAGTCACCACAGAGACAGTATATATGGCTCTCCTTAGACTGTTTGGGTGGCTTCTAAGGTAGATAGTAGGAAGGTTATGTAGCTAGGTATCGAGTTCATAATTATAGCTCCAGATCGAGGCACTCACGACTTTCTCTGGCAGGCGACTTTCTGACTTTCTCTACACCACCCGGACGGTATATATTAATCACATCCTGATATAGGCTCCTCTGCTTCGAACTATCCTAACAAATCTGCGTGGTGCCATGAGTGTTTTGCATGTCACTGTCTCTCGAGGTGATAAACCAAAATAATGCCCAGTGTGTTCAACTTTGTTTTCCCCTCTCCTGTCTACTCCTCTCTCCTATCCTCTGTCAGTTTCAAGCACTCATTGAAGAATAAGAGGCCGAATGGTAATTGGAGAGCATTCAGGTTTCACATTTTTTTTTTCTTCTCGTAAATGATGTGCAGAACGTGTCCCATTGCAGATCCGCATTAGTGTCCAGACATTTTGGTGCCTAGACATTTGAAGGCAACTTGCACTTGGCAGAGTATAAATGAACTCCTGGGTATTCTACTACTCCTCAGGGCAGGGGGAAAGGACCGAGGAGGTCACATCTGTGTGTTCTCTTAAGGTGTGGTGAAAGTAACCACAGCATTCCTACTTCATTCATGTTTGTATGTGTGTACATTTGCATATCTTGTTACACGCCCGATTAGTCATGCATAGCAGCACCTTCTCGATGTTCTGTGCGGTGGAGAAAAGGACTCCCTTAAAGTCCAACTGCCCCCCCCCCCCCCCCCCCCCCCCACCTGTATTGCCAACCATGTGGAAAATAAGGAGGGTGAGCTGATGTTGTCTGAGTAGGTGCTCGTCGAAAACACTGTCAGACAGAGGCTCTTCACTGCTACCGTTGGTTATTTTTTTATTGTGTGGACCTTGTTGTTTTACATGTCCTGGGAAAAGTAACACGCCAACTTTAAATTAAATCCCAAGTTCAAGAACATTTGGAAACTGCGTCATTTCAAAATTAAAATAAATAATAACACTAAAAGATGTGACCTCATTCACCTTTTTATTTTCGTCCGGGCATGCTAACGCGCTTCATCAGAGCATTCAACGCGCCAGCTGTTTTCTAAACTGTACCTCAGAATATTTTTTCTCCCTTTTTTTATAAATGCATTTCATGCAATTCTGTGTAATTTTACATGACTGCTGATTTTTTAAATACCGCACTAATGATCAAAATGACAGGCTACTTTGACACTGTCACACCGAAAAGCTTCCCAGTTTCACTGACTCACCCAATGATACGCAGTTCACTCACTCCCTGGCAATGCGCTCGTGCCAAAAGCCTACTTCTTTTTGCGCAATAGGCCTATTTGGAAGTTTGTAAAAATATTTAGTCTTCACTTTTCATCAGGGGCGTTTTGCTTTCCAACCTGTGTTACCTCCAACCTTGGATACCGGGCGGGTGTAATCTCCGTACAGGGTAGACTGGGGAAATGGGCACAACCGGCTGCATGCAAGCTCCGTACAGGGCAGTTGGCGAACTATATTACTATAACCTCTCTAAGGTATGTGGGACGCTAGCGTCCCATCTGGCCAACATCCAGTGAGATTGCAGAGCGCCAAATTCAAATACAGAAATACTCATTATAAAAAAATCAGAAAACAAAACATATTTTACATGGGTTTAAAGATGAACTTCTTGTGAATCCAACCACGGTGTCAGATTTTTTAAATGCTTTACGGCGAAAGCATACCGTACCATTATTTGAGAACATAGCCCAGTTGACAAATTATTATAAACAGTAACCAGCCAAGCAGAAGCGTTACAAAACTCAGAAATAGAATTAATCCCTTCCCTTTGATCTTCCTATGGTTGCACTCAAGACATTAATTTACTCAATAAATGTTCCTTTTGTTCGATAAACTCTCTTTATATCCAAAAACCTCAGTTTTGTTCAGTAATCCACAGGCTCAAACGCAGACAAATCCAAATTGTATCTGTAAAGTTCATAGAAACATGTCAAACGATGTTTCTATTCAATCCTCAGGTTGTTTTTAGCCTAAATGATCTATAATATTTCAACCGGACAATAACGTCGTCAATATAAAAGGTAAACAAGAAATGCACTCTCTCGGGATTGCTCATGAAAAAGCTCTGTGACACATCAGGGTCCACTCATTCAGACTGGTCTTACTCCCTCATAAGAATACAAGCCTGAAACAATTTCTAAAGACTGTTGACATCTAGTGGAAGGCATAGGAACTGCAAATTGACAAAAAAAACAACAAAAGAAAATACTTCCTGAATGGCTTTTTCTCAGGGTTTCGCCTGCCAAATCAGTTCTTTTGTACTCAGACACTGTTTTAACAGTTTTGAAAACTTTAGAATTTTCTATCCATATATGCATATAACGGCCCGAGTAGCAGGCCGTTTAATTTGGGCATGCTTTTCATCCAAAATTCTGAATGCTGCCCCCTACCCTAGAGAAGATAAACTATATTATACCCTTATCTGTGCGCATGCCTGTTGACGGGTAAAGCACCAAACCAGGGGTGTGGTATACCAATCAAACCCCCTCTCAAAACATACGAGGAGTATCCGTAGCTAACAAACAGAAGATCATTCAGGAGCCATTGTGGTCTTGGTAATGGGGGTGGCTGACAGTAGTTCACCATTATCCAGATTTATGGCAAAAGGTAGAGACAGAGTGGCGCTGATGCAGTGACCCTATATGACTCAGCCCTTTCTAGTGCTTGGTACCAGTCTACAGCAAACACAATTTTTTTCAGCACTATCCTTCCCCCACCCTTGTCCTCCTCCTCTGCCTCGGTTTTTAAGTGCCTTTCTTCCTCAGCATCTCCCACAGTAGGAAGAAAAGACTGTCTTAACAATTTAGTAGAGCGAAGAAGCGGCTAGGCCACAGGCGTTTCGATTAATGGTGCTCGGTGCAGGCTGCCAGGGGTGCTGAGGTGTGCCTCTGTGCGTGAGAGTGCATGCGCAAAAATTGATTTCGAGAGCGGAAGCGAAAGGAACTACCACAACAAGCCCATTGAAAGGGGATCCTAAACGCTGTGGATCAATTGCTCTTCCAAGTGCCGATTCATACCAGCAAAGCATGGTAACTAAAGCGTTTAGGATGTAGGATTTGGTTATGACTGGACATGAGAGAGCGAGGCGAACCAATGACAGGGCAGCGATTACACGCCACACTGTGGATCCCACCGAGACAGAGCTCGCTTGGTGCTAAAAGAACTGCAAGCTCTCACAATTACTAACGGCATGGTCTTGACAATGCACTTATAAACCTATCCACTCTTTTTAAACACTCAGAGCGCCAGAATTCTATAACTACTAGAATGGCCATGTCGGTCATTCTGACTGTTAATATTTAAATTGTGTATTCCATAATAATAAATTACAAAATGTATGCATTTGTGTTAAAATATTTCATAAGAAACCTCAGGACACCAAATGTAAATTCTAATCAGTCCTAAAATATATTGATTGATCCAGAATCGCTTAGACTGTAAATTCTAAAATAAGACCATAGTGTATTTTATGATTTGTATAAGACAACAGTTGCCTGCCAAGCTAATCAATGTATTTATATAGCCCTTCTTGCATCAGCTGATATATCAAAGTGCTGTACAGAAACCCAGCCTAAAACCCCAAACAGCAAGCGATGCAGGTGTAGAAGCACGGTGGCTAGGAAAAACTCCCTAGAAAGGCCAAAACCTAGGAAGAAACCAGGCTATGAGGGGGGGCAGTCCTCTTCTGGCTGTGCCGGGTGGAGATTATAACTGAACACGGCCAAGATGTTCATAAATGACCAGCATGGTCATATAATAGTAAACACAATCAAGCTTCCCTTACAACTCCAAACTACACCTAAATTATAGCCTATTGAAACTAATTTCACACAAATAATAAGAATAGATGTGGCCTAAAGAAAATATAAAATTGATAATAGTCTGATGGGTGACTTGTTAATTGACAATGAAGAGACTGATGACCAGCCGTGCGTTGGTAAAGGGAACGGAGCTTACCTAAAAGCATCCTACAGAGGTCCATGGAGGCCAAACATTTTGATTGCAGGCTTTAAGGTTCCTAATGAACCTAGTTTTGCCAAAGAACAAAATATAACCTTTTCCTAGAATAACTGTGGCTCCAGGTGTTCCTCATGTGAGTACTGGCTACAATCAGCAATAGCCATTTGGGGAAAATATCATTTCTATTTTATTATGTTTATATTCTTACAGTAAAATACTGTAGGCCTATTTTAAATGTGTATTGATGTAGCATCACCATCTATTTTGCAAAAACAAATACATAAGTTTAGACTACATATTAATTTGACAGAGGTAATGAGCTGTCAATTGATCAGCACAGCAATTGATAAAACAGGACCATGTTTACAAAAGTGGTTCTGAGCTCATGTCAGTATTACACAGGTAAGCTAATGGTTACAGAAATAAGCAATGCAGACAGGCTCTATAGATTTCTATTATCTATGTGAGTGACTGTCCAACACACCACCACCTGTTGCTATGTTGGGCACCTACTGACCCAAAACATGTTTTTCTTTTCTTTTTTTCTCTCTCAATAACTACGTTTCCATCCAGTTTTTCTGTGAGAAAAGTCAGCAGCACCACCCTGGATTCCACTGTATTGTAATGTTTTTAAAATTGTGTAACTGCCTTTAATATGGCTGAACCACAGGAAGAGTAGCTGCTCCATTGGCAGCAGCCAATGGGGATCCATAATAAATGCCAAGATCCAGCAACCTTGCACAGCCATTGATCTCCAGCAACTTCGCACAGCCATGGAAGAGGAGTGGGACAACATTCCACAGGCCACAAGCAACAGTCTGACAACATTATGTGAAGGGGATGTGTTGCGCTGCATGAGGCAAAGGGTGGTCACCTCAGATACTGACTGGTTTTCTGATCCACTCCCCTACCTTCTTTTTAAAGGTACTGTATCTGTGACCAACAGATGCATGTCTGTATTCCCAGTCATGTGACATGCATAGATTAGGATCTAATGAATTTACTTAAATTGACTGATTTCCTAATATGAACTGAAACTCAGTAAAATCTTTCAAATTGTTGCATGTTGCTTTTATATTATTGTTCAGTGTAGTGTAAAAGAGCAGATTGAGGTCTCCAAAACACGTGCCTTTGCCAAATAAAAATGGAAGAGATGAGCTCTGTCAAAATATCATAACCGCTGTTCCTTTGCGACCCATGTGTGAGCACGCAGCAGCATCACCTACAGTAACATAAACTAATTGTAATAGTGTTGTTCTTTGAAAGCTATTTTTTTTTTCATATTCTAATATTACCGAAGTCTTTCATGAACACAACCAAAGGACAATTTTTCTGATAGCAGATATAAAATAATTGTTTGACTTTTAGAATGTTGCAGTCAAATGGCTACTCATTGATGTAGTAGTAAGGGGGGTAACGAGGCCTGGCAGTTTAAGTGTTAAAGCCTACATTTTGAATTCAGAAAATCCATGGCCCATAAGTTAAGACGTGCAGGAAATTAGTCTTTCTCAGTTTTTTCATTAACGCATGTTCATTTTGTGTGTGCTTGTGAGCATGTGTGTGTGCATGAGCATCTACATTGCTAAGTGCACATATTAAAAAGACAAATACCAGACACTATGCAGAGCACCGGGCAGGTTCTGTGCATTTGGAGGGAGGAAATGTAACATTCGTACCCTTGTGGTATAGACCTTGTTATTTTTCCTCCCCTGTCTCTGGCTATGAGGGCTAGACTAAACAAACAGTGGGGATCATGACCTTCTGTGCCATTCGGCTACCAGCAATAAGTCGGGGCTTGATCACTTGCAAGGCAGTCTTCTTCAGATGGTGCCCACACACAGTTGAGGATGCCTGGTCATTCTTTAAAAGTAACTTCCTCACCATTTTAGATAAGCATGCTCCGTTCAAAAAAATGCAGAACTAAGGACAGATATAGCCCTTGGTTCACTCCAGACCTGACTGCCCTCGACCAGCACAAAAACATCCTGTGGCAGACTGTAATAGCATTGAATAGTCCCCGCGATATGCAACTGTTCAGGGAAGTCAGGAACCAATACACGCAGTCAGTCAGGAAAGCAAAGGCCAGCTTCTTCAGGCAGAAATAGTGCATTGTAGCTCTAACTCTAAAAAGTTCTGGGACACTGTAAAGTCCATGGAGAACAAGAGCACCTCCTCCCAGCTGCCCACTGCACTGAGGCTAGGTAACACGGTCACCACCGATAAATCCATGATTATCAAAAACTTCAACAAGCATTTCTCAACGGTTGGCCATGCTTTCCTCCTGGCTAATCCAAACTCGGCCAACAGCTCCGCCCCCCCCTCGCAGCTACCCCTATTACCCCTACTACCCCAACCCCTATTACCAGCCTGTTCAACCTCTCTTTCATATCGTCTGAGATCCCCAAGGATTGGAAAGTGGCCGCAGTCATCCCCCTCTTCAAAGGGGGAGACACCCTGGACCCAAACTGTTACAGACCTATATCCATCCTGCCCTGCCTATCTAAGGTCTTCGAAAGCCAAGTCAACAAACAGGTCACTGACCATCTCGAATCCCACCGTACCTTCTCCACTGTGCAATCTGGTTTCCGAGCCGGTCATGGGTGCACCTCAGCCACGCTCAGGGTACTAAACGATATCATAACCGCTATCGATAAAAGACAGTACTGTGCAGCCGTCTTCATCGACCTGGCCAAGGCTTTCGACTCTGTCAATCACCGTATTCTTATCGTCAGACTCGGTAGCCTCGGTTTTTCTAATGACTGCCTTGCCTGGTTCACCAACTACTTTACAGACACAGTTCAGTGTGTGAAATTGGAGGGCATGTTGTCCGGTCCTCTGGCAGTCTCTATGGGGGTGCCACAGGGTTCAATTCTCGGGCCGACTCTTTTCTCTGTATATATCAATGATGTTGCTCTTGCTGCGGGCGATTCCCTGATCCACCTCTACGCAGACGACACCATTCTGTATACTTCTGGCCCTTCCTTGGACACTGTGCTATCTAACCTCCAAACGAGCTTCAATGCCATACAACACTCCTTCCGTGGCCTCCAACTGCTCTTAAACGCTAGTAAAACCAAATGCATGCTTTTCAACCGTTATCTCCCTCACCAACTTCAAACATCTGCTATCTGAGCAGCTAACCGATCGCTGCAGCTGTACGTAGTCTATCGGTAAATAGCCCACCCAATTTTCCTACCTCATCCCCATACGGTTTATATTTATTTACTTTTCTGCTCTTTTGCACACCAGTTTTTCTACCTGTACATGACCATCTGATCATGTATCACTCCAGTGTTAATCTGCTAAATTGTAATTATTCGCCTACCTCCTCATGCCTTTTGCACACAATGTATATAGACTTTTTTTCCCCGTTCTACTGTGTTCTTGACTTGTTAATTGTTTACTCCATGTGTAACTCTGTTGTCTGTTCACACTGCTATGCTTTATATTGGCCAGGCCGCAGTTGTAAATGAGAACTTGTTCTCAACTAGCCTATCTGGTCAAATAAAGGTGAAATAATAAAAAATACAAAAAAATACAAAAAACACACACTCTGCTATGGAAAAAAGTGGGAAAGCGTTGATTTTCCCAATTTGCGATACATTTCCAGCTCCATCTCAGGCGGGGAAGCTCTTGCTCGTTATGTGTGTCTGCTGCAATGCAAGAGGTGAGGACATTTCCAACAGTTCCAGCAGCTCTTTGGTGCTTGTTGCTGTCATTATGCTAATGGTCAAATGGGGGCCAGAGGAGGATTTTCAGAACTTCTGAAGTTAATTTGGATTGAGCGTTAGATATGAGTAATTACAGAGAGGACTGCAGGCTAGATGGTTGACTGACTTGCTAGAGTCTATCCGAACTAGTGTCAGGACACTGAAATGTGATAATACAGTTAACTGTCAAAATAAAGGAAAGACCAACATCAAGTGTCTTAAGGGCGTTGTGCCACCACGAGCTGCCAGAACAGCTTCAATAGATTCTACAAGTGTCTAGAACACTATTGGAGGGATGGTGGTGGAAAATGCTGTCTCAGGCCCCGCTCCATAATCTCCCATAAGTGTTCAGTTGAGATCTGGTGACTGACACACACACACACACCATTTAAACCCCATATGCTACTTTGAGAACCCTCTTTCAACATCACTGATCTCTTCTAGCCATGGTAGCCAAAATAATGGGCAACTGTTAATGTTTATAAATGTCCCTTGTTGATGAGATGTTAATTGCTTAATTAACTCAAGATCCCACCTGTTTGGAAGCACCTGCTTTCAATATACTTTGTATCCATAATTAACTCATGTTTCTTTTATTTTGTGTCCAACCTTAGCAATCCTCCTCTCTCTTAGTTTGATCTCAGCAACAAAAGCATGGCAGGGAAGAGGGTCTTTATGTCGGTAATGGTCTTGCAACTTTTGCTGAAAGATTTCTCTTTGTGGAACGGTTTGACCCAGCATTATAGAGGGCATCCTGTGAGTCTATTGGCGGCATGCAAAGGAAAGTGGTTGAAACTACTTTGAGTGTTGGAGGACAGGGAAAACCCCTTAGAAATTTACATTTTATTTCCATATGTGACTCACCACCTGGATTCGGTCTTATGTAGTACAAAATGGTATATCATACACTGCATTGTTGAGGAACAATGGGAAAGTAATTCTGCTTTGAAGGTTGATAAACTTGTAAACTCACTTTTGAGAAAATGGCCTTTGAATGTTTTGGGATTTGCTGAAGAGCTCCTCGTTGTCTACACTCATTCAGCATCGTTCACACCTTCTTAAGCTTTAGCCCCACCCATCTCGTTTCGCGTTCAGAGCGCACACTTGATTTGTGTACCTATAGATAACATGAAAACAGCCTAACCAGCTCTGCGGGCAACAATTTTATTACACTTTTTGCAGACGTTTACTGACACCTTCCATATCCAACGCATGTTGTACACTTTAGCTTAAGACATGTAGCTACCTAGCTAGATAAAGAATATGTAACGCTAGCTAACGAGCCAGCCAGCTAACGTTAGCTAGTTAAACAACAATGAACATAGTGCCAAATCATGCCGTTACTCCGCTGCATGAATCTAATGGGAGATAACCATCCATGGTTCAATGTTAGCTAGCTAACATTAGGCTCTAACTAGCGAAGCAAACAGTTCTGGGATACAAATAATGTCAGCTAGGGAGCCAGCCAGCTAACGTTAGCTAGCTAGCTAACAGTACACTTTAGCTTGAAATGAAACCACTTTCTGTCAAAATTATTCTGAAAATGTGGCTAGCTAAAGCTAGACTATCTTACCTGTATACAAAATCATCCGTGTCTCCCTGTCACGGATTCCATGCCATGCCACAGTTGCCCTTAGTTTGAAGATGTAATCTGGAGACAGGTGTTTTCTCCATCTCTTTAGCTATCATACTCTAATTCCACTGATTTCAAAACTTGATCCTCCAGAAAGTGGAGAGTAACACTTATCTGTAAAGCTCCACTACACAATACATACAAAAAAAGCAGCATTTGACAGGATTACCCAACACAGACTGACCAGCTAAAATAGACAAACTCAGCAAAAAAAAGAAACGTCCCTTTTTCAGGACCCTTGTCATTCAAAGATAATTCGTAAAAATCCAAATAACTTCACAGATCTTAATTGTAAAGGGTGTAAACACTGTTTCCCATTATGTTCAATGAACCATAAACAATTAATGAACATGCACCTGTGGAACGGTCGTTAAGACACTAACAGCTTACAGACGGTAGGCAATTAAGATCACAGTTATGAAAACTTAGGACACTAAAGAGGCCTTTCTACTGACCCTGATAAACAGCAAAAAAAAAAGATGCCCAGGGTCCCTGCTCATCTGCCTGAACGTGCCTTAGGCATGCTGCAAGGAGGCATGAGGACCGCAGATGTGGCCAGGGTAATAAATTGCAATGTCCATACTGTGAGATGCCTAAGACAGCGCTACAGGGAGACAGGACCGACAGTTGATCGCCCTCGCAGTGGCAGACCACGTGTAACAACACCTGCACTGAATCGATACATCCAAATATCACACCTGTAGCACAGGTACAGGATGGCAACAACTGCCCAGGTTACACCAGGAACGCACAATCCTTCCATCAGTGCTCAGACTGTAGGCTGAGAGAGACTGGACTGAGGGCTTGTAGGCCTGTTGTAAGGCAGGTCCTCACCAGACATCACCAGACAAACCCATGGTAACTGGGTTTGTGCCCAGCCTATGGGCACAAACCCACCGTCGCTGGACCAGACAGGATTGGCAAAAAGTTGCGGTTTTGTCTCACCAGGGGTGATGGTCGGATTCGCGTTTATCGTTGAAGGAATGAGCGTTACACCGAGGCCTGTTCTCTGGAGTGGGATCGATTTGGAGGTGGAGGGTCCGTCATGGTCTGAGGCAGTGTGTCACAGCATCATCAGACTGAGATTGTTGTCATTGCAGTCAATCTCAATGCTGTCCGTTACAGAGAAGACATCCTCCTCCCTCATGTGGTACCCTTCCTGCAGGCTCATCCTGACATGACCCTCCAGCATGACAATGCCACCAGCCATACTACTCGTTCTGTGTGTGATTTCCTGCAATACAGGAATGTCAGAGTTCTGCCATGGCCAGTGAAGAGCCCGGATCTCCATCCCATTGAGTACGTCTGGGACCTGTTGGCAGGTGCCTTGGTGGAAGAGTGTGGTAACATCTCATAGCAAGAACTGGCAAATCTGGTGCAGTCCATGAGAAGATGCACTGCAGTACTTAATGCAGCTGGTGGCCACACCAGATGACTGTTACTTTTGATTTTAACCCCCCCCCCTTTTGTTCAGGGACACATTATTCCATTTCTGTTAGTCGCATGTCTGTGGAACTTGTTCAGTTTATGTCTCAGTTGTTGAATCTTGTTATGTTCATACAAATATGGACCTTTTTTTGCTGAGTTTATATGGCATACCAATCTGAACTGCTTTCTCGGCATGTCCAGCCCACTCATTATCTCATCCAATCATGGCTAGTGGGAAGATTGCCTCTTTTTCTGTGGCTTAACCAGCAAGGCTTGTAATTTAACATTTTTACAGATGGTATACAAGTTTGTTATTAAGGCACATGAAAGTTCACATGTTCCAGAAGGCATTTCTACCAAAAAAAGAAAGTTAAAATGGCTCTCCTGTGAAGTTGTGACTTGCGACATATGCATAGTTTCCTGAAACGGGTCACATTTACATTGCAAGTTTATGCTGTAGTCTGACTACTTGCCTCGGTTTGATAATGTTGGCCACATTTGAAGAAACCTTACTGAAGACTAATTGTATTATAGTGCCATTATAACCATTCATGACTTATGCCTCTTGTTTCAAATAAGATTTTTTGGAATGGTTTGTGATAGTGCTTGATAGAACAATATTAATGTTTTTAAATGTGTAATTTCCTTATGCAGCTAATCCCTTATTCCACAAATAGACATATTTTGATTTTGACAGGTGAATTTATTGTAAATGTTAGCCTCACACCAAGCTGTTGTTTTTTTTCACAGTCCTTGAACACCTGAAGGCAGACTTATCTTCCTTCGTGTTTTTAATTATTCGCACACCTGCACAACCACATGAAGGCAAACTTCCATCATTTTGAGCTTGTAATTAAATTATTCAAAAGCTGTCAAAGTACATTTCTCAGTATCATCATTCTGAATAAGTTCTAAGAAATCACGAAACATTAATATTAGATGTGCGTGAAGCATGGAATGAGTTAAACTCTAGTTCTTTATACAAATCCATATAGTTTACTTGTAATTTGACAGCAAAGAAAGATTGTCCACCGACACTTTCCTCATAGTACAAGTATAGTATGCGCTTGAGGAAATAGTTTAAAGGGTATAGGCCATGCAAATAAACATCTGTTCCCTGGTCAAAAGCATTCATTTGTTAGGTTGCACAATCACCTGTACAAGATAAAAACCATAGCACTTCTCAGCCAGAGCAAATCCTTTGGGCACAGACATCAGTTCAACGTCTAGTTTTGATTTACATTTGGTTGAGTTGTCAACGTAAGTTCAACGTGAAATGAATAAAACACTTCACCGTGTCATTGGATTTAGTTAAACGTTGGGTAAAAAAATAAAAAAGACAAATGCCCTTACGTTTGAGTTTTTACAAATCCTATTAGTTTCCCACGTTGATTTAACGTCATCACACGTGGAAATGACGTGGAAGCAACATTGATTCAACCCGTTTTAAACCAGTGGGAACAACCCCATTGCTGCAGGTCAGAATCAGTTGCCAGGGTTTGTTTTTGAGGAAGGGCAGTTACTAGTCAAGAGTATTTTTCTTTTTATTTGAACGGACACACTTTCATGGGCTACATGGAGCAGTAGGCTGACTGCACATGCTGCTCTTATCATACTTGGGAGATTTTTCCCTCCAATTCCAGACAGCTCAGCATGGGGTTATCAGAGGGCAGCTTCATTTAATTCTCGGATGAGACTGGGCTGTTCAAACCAGACCAGCATTCCCGGTTCGCTGCATTCATCAAGTGCACCTAAAGTATTTTGAAAGAACATTTTTTTGAGCCAGGTCTGGAAAATGTCAAGGTCTTCCATTTTGTGAAGTACGTTTTATTTTGTGTAAGTGGAATTAGGAGAAAAACAGTTGGTTAAAATCCATTTTGAGTCCCTCTCACATACTCACTTTGAAAGGTTAGCGTCTTCTCAAATTCCAAGCAATAAAGTTTGATGTATATCTTTGACTCAAACAATGAACTTATTGAAGGGACCTTGAGTCAGACACTCACACCACTTCCTCAATTGACTCTTGTGCATTTTAGCAGTTATATTTAGAGTACTCTTAACTATAAGCTCTGTGCTGAATTGTCTTGTACCTCGTGTCTTATATTAAGTGACCAAAATCACATGCGCCTATTTTCTTCATCAGCACCATAATACACTTACGCATGGGATATTGAGAGTGTAAATAGAATGGGAACATGAGGCTACTTAGGCACATGCAAATGCCACTTTGTCTGTGTACTGTTGATTTGTGTTGGGATTTCCAATAGCTTATTGCTTTGGTATGACCAGAATTTGAACTCTGCCTTGCTCTGCTTCTTTGGCATAAAAGCTCAAAGACAGCAAGGAACCTATAGAAGTGGTTGGAGCGAGAAGATCCCTCCAGTCCTGCTCCCTGTGACCTGTGCCATTTATCTCCTCTCCTAAAGCTGTCCAACTCACTGCCTGGTGGGGCCTCATTGTCACCATGGCAACCTCTACCATAGGGCCTGCTCTGTTTTTCTGGAATGAAATGGTTAGGGATGGCAGTGTGGCTCAGCTGCCTCGTCATGGTGTTGGACCCTAGCTTACCACTGTCACAAATGACTCACAGAGAAGCACTTTGAAATGGAAACTGTTTGGTTGGGAAGTTCTTCACCAAAGATGCGGCACCTTTAGTATTATGTTACTCAGTTGCAGGACCCCTGCTTGCATTGTTTGCCTTCCCAGGTGGCTTTGTTTTGCATGACCTTGTCCAGGTACCTCACAGTTATCTAACACTATGCGATCCCCATAGAGCTCAATTTAAAGGTGCTACACATAGGATTTGCGCACACAATTTTTGCATTAAATTATATTGTTTCACAGTAATACTTACCAGCCAGTGTACTGTTTGACTGTGATATTTGCCTATTGATTTCTACTGCCGGAGTGGTATCTGTTGTCAATCTGGGAGCAAAACGAAAGTTACTTTCGGTTTAGGTCCACCAGCTTCCACAGTGGTTTTTGTCCACCAGCTTCAAACAGCTGTTAAAACTATATTTGTTATTGGAAAGATATTTTACAGGTGGTACAATGATGGTACAATGATTCCCTTCACTGAAATTGAGCGAACAGTGTAGAATTTTTGCAACCAGGAAATTTGTGATTTCCACTAGATAACACCGCCCCAAAGTCAGAACAGCTTTCCCAGTTTGACAGCAGATGCCGCTCCGGCAGGATAAATCAATAGGCGAATATCACAGCCAATCACAACACTGGTGGGTAAGTAATACTGTGAAACACTATCATTCCACTATTCGCGCCAGATACGCTACATGACCAAAAGTATGTGGACACCTGCTCGTCGAACATCTCATTCCAAAGTCATGGACATTTAATATGGAGTTGGTCCCCCTTTTGCTGCTATAAGTCTCCACTCTTCTGGGAAAGCTTTCCTCTAGATGTTGGCACATTGCTGCAGGGACTTGCTTCCATTCAGCCACAAGAGCATTAATGAAGTTGGGCACTGATTTTGGGCGATTCAGCCTTGCAGTCTTCTTTCCAATTCATCCCGATAACAGGAAAGGGCTTTCCCCAAACTGTTGCCACAAAGTTGGAAGCACAGAATTGTGTTAAGATTTCCCTTCACTTGAAGTAAGGGGCCTAGCCCGAACCATCAAAAATAGACCCAGACCATTATTCCTCCTCCACTTAACTTTACAATTGCCATTATGCAAAACCCAGATTCATCCGTCAGACTGCCAGCTGATGAAGCGCGATTCATCACTCCAAAGAAGCGTTTTCACCTCTTCAGAGTCCAATGGAGGCAAGCTATACACCACCCCAGCCGATAGTTGGCATTGCGCATAGTGATCTTAGGCTTGTGTGTGGCTACTTGGCCAATGAAACCCATTTCATTAAGCTCCCTACAAACAGTTATTATGCTGACGTTGCTTCCAGAGACAGTTTGGAACTTCGTAGTGAGTGTTGCAACGGAGGACAGAATGTTTTACGCACTACGTGGTGGTGCTGTTCTGAGCTTGTGTGGCTTACCACTTCGAGGCTGAGCTGCTGTTGCTCCTAGACGTTTACACTTCAAATAACAGCACCTACAGTTGACCGGGGTAGCTCTAGCAGGGCAGAAATTTTACAAATGTTATTTTTGCAAAGGTGGCATCCTATGACGGTGCCACGTTGGAAGTGACTGAGCTCTTCAGTAAGGCAATTCTATTGCCAATGTTTGTCTATGGAGATTGCATGGCTTTGTGCTCTATGTTATACACCTGTCAGCAATGAGTGTGGCTGAAATAGCTGAATCAGCTGTTTTGAAGGGGTCCCCACATGCTTTTGTATATATAGTGTATGTATATTATGGATATTTTCTGAAATTACAATGCCATTTTTTTGTGGAAAATCCTGTGTTGCACTTTCAACATATTCTTAAATTTTTTGTTTTCCAGTTCGTAGCACAGTAACTGTGATAGGCTTGTACGGAGAGACGATCGAAGTGCCGTGCAATAATGGAGCTGCCAAGCCAGAGGATCTTATCTTCACTAAATGGAAATATGTAAGTCTTTTTACTGTCATTTGTCTCTCATTGTCTGTTCCAGATGCAGATGTAGGTCATCCAGAAACTGAAGTCAAACAGATTTTAAACCAGCACATTTAACACACACACACACACACATTCCACATGATTATTATCCAAGAGAACATGACAACAACCGTAATGAATCATTAATGAGGCGGTCTAGACAGCGCCTAGAGACGGAACACGTTTTTGGTGGTTGAAACCCTGTTCCACCCCCCCAAAAACTATTTTAAAAAACGGTTAAATCTCATGTTGTAATTCAATCCAAGGCAATAACATACATTAAACATTAAAAAATTTCATCCAAAGTCATTTTTTATACACCTATTTATATTAGGAAGTGGCTGTCCCAAACCCTAACTCCTAAAATTCATTATTGAGAATGAAGCAATTCATAATTTTTTAAATATTTTTTTTTAAATATTTTTTAAAAATTTCAATAGAACATCTTGAGTTCTTCTATTATTACATTGAATGATAATGTTTATTTTTAAACATCTTTCTCAAAAAAATGCTGTGCTCTACTGTACTTTACTGTGCTGTACTGTATTATACTCAAGTTTACTCTACTTGAGTTTCTTACAATTGAAGGGCCGATGGACTCTTGAGACCACATCAATTTAGTATTTAACTTGTCATGGTCTCAACTCACTGAGTCTGGCTTTGTATTTTGGGACCAATGTCCTGGTATAAATCTTGGTCTTGAAGTGTTAGATTCCGTGATAGAAATGTAAAGATAATTTCCGATTTAGCCGACATGCAGTGTTTATCGTGAATGCACTCTGCCTTTAAATGTATTTGCGGATTAAATAAAGCCCCTAGCCCCTATGCTCTCTGAGTGCATTGTCTGAGCAGTTCCAGCCCATAGGAATCCCCACCCAGTTGACTTTTAAATATTGGAAGATCTAAATGGCAATGTCTATGCTAAAAGTAATTATACCCATCTACAGTCAGGGGGAAAAGTATTTGATCCCCTGCTGATTTTGTATGTTTGCCCACTGACAAAGAAATGATCAGTCTATAATTTTAATAGTAGGTTTATTTGAACACTGAGAGACAGAATAACAACAACAAAATCCAGAAAAACGCATGTCAAAAATGTTAAACATTGATTTGCATTTTAATGAGGGAAATAAGTATTTGACCCCTCTACAAAACATGACTTAGTACTTGGTGGCAAAACCCTTGTTGGCAATCAGAGGTCAGACATTTCTTGTAGTTGGCCACCAGGTTTGCACACATCGCAGGAGGGATTATGTCCAATATTCTCTTTGGAGATCTTCATCAAGTCATTAAGGTTTCGAGGCTGACATTTGGCAAATTGAACCTTCAGCTCCCTCCACAGATTTTCTATGCGATTAAGGTCTGGAGACTAGCTAGGCCACTCCAGGACCTTAATGTGTTTCTTCTTGAGCCACTCCTTTGTTGCCTTGGCCGTGTGTTTTGGGTCTTTGTCATGCTGGAATACCCATCCACGACCCATTTTCAATGCCCTGGCTGAGGGAAGGAGGTTCTCACCCAAGATTTGACTGTTCCATTGTCCCTTTGATGCGGTGAAGTTGTCCTGTCCCCTTAGCAGAAAAACACCCCCAAAGCATAATGTTTCCACCTCCATGTTTGACGGTGGGGATGGTGTTCTTGGGGTCATAGGCAGCATTCCTCCTCCTCCAAACACGGCGAGTTGAGTTGATGCCAAAGAGCTCCATTTTGGTCTCATCTGTCCACAACACTTTCACCCAGTTGTCCTCTGAATCATTCAGATGTTCATTGGCAAACTTCAGACGGGCATGTATATGTGCTTTCTTGAGCAGGAGGGCCTTGCGGGGGCTGCAGGATTTCAGTCCTTCACGGCAGACTGTTACCAATTGTTTTCTTGGTGACTTTGGTCCCATCCCAGCTGATCCTCCCGTGTAGTTCTGGGCTGATTCCTCACCGTTCTCATGATCATTGCAACTCCACGAGGTGAGATCTTTCATGGAGCCCCAGGCCGAGGGAGATTGACAGTTATTTTGTGTTTCTTCCATTTGCGAATAATCGCACCAACTGTTGTCACCTTCTCACCAAGCTGCTTGGCGATGGTCTTGTAGCCCATTCCAGCCTTGTGTAGGTCTACAATCTTGTCCCTGACATCCTTGGAGAGCTCTTTGGTCTTGGCCATGGTGGAGCGTTTAGAATCTGATTGATTGTCTGTGAAGCATTTATTTGGGCTGCAATTTCTGAGTCTGGTAACTCTTAATGGTAACTCTTAATGAACTTATCCTCTGCAGCAGAGGTAACTCTGGGTCTTCCTTTCCTGGGGCGGTCCTCGTGAGAGACAGTTTCATCATAGCGCTTGATGGTTTTGAGACTGTACTTGAAGAAACTTTAAAAGTTCTTGAAATTTTTCAGATTGACTGACCTTCATGTCTTAAAGTAATGATGGACTGTTGTTTCTCTTTGCTTATTTGAGCTGTTCTTGCCATAATATGGACTTGGTCTTTTACCAAATAGGGCAATCTTCTGTATACCAGGCAAGGAATTCCACAAATGATCTTTTAACTTCTTGCGTCGAGCCATCCCGGATCCGGGATCGTGTATACAGCCTCAAGCTCATTACCATAACGCAACGTTAACTATTCATGAAAATCGCAAATGAAATGAATATGCTAGCTCTCATCTCAGATTTTCAAAATATGCTTCTCAACCATTGCAAAATAAGCATTTGTGTAACAGCTAGCGCGGCTAGCGTAGCATTTAGCGTTAGCATCAGCAGACAACATTTTCACAAAAACCAGAAAATCATTCAAATAAAATCATTACCTTTCAAGAACTTCAGCTGTTTTCAATGAGGAGACTCTCAGTTAGATAGCAAATGCTCCGTTTTTCCTGAAAGATTATTTGTTTAGGAGAAATCGCTCCGTTTGGTGCGTCACGTTTGGCTACCAAAAAAAAACTAATTCAGTCTTCAAAACGCCGAACTTTTTCCAAATTAACTCCATAATATCGACTGAAACATGGTAAACGTTGTTTAGAATCAATCCTCAAGGTGTTTTTCACATATCTCTTCATGATATATCGTTCGTTGAAAGCCTCCTCTCTCCTCTAAATCACTGGATGAATGCGTGCAGCTTGTAGATTACGCACCAATTTAGACAAAGGACACCGGGCGGACCCCTGGAAAATGTAGTCTCTTATGGCCAATCTTCCAATGATATGCCTACAAATACGTCACAATGCTGCAGACACCTTGGAGAAACGATAGGAAGGGCAGGCTAATTCCCGGCGCATTCACAGCCATATAAGGAGACAATAGAAAACAGAGCTTCAAAAATTCTTCCCATTTCCTGGTTGAAGTTTCATCTTGGTTTCGCCTGTAGCATGAGTTCTGTGGCACTCACAGATAATATCTTTGCAGTTTTGGAAACCTTAGAGTGTTTTCTTTCCAAAGCTGCCAATTATATGCATAGTCGAGCATCTTTTCGTGACAAAATATTGCGCTTAAAACGGGCACGTTTTTTTAATCCATAAATTAAAAGAGCGCCCCCTATATCCAAGAAGTTAACAAGACACACCTGTTTATTTGAAATGCATTCCATGTGACTCTCATGAAGCTGGGTGAGAGAATGCCAAGAGTATGCAAAGCTGTCATCAAGGCAAAGGCTAGCTACTTTGAATAATCTCAAATATGAAATATTTTTTTGTGTTTAACACCTTTTTGGTTACTACATGATTCCATATGGGTTATTTTATAGCTTTGTCTTCACTATTATTCTACAATGTAGAAAATAGTAAACGTTAACTAGAATGAGTAGGTGTCCAAACTTTTGACTGGTACTGTACATAAAATACATTAAAACAATTACAGTAAAGGCTACTCTTGACTCAAGGTCAACACATCTGTGTACAAATCTGTCTCAAGATGAAAGTGTCTGATGAATTGCTGAAGTCTGACTGTGAAACTTAACGTGACGGTCCTCTGTGGCTTTGCTCAAATTAGAAGATGGATGACGGCACCTCCGGAGACCTCTTGGTTAAGCAGGCGCACAAGGAGCAGGCCCAGATCCAGGCCATGGACGGCTACAAGGACCGAGTGACCATCGCGGCCAACTCCAGCCTCATGATCCAGGGGGGTTCCCTGGTGGACCAGAGGACCTTCACCTGCATGGTTGTGTACGGCTCCAACCTGGACGAGCACCCTGTCGACGTCTTGGTCCACAGTAAGTAGTAGCTACATCTGGGTTATGTTCATTAGGTACAAAATCAAATGGATGTATCTTACAGCTTCCCCTTGTTGTGACGAGCTTGAGAAGCCTTTGAAAAGATTCAAAATAGTGGGTGGATTGAAATCAACATTTAATCTCAGACCTAAAGTGGAAGCTGTGATGACACTTAATGTAAAAACATGTCTCCCTAGGCACTGGATGACATATTCAAAGTCTAGAAAAGTTACAAACTTTTTGATGGAGATGCACAGGTACACGGTTTCGCTTCACTTAGACAAACCTGTTCTCCCTTGGGAGGTCACTTCCGCTTCGGGGATAGCCTATAGGTGCAGGCAGAAAAACCAAATATATGATCCTGATCGAAACATTGTCTTATGTGTGTGTCTCAGTGAATCACAGGGGAGCATTACAGAGTTAGGGACATTACCTTTTTCAAGGGAACCTTCAGGCCTGGTTTCATGGGGTTGTCAGACACCACCCTGAAGGCAGGATGAGAGTGTATAGATGGATTTATTTCCATAGAGAAAATAGTACTAATTCTATGCAACTTGTTGTCATGTTGCCATATTGCCAACCAACCATAAGTCCAGCCTACGTCATCCACTCATTACACTATGTAGTAGTATTACTGGTTAAATTTGAGCATTGAGTAGAGCATTTACATTATTCACGGGTTTATTGTTTATCGTTTTTGCAGAGAAGCCGTTGCCACCACAGATAAAAGACAAAGCCAAAGAGCTGGAGAACGGCAAACTGACGTCGGTAAGTAGAACACATTTAACACAGAACATAGCAGACTTTTGCCCCAACTTACCAACTATAAATACTGAACAAAAATATCAACACAATGTTAAAAGTGTTGGTCCCATGTTTTATGAGCTAAAATAAAAGATCCCAGAAATGTTCCATATGCACAAAAGCTTATTTCCCTAAAATGTAAACAAGTTTGTTTACATCTCTGTTAGTGAGCATTTCTCCTTTGCAAAGATAATCCATCCACCTGACAGGTGTGGCATATCCAGAAGCTGATTAAACAGCATGATCATTACACAGGTGCACCTTGTGCTTGGGACAATAAAAGGCCACTCTAAGATGTGCAGTTTTGTCACACAACACAGTGCCACGGATGTCTCAAGTTTTGAGTGGGCGTGTAATTGGCATGCTGACTGCAGGAATGTCCACCAGAGCTGTTGCCAGAGAATTTAATGTTAATGTCTCTACCATAAGCTGCATCCAAAGTTGTTTTATTGAATAAGGCAGTACGTCCAACCGGCCTCACAACTGCAGACCACATGAAACCACGCCAGCCCAGGGACCTCCACATCCAGCATCTTCACCTACGGGATGGTCTGAGACCAGCCACCCGTCTTGCTGATGAAACTAAGTTTGCACAACCAAAACATTTCTACACAAACTGTAATGTGTGCTCTCTGTCTGTTCTTGATCAGTACCATTGCTGCAGTATTCTGTATGTTTTGCAGTTGACCAATGGCTTTCTTGAGTAGACCAGACAGGAGAGCATTATAGTAGTCAAGCCTGCTGTAATAAAAGCATGGAGTTTCTCTGTGTCAGCCTGAGAGAGAAACGGCCGCACCTAGGCAATGTTTCTCAGGTGGTAAAAAGATATTTTGGTCACATTCCTAATGTGTGATTTGAAATGTAGTTCTAAAATAACACCTAGGTTTTTTTACCTGGTGTTATCTTTATTGCCCGTGAATTAAAATGTGCTGCCAGATTCTCTCTCTGTGCTTTGGCTCCAACAATAAGTACCTCGGCCGTGTCTTGATTTAGCTGGAGGAAGTTGTGAGCCATCCATGTATTTAAATCACTAAAACAGTCTAATTTATCCGTGGAGCTAAAATCCTCAGGAGACACAGAAACGTAAAGTTGTGTATCTGCGTAGCAGTGAAAATCAATGCTGTGCTTTCTGATAACGCTGCCAAGGGGTAACATATATAAACTGAACAGTACCCAAACCAAAATCAAACTTTGTGGAATGCCACATGTGATATGCATTTTCTCTGAGTTATGTTCACCAAAGGTGACAAAAGACTCAACCTGTTAAATAGGTCCTAAACCAATTTAGACCAACCCACTTCTCCAATCTGTCCAGATGGACATCATGGTCAACAGTGTCAAATGCAGCAATAGGACATAGAGCTGTTTGGCATCTGTGTTGGCTTAAAGATAATTTACTACTTTAACTTAAGGCTGTCTCTGTGCTGTGGTGGGCCTGAAAACCAGATTGGGAATAAAAACAGTTGGCACTTAAAAAATAATTTTGCTGTATGAAAACCAATTTCTCCAGAATTTTGCTTAAGAATGGAAGGTTGGAGATTGGCTGAAAATTGCTAAGAGCTGAAGAATCAAGATTAATTTTCTTCAGAAGGGGTTTCAAGTTAGCAGTTTTTAGTGCTGTGGGCAAAGTGCCTGTGAACAGAGAATGATTAACAATAGCTTGCACTTATTTAGATGTGTAAAAACTGTTTTGAAGGTGGTGGGGATCGGATCTAGAAGGCTTAAGTTGTGAATGTGATATCACTTTCCCGAACATGTTTGTGTCAACCAGGGATAATAAATCCATAGCGCCTTTGCGTGGTAGGCTAGGGCACATATCATCAAACTTCTCATCAGGTCTTGCTTGACTGATACCCAGCATAATGTTTGTTATCTTATCTCTGAAATATGGGGTAGGATTTATCAGATCATCAATGGTCGAGAAGAGCACTCTCAAATTATTCTGATTAATAGTGATCAATTTAGAAAAATGAGCCCGTCTGGCATTTCTAATTGCCTTGTTATATATGCCAAGTTGCTCTCTGACTATGATAATGGTCCTGCAACTTTGACTCTATCCACTTCCTCTCTGTCTTGCCATTCATCCGCCGCAATCATCTCATGTTTCAGCATGATAATGCACAGAAAATGGCCCAGTTTTTAGCATGGCCTACATACTCACCAGGCATGTCACCCATTGAGCAATCAATCAATCAAATTTATAAAGACCTTTTTACATCAGCCGATGTCACAAAGTGCTGTACAGAAACCCAGCCTAAAACCCCAAACCGCAAGCAATGCAGATGTAGAAGCACGGTGGCTAGGAAAAACTCCCTAGAAAGGCCAGAAACTAGGAAGAAACCTAGAGAGGAACCAGGCTCTGAGGGGTGGCCAGTCCTCTCTGGCTGGTCCGGGTGGAGCTTATAACAGAACATGGCCAATATGTTCAAACGTTCATAGTTGACCAGCAGGGTCAGATAATAATAATAATCAGTGGTTGTAGAGGGTGCAACAGGTCAGCACCTCAGGAGTACACGCCAGTTGGTTTTTCATAGCCGATCATTCAGAGTTGGAGACCGCAGGTGCGGTAGAGAGAGAGTCCAAAACATCAGGTCCGGGACAAGGTAGCACGTCCAGTGAACAGGTCAGGGTACCATAGCCGCAGTCAGAACAGTTGAAACTGGAGCAGCAGCACGACCAGGTGGACTGGGGACAGCAAGGAGTCATCAGGCCAGGTAGTCCTGAGGCATGGTCCTAGGGCTCAGGTCCTCCGAGAGAAGAGATAGAGAGAGAGAATTAGAGGGAGCATACTTAACTTCACACAGGACACCGGATAAGACATGAGAAATATTCCAGATATAACAGACTGACCCTAGTCCCCCAACACAAACTATTGCAGCATAAATACTGGAGGCTTAGACAGGAGGGGTTGGGAGACACTGTGGCCCCACCCGATGATACCCTCGGACAGGGCCAAAGGCAGGATATAACCCCACCCACTTTGCCAAGGCACAGCCCTCACACCACATGAAGAATATCTTTAACCACCAACCTACTATTCTGAGACAAGGCAGAGAATGACACACGAAGACCTCCCCCACAGCACAAACCAGAGGGGGGGCACCAACCCAGACAGGAAGATCACGTCAGTGACTCAACCCACTCAAGTGACGCACCCCTCTAGGGACGGCATGGAAGAGCACCAGTAAGCCAGTGACTCAGCCCCTGTAATAGGGTTAGAGGCAGATAATCTCAGTGGAGAGAGAGGAACTGGCCAGGCAGAGACAGCAAGGGTGGTTCGTCGCTCCAGTGCCTTTCCGTTCACCTTCACACCCCTGGGCCAGACTACACTCAATCATAGGACCTACTGAAGTGATGAGTCTTCAATAAAGACTTAAAGGTTGAGACCGAGTCTGCGTCTCACATGGATAGGCAGGCCATTCCATAAAAATTGAGCTCTATAGGAGAAAGCCTTGCCTCCAGCTGTTTGCTTAGAAATTCTAGGGACAGTAAGGAGGCCTGCGTCTTGTGACCGTAGCGTACGTGTAGGTGTGTATGGCAGGACCAAATAGCCCTCAACAGGAAGCCAGTGTAGGGAGGCTAGCACTGGAGTAATATGATCCAATCTTTTGGTTCAAGTCAAGATTCTAGCAGCTGTATTTATTTAGTGCTTTATCCGGGTAACCGGAAAGTAGAGCATTGCAGTAGTCTAATCTAGAAGTGACAAAAGCATGGATTAATTATTAAGCATAATTTTTGGACAGATTTTTGCAATGTTACGAAGATGGAAAAAAGCTGTCCTTGAAATATTCTTGATATGTTCGGCAAAAGTGTTCAGAGTAGCGCCAAGGTTTTATTTGAGATGACTGTACAACCATCAAGATTAATTGTCAGATCCAACAGAAGATCTCATTGTTTCTTGGGACCTAGAACTAGCGTCTCTGTTTTGTCCGAGTTAAAAGTACAACATTGGCCGCCATCCACTTCCTTATGTTTGAACAAAGGCTTCCAGGGAGGGCAATTTTGGGTCTTTCATCAAAATGTACAGCTGTGTATCATCGAAATAGCAGTGAAAGTTAACATTATGTTTCCGAATGACGTCACCAAGAGGTAAAATATATATTGAAAACAATAGTGGTCCTAAAACAGAACCTTGAGGAACATCGGAATTGACAGTTGATATGTCAGAACACAAATCATCCACAGAGACAAAATGCTATCTTTCTGACAGATAAGATCTAAACCAGGCCAGAACTTGTCCATGTAGACCAAGTGCAGTCTCAGTGCTATGATGGGGGTCTAAAACCAGACTGAAGCGTTGTTGTATACATCGTCTTCAGGAAGGCAGTGAGTTGTTACTCAACAGCTTCTTCAACATTTTTGGAGAGGAATGGGAGATTTGATATAGGCGGATAGTTTTTTATATTTTCTTGGTCAAGGTTTGGCTTTTTCAGGAGAGGCTTTATTACTGACACTTTTAGTGAGTTTGGTACACACCCGATGAATAGAGAGCCATTTATTACATTCAACATAGGAGGGCCAAGCACAGGAAGCAGCTCTTTCAATAATTTAGTTGGAATAAGGTCCAGTATGCAGCTTGAAGGTTTAGAGGCCAAGACTATTTTCATCAATATGTCAAGAGATATAGTACTAAAACACTTGAGTGTCTCTCTTGATCCTAGGTCCTGGCAGTATTGTGCAGACTCAGGACAACTGAGCTTTGGAGAAATACGCATATTTAAAGAGGAGTCCGTAATTTGCCTTCTAATGATCATGATCTTTTCGTCAAAGAAGTTCATGAATTTAACACTGCTGAAGTGAAAGCCACCCTCTCTTGGGGAATGCTGCTTTTTAGTTAGCTTTCCGACAGTGTCAATAATACATTTGGGATTGTTCTTATTCTCCTCAATTAAGTTGTAAAAATAGGATGATGGAGCAGCAGTGAGGGCTCTTCGGTACTGCACTGTACTGTCTTTCAAGCTAGTCGGAAGACTTCCAGTTTGGTGTGGCGCCATTTCTGTTCCAATTTTCTGGAAGCTTCAGAGCTCGGGTATTTTCTCTATACCAGGGAGCTAGTTTCTTATGACAAATGTTTTTTGTTTTTAGGAAGCGACTGCATCTAGGGTATTACGCAAGGTTAAATTGAGTTCTTCAGTTAGGTGGTTAACTGATGTTTGTACTCCGATGTCCTTGGGTAGGTGGAGGGAGTCTGGAAGGGCATCTAGGAATCTTTGGGTTGTCAGAGAATTTATAGCACAGCTTTTGATGATCCTTGGTTGAGGTCTGAGCAGATTATTTGTTGCAATTGCAAACATAATAATCCTGGACTATCGTCCCCCATTTTATGAGGAAAAACATTAAGATCCACAACATTTATTCCACGAGACAAAACTAGGTCCAGAGTATGACTGTGGCAATGAGTAGGTCCTGTGACATTTTGGACAAAACCCACTGAGTCGATGATGGCTCCAAAAGCCTTTTGGAGAGGGTCTGTGGACTTTTCCATGTGAATATTAAAGTCACCAAATAGTAGAATATTATATGCCATGACTACAAGGTCCGATAGGAATTCAGGGAACTCAGTGAGGAACACTGTATATGGCCCAGGAGGCCTGTAAACAGTAGCTATAAAAAGTGATTGAGTAGGATGCATAGATTTCATGACTAGAAGCTCAAAAGACGAAAATGCAGTAATTTAAAAAAATTGAAATTATTGAAATTTGCTATCATAAATTCCTTTGCGGGATGCACGGGGGATATGGTCTCCTGGTGTAGGAGGAGAGGCCTCATGTAACACAGTAAATTCAACAGGCTTAAGCCATGTTTCAGTCAGGCCAATCACATCAAGATTATGATCAGTGATTAGTTCATTGACTATAACTGCCTTCGAAGTGAGGGATCTAACATTACGTAGCCCTATTTTCAGATGCGAGATATCACAATCTCTTTCAATAATGACAGGAATGGAGGAGGTCTTTATTCCAGTGAGATTGCTAAGGCAAACACCGCCATGTTTAGTTTTGCCCAACCTAGATTGAGGCACAGACAGTCTCAATGGGGATAGCTGAGCTGACTACACTGACTGTGCTTGTGGCAGACTCCACTCAGTTGGCAGGCTGGCTAACAGCCTGCTGCCTGGCCTGCACCCTATTCCATTGTGGAGCTAGGGGAGTTAGAACCCTGTCTATGTTCATAGATAAGATGAGAGCACCCCTCCAGCTAGGATGGAGTCTGTCACTCCTCAACAGGCCAGGCTTGGTCCTATTTGTGGGAAAGAGAAAGAGGGACAATTATCTACAAATTCTATCTTTTGGTAGGGGCAGAAAACAGTTTTCAACCAGTGATTGAGTTGTGAGACTCTGCTGTAGAGCTCATCACTCCCCCTAACTGGGAGGGGCCCAGAGACAATTACTCGATGCCGACACATCTGATTTACACGCTGAAGCTATGTTGAGCTTGGTGACCTCTGACTGTTTCATCCTAACATTGTTGGTGCCGATGTGGATAACAATATCTCTATACTCTATACTTTTATACGTTTTAAGTCTAATACTGCGGGTAATGGAGTCACCAATGACTAGGGTGTTCAATTTGTCAGAGCTAATGGTGGGAGGCTCAGACCCCGTAACGGGAGGAGGATAGACCAGAGAAGACTCGGACTCTGACTCCGACTCATTGCTTAATGGGGAGAACCGGTAGAAAGTTTCTGTCGGCTGTATGAGCGACACAGGTTGAGCATTCCTACAGCATTTCCTTCCAGAAGCCATGAGAAAGTTGTCCGGCTGCGGGGACCGTGCGAGGGGATTTATACTACTAATCTGTACTGGAGGCACAGACGCTGTTTCATCCTTTCCTACACTGAAATTACCCTTGCCTAACGATTGCGTCTGAAGCTGGGCTTGCAGCACAGCTATCCTCGCCGTAAGGCGATCGTTCTCCTGTATACTATGAGTACAGCGAATTAGAAGGCATCATGTTAATGTTACTACTTAGCTTTGGAGGTCCTGACGAACCATGTCCAGATAAAGCATCCGGAATGAAAAAGTTGAATGAAAAAGGTTGAGCGAGGGGAAAAATAAAACCATATAAAACGATAATTAAAAAGTTTAAACCGTAAAGTTGGCAGGTAGCAAAGAAACGTTAGCAACAAACCGCACAGCAGCACGTAAACAAGTTTACAAGTTGTGACCTGAAATAACAGAGACAGGAACACAATGGTGAGGCAGCAATTACACTTCCTGCAATTCTAGGACGAGCATGTTTGTGATGCTCTGGATTGACGTGTACGACAGCGTGTTCCAGTTCCCGCCAATATCCAGAAACATCGCACAGACATTGAAGAGGAGTGGGACAACATTCCTCAGACCACAATCAACAGCCGATCAACTCTTATGCGAAGGAGATGTGTCGCGCTGCTTGAGTCAATGGTGGTCACATCAGATACTGACTCGTTTTCTGATCCACGCTCCTACATTTTTAAAAAGGTATCTGTGTCCAACAGATGCATATCTGTATTCCCAGTCTTGTGAAATCTATAGATTATGGCCTAATGAATTTATTTAAATTGACTGATATCCTTATATGAACTGTAACTCAGTAAAATCTTTGACATTTTTGCATGTTGCGTTTATTTTTGTTCAGTGTAGATGTAAACTGTTGGGAGTCAATCCACCAGAATGCAATGTACATTTATTTTGAATCTCGAGTCGCCTTTTTTATTATTATTCTCGGCTATCAATTGAAACATTATTGAAGAGCTTATTGCACTTTTGGTCTGTGTGTGAGAGAGGGAGAGCGAGAAAGACGTCTACACTGATAACCCGTGAAAGGGGTGAGGCATGCGGGGTTCATACGCCAATCTAATTACAGAAGTTAGAGTAAAAATAGGACTTTGAATGATGTGGAAATGGGTACTGTACTACGCAACATCTGAATAAAAGAGATTGTCCTTTTGTCTAAGAAACTTGAGGTCCATAAGAATGCAATGAAATTGTAGTGCCTAGTTACTATGTCTGACAATAATAGTTTATATTATAATGTGCATGTGCCTGTGAGATTTGTGTCTGGTTTCAGTGGTGTTGGAGGTTTCCATTTGGTTGCGGATGCTTACTGGTTCCAGACTCTCTTTACTTGTAGTTCCACTTCTTGCAGTGTTTTTATTAGCAGAGACAGGGATGGTATCCAAGGAGAGGAAAAGGTGGGGGGGACTCTGTTTTGAGAAAACGCCCACTGAGGTATGTCATGTTCAAAGGGCTCTCTCTCTCACGCTCTCTTTCTTTCACTTGCTTTCACACTCGTTCTCTCTCTCTCTCTCTTGCTCTCTCTAACATGCACATGCATACGGAATGGAGCGCCTTCTCAGACAGCTTACTTCGAGAGCAGTGAGTCACTTCAAAGCCAAAACATTCCAGTTTCAGACTTGATATACGGTGTTACTGTGTGCGTGCGTGTCATCAAAAGATGACTGCCATGTGAGGGTTCACAGCCTTGACTTATTGCTGTCTAAAAATGGTATCCAAGTGTCACAGAAGATGGAGATCCCCACTGCCCTGTATAATGTCTGTTATTTGTTAGTGTCTGGTTTGTGTGGGTTTCTTTAGGACAGATAGACACATTAAAGAAGTTGTGAACAGCAGCTCTGCCACCAGTGGTGGGGGGTGTGGCATGATGTATTGTAGCAGGATTATTTCCTAGGGCCTTGTCCATTATCTGCTGTTGACGGCCCCCCACTTCCATCCTTCTGCCTCGCTCCTCTGGAGGGGGGTTCGATTCCTCATGCCACCCCACACGCCCGAAACTATGCATCATCCGCACATACCTACACTACCTGTGGCTCACACAGCCTGCAAATACTCCTCAACCCACTTTGAGCTTTATCCCCCTGCCTAGCGGATGCACACACACACACACACACACACGGTTGCCTGCACATCACCTAATCGTGTCACATCTTTATTGATGAGGCTCACGCTTTCCCTGTGATAGACTTTTTGCGCTTTCATTTTTCTCCATCCGATCCAGGTTGGCAGGGGATGCGTTGCTAAAATAAGGCCTCTGCAGTCCGGTGCCAACTGTCACGGTGGAACATTTAGAACCTTCATGGTTAGACCGGAGCTAGCTGTACCTGTCAGGTATACAGCCCATCCCATTTCCAGGAAATGACAGGCCACTTTCTTCCAAAATGGAATGTAATAGTAGGGGAGTCGATCAAAAAAGTAATCACAGCCTTATGTTGTCATGATAACGATAAGGATTGTTATTATAGATATACAGTGAGCTCCAAAAGTATTGGGACAGTGACCATTTGTTTTGGATTTGGCTGTACTCCAGCATTTTGGATTTGGCAGCTTTCATTTGAAGTTATTGTCTTACATCGGATGAACCGTTTAGAAATTACATAACTTTTTGCCCATCGTCCCCCCCATTTTAAGGGACTAGTTATGTGTATTAAAGTAGTAAAACCTTTATATCATAAGTTTAAAAAAATGCTAATCTCCCCTGTCATTGTAATGGTGAGAGGTTAGCATGTCTTGGGCATGATATTTGTGCGTCTAACTTTCTCATTATTATTCATGATTCATTGAGGATTATCCGTAATCATGGTAGCATCCACATTAATGTAGAAGTGTTTCGAAACATATTCTTATTTACAATTAAAGTGACTCCAAAATGGCACAAAAGATTATTTGCCATTCTTTTCTATTGGGCACAAAATAATCTGAAACTCAACCAAAACAAACAGGAATGGCATCCAACACATGGCATCCAACACGTGCTATCAATATGGGAACAAATACTTCACTTTTTATTACACATATAAGTGAATTTGTCCCAAGACTCTAAAAGAGCTGTAATTTCTAAGCGGTTCACCCGATTATAGATGAAAAAATCCTCAAATTAAAGCGGACAATCTGCACTTTAATGAGTGGCACAGCTGTCTAAGGCACTGCATCTCAGTGCTAGAGGTGTCACTACAGATCCTGGTTCGATTCCAGGCTGTATTACAACCGGCCGTGATTGGGAGTCTCATAAGGCAGCTCACAATTGGGCCAGCATCGTTAGGGTTTGGCCGGAGTAGGCCGTTATTGTAAGTAAGACTTTGTTCTTAACTGACTAGCCTAGTTAAATAAAGGTAAAATCATTTTTACAATTTTGTTTACCTCATAGTCATTGTATAATTTAAAATCTAAAGTTCTGGAGTACAGAGCCAAGACAACAACAAAATTCACTGTCCCAGTACTTTTGGAGCTCACTGTATAAATGCATACAGTCATAATCAACATTCCTACCGTGGTCGATTACCAGGAAATGTTCCAAAGTACAAATGTTCCAAACATTTCAATGGGCAGATACACAGGTTCTACACAGGTATATGCAGATTATAGACTGATATAACAACCATATAACGTGGAAAGAATCTGACTATCTGGACCAATGACTCAGCTTTTATCAGTGTGGTAGGAAATGACACATGACACCAGTATTTAAAAGGCACTAGTCTCCTTTGTTCTCTCGGTTTCTCTAGTCATGCCCCTGAATGCTGTTTACTCTGACCGTCATACAGTAACCACTGGGCTCCAGGAATAGAGATTCAGCAATGAACTCTCAGTGCATCCATATATAGACTGTACACTTTCACTTTAGTATCTTAGGGCTGGTTCCCCGGACACAAATGTAGCCTAGTCCTGGATTAAAAAGCATTCTCAATCTCCAAAAGATCTCCAAAATAATCTGTGTCTAGGGAACCAGTTCTTAATAACGGAGCTGCTTTTGGTTTGATTTGTTATGTTGTTTTTTGTCTCTTTCAGCTAGGCGTGTGTACGGCCGCAGATGCAAACCCTGCCGCCGTAATCATGTGGTCCAAAAACGGCAAGCTGCTGGTGGCTGATGGAAAGAGTATGTCATCACGTCTTGTCCCACCAACAGCCGCACAAATAGTTAAACAACAGTCAGACAACAGTCTTTGAATATTTGTTTTCATTTCAACAACTCCCTACTTATGACACCTTTTGCTAGATTTATGTAGAAATATCCACCGGGGCTGATTTGCTTGATCCTTTCTTGCTGCAGCTTTCTGCTCCTCTGATTGTAGTATCTTTAAAACATCTGTTTAACCTTTCAATTATTTCTGGTACCAGTGTGACCTAAATAATTATCGCCCCATTTCCAAACTCTCTTGCCTAGTAAAGATTCTAGAATCCTTGGTAAATACTTAACATGGATCCTTTTTTAACTACGAAATGTATTCTAAATGTACACCAGTCAGACCATTTCATAGCACCATCTCGGCGGCTACTTTGGTTTAAAATGATGTTCTTATCCTTCGACTCTGTGGATCACAAATTACTTATTTTTTTATTCTGGACATAACAAAGGGTGTCATACAGGGATGTGGTGTATGATATTGCCCCCACAGCTGACCAGGCTCTGTCAAAGCCTTTTGTTGAACTGAAATTGGTACTTAAATGCAGGTATAACTAAGTATATGTTATTTTCCAAATCACAAACATTTATCTGATTATTTATGCATGACAGTGCTTTCAGAAAGTATTCACACCCATTTACTTTTTCAAAATGGTGTGTTACAGCTTGAATTTAAAATGGATTACATTTCATTTTTTTTGTCACTGGCCTACACACAATACCCCACCCCATAATGTCTGGAGTCATGTTTTTAGAAACTTTTTAAAAAATCATCACAAATGAAAAGCTGACATGTCTTGAGTCAAGAAGTATTCAATCCCTTTGTTATGGCAAGCCTAAATAATTTCAGGACAAACAATGTAAAAAGCTTGCATGGACTCACTGTGTGCAATAATAGTGTTTTAACATAGGCAATTATCTGTAAGGTCCATCAGTCGAGCAGTGCATTTCAAACACAGATTCAGCCACATCGACCAGGGAGGTTTTCCAATGTCTCGCAAAGAAGGGCACCTATTGGTGGAGAGGTAAAAAAAATTGTTTTACAAAAAAAACAGACATTGAATAAACCTTTGAGCATGGTGAAGTTATTAATTTCACTTTGGATGGTGTATCAATACACCCACTCACTACAAAGATATAGGCGTCCTTCCTAACTCAGTTGCCAGAGAGAAAGGAAACCGCTCAGGGACTTCACCATGAGGCCAATGCTGACTTTAAAAAAGTTACGGAGTTTAATAGCTGTGATAGGAGAAAACTGAGGATTTATCAACAACATTGTAGTTACTCAATACTAACCTAATTGACAGAGTGGGAAGAAGGAAGCCTGTAAAAAATATAAATATTCCAAAACATGCATCCTGTTTTCAATAAGGCACTAAAAAAATATGGCAATAGGGCAAAAAAAATTGCCAATTAACTTTTTGTCTTGAAAAGTATTATGTTTGGGCAAATACAGTACAACCCATTACTGAGTACCACTCTCCATATTTTCAAGCATAGTGGTGGCTGCATCATGTTATGGGTATGCTTGTAATCGTTAAGGACTGGGGAGTTTTTCAGGACAAAAAAATTACTTAATGTAGCTAAACACAGGCAAAATCCTAAGGGAAAACCTGGTTGAGTATGCTTTCCACCAGAACTGAGATGTATTATCCTTTCCGCAGGAAAATAACCTACAACACAAGGCCAAATCTACACAAGATTTGCTTTCCAAGAAGACGGTGAATGTGGCTGAGTTTTGAGTTAAATCTACTTGAAAATCTATGGCAAGACCTGAAAGTTCTCTAGCAATGATCAACAAACAATTTGACAGAGCTTTTGAAAAGTATAATGGACAAATGTTGCACAATCCAAGTATGGAAAGCTCTTATAGACTTACCTCTAAATATTCACAGCTTTAATCACTGCCAAAGGGGCTTCTACAAAGTATTGACAGGGGTGTGAATAATTATGTAAATTAGATTTTTGTATTTAATTTCCAACACATCTGCAAACATTACAAAAAAATGTGTTTTCACTGTCATTATGGGATATTGTTTGTAGATTGGTGAGGGGGAAAAAATGCTTTAATTCATTTTGAATTCAGGCTGTAGCACAACAAAATGAGTCGAGGGGTATGAATACTTTCCGAAGGCACCATACGTACACTGAACAAAAATATAAACTCAACATGTAGTGTTGGTCCCAGGTTTCATGAGCTGAAATAAAAGATAGCAGAAATTTTCCATACACACAAAAAGCTTATTTCTCTCAAACTCTGTGCATGCGGCAGGTAGCCTAGTGGTTAGATCGTTGGACTAGTAACTGAAAGGTTGCAAGATCAAATCTCCGAGCTGAGAAGCTAAAAATCTGTTTTGCCCCTGAACAAGGCAGTTAACACAATGTTCCTAGGCTGTCATTGAAAATAAGAATTTGTTCTTAAACGGACTTTCCTGGTTAAATTTTAAAAAATGTACATCCCTGATAGGGTGCATTTCTCCTTTGCCAAGATAATCCATCCCCCTGACAGGTGTGGCGTATCAAGAAGCTGATTAAACAGCATGATTATTAAACGGGTTCACCTTGTGCTGGCCACTCTAAAATGTGCAGAATTGTATTATAACACAATGCCACAGATGTCTCAAGTTTTGATGGAGTGTGCAGTTGGCATGCTGACTGCAAGCACCCACAACCTGCTGTGATCGGGAGTCCCATAGGGTGGCACACAATTGGCCCAGCTTCGTCCAGGTTAGGTGAGGGTTTGGCCGGGGTAGGCTGTCATTGTAAATAAGAATTTGTTCTAAACTGACTTGCCTAGCTAAATAAAATAAATTAAACATCTGACGTTGATTTTCCATTAGAATTTGGTTATGCTTTTAGATGGTTGAAAGCATAGTGATAACACTTCAGAAATTCAACAAACTTTTATCTGTCCTTTTGAGGGGGTGAAAATAGATTGTAATCTCATTGATCAACATATCAACCAAATATTGCCCAATTCTTCTTGTTGGAATGAGGTGGAAAAAGTCAAGGGGGGTCTGAATACTTTTCCGAATGCACTGTACATATGAAATAATAGGATCAAATATTCACCACCTATTGACAGTCGTAAATCTCAGTCTGGATTCAGGCTATCCCATATGCTTAATCTGTCTCTCCTCTTCTGACCGTGACAACTCTTACTACCAGTGACTCATCCTCTTTGTTTGTTTGCACTCACAGCCATCATCATCACGCCCAGTGTGAAGATGGATCCGTCGACGGGCCTGTCCACTACCACGTCCGGTCTGCAGTACACAGCGGTGAAAAGCGACGTGGGAGCCAAATTCACTTGCACAGCCAAACACAGCCTGGAAACACAGGTGTCTGCTCCTGAGACCTTCGTCATTCACTGTGAGTGGACCACACTGCCCCCTGGAGGTCTTTGACCTGCAGTAGATGTACATGAACCTGTCACAGAATGAGTGATAATCATGTATTAATATAGTCTGTTTTAGTATATTCAGCACAGGCTTTAATCAAACCTACAGCCCTGGGACGTATCCAGTAGGAACAAAATTGACGAAAATTGAGTATAATGGGAAAAGACCCATACGGGAGAAAAAAAAAATATGTTTAGATTAATGTCTATAGGTTACATGTGAAGTATTTAAAATTGGACAGATACATTATCTTTTCAAAACTATTTAATACATTATTGAATGTATATAAATACATAAATGTACGTACAATTTATCACAGTATATATGTTAACTGCATCCCAAAAAGTATTAAATGTATTCTGAAATGCATTAAGGAATATATTTTCACATGTATTTATCAATATACACTACCGTTAAAAAGTTTGGGTTCACTTAGAAATGTCCTTGTTTTTGAAAGAAAAGCACATTTTTTTGTCCATTTTAAAATAACACAAAATTGATCAGAAATACAGTGTAGACATTGTTAATGTTGTAAATGACTATTGTAGCTGGAAACGGCTGATTTTTAATGGAATATCTACATAGGTGTACAGAGGCCCATTATCAGCAACCATCACTCCTGTGTTCCAATGGCACGTTGTGTTAGCTAATCCAAGTTTATCATTTTAAAAGGCTAATTGATCATTAGAAAACCCTTTTGCAATTATGTTAGCACAGCTGAAAACACTATTGTTATGATTAAAGAAGCAATACAACTGTCCTTCTTTAGACTAGTTGCGTATCTGGAGCATCAGCATTTGTGGGTTCGATTACAGGCTCAAAATGGCCAGAAACAAATAACTTTCTTCTGAAACTCGCCAGTCTATTCTTGTTCTGAGAAATGAAGGCCATTCCATGTGAGAAATTGCCAAGAAACTGATGATCTCGTACAACGCTGTGTACTACTCCCTTCACAGAACAGCGCAAACTGTCTCTAACCAGAATAGAAAGAGGAGTGGGAGGCCCCGGTGCACAACTGAGCAAGAGGACAAGTACATTAGGGGGTGGTAGGTAGCCTAGTGGTTAGAGCGTTGAGCCAGTAACCAAAAGGTTGCTAGATCGAATCCCCAAGCAGACAAGGTAAAAAATCTGACTTTCTGCCCCTGAAGAAGGAACTTAACACACTGTTCCTAGGCTGTCATTCTAAATAAGAATTTGTTCTTAACTGACTTGCCTAGTTAATAAATCAAAGTAACTCTTTATCCACATTATAGCAGGGGGTGTAAAGCCATAACACATACGTTTTTCCAGCAGCAGACTATGATCGATAATGTCAAAAGCCGCCATGAAGTCTAACGAGCCCCCACAATAATTTTATCATCAATTTCTCTCAGACAATCATCAGTCATTTGTGTAAGTGCTGTGCTTGTTGATTGTCCTTCCCTATAAGCGTGCTGAAAGTCTGGTGTCAATTTGTTTACTGTGAAATTGTATCTGGTCAAACACCATTTTTCCCAGAAGTTTACTAAGGGTTGGTAACAAGCCGATTGGTCGGCTATTTGAGCCAGTAAAGGGGGCTTTACTATTCTTCGGTAGAGGAATGACTTTTGCTTCCCTCCAGGCCTGAGGGCACACACTTTCTAGTAGGCTTACATTGATTTTATTTTTATTTCACCTTTATTTAACAAGGTAGGCCAGTTGAGAACAAGTTCTAATTTACAACTGCAACCTGGCCAAGTTAAAGCAAAGCAGTGCGACAAAAACAACACAGAGTTACACATGGGACAAACAAACGTACAGTCAAAAACGCAATAGAAAAATCTATGTACAGTGTGTGCAAATGTAGCAAGGTTAGGGCGGTAAGGAAATAAATAGGCCATAGTGGCAAAATAATTACAATTTAGCATTAACACTGAAGTGATGGATGCGCAGATGATAATGTGCAAGTAGAGATACTGGAGTGCAAAAGAGCAACAACAACAAAAAAATAGCAATATGGGGAAGAGGTAGTTGGGTGTGCTATTTATTAATTGACTGTGTACAGGTACAGTATTCGGTAAGCTGCTCTGACTGCTGATGCTTAAAGTTAGTGAGGGAGATATAATTCTCCAGCTTCAGTGATTTTTGCAATTCTTTCCAGTCATTGTCAGCAGAGAACTGGAAGGAAAGGCGGCCAAAGAAAGTGTTGGCTTTGGGGATGACCAGTGAAATATACCTGCTGGAGCGCGTGCTACGGGTGGGTGTTGCTATGGAGACCAGTGAGCTGAGATAAGGCAGGGACTTTACCTAGCAAAAACTTACAGATGACCTGGAGCCAGTGGGTTTGGCGACGACTATGTAGCGAGGGCCAGCCAACGAGAGCATACAGGTCGTAGTGGTGGGTAGTATATGGGGCTTTGGTGACAAAACGGATGGCAATGTGATAGACTACATCCAATTTGCTGAGTAGAGTATTATTTTGTCAATTACATTGCCGAAGTCAAGGATTGGTAGGATTGTCAGTTTTACGGGGGTATTTTTGGCAGCATAAGTGAAGGAGGCTTTATTGCGAAATAGGAAGCCAATTCTAGATAAAATTTTGGATTGGAGATGCTTAATGTGAGTCTAGAAGGAGAGTTTATAGTCTAACCAGACACCTAGGTATTTGTAGTTGTCCACATATTCTAAGTCAGAACCATCCAGAGTAGTGATGCTAGGCAGGCGGGCAGCAATCGGTTGAAGAGCATGCATTTAGTTTTACTAGCATTTAAGAGCAGTTGGAGGCCACGAAGGAGTGTTGTATGGCATTGAAGCTCGTTTGGAGGTTTGTTAACAGTGTCCAAGGAAGGGCCAGATTTATACAGAATGGTGTCGTCTGCATAGAGGTGGATCAGGGAATCACCAGCAGCAAGAGCGATATCATTGATAAATACAGAAAAAGAGTAGGCCCGAGAATTGAACCCTGTGGCACACCCATAGACTGCCAGAGGTCCAGACAACAGGCCCTCCAATTGGACACACTGAACTCTCTCTGAGAAGTAGTTGGTGAACCAGGCGAGGCAGTCATTTGAGAAACCAAGGCTTTTATGTCTGTCGATAAGAATGCAGTGATTGACAGAGTCGAAAGCCTTGGCCAGGTCGATGAAAATGGCTACACAGGACTGTCTTTTATCTATGGCGGTTATGATATCGTTTAGGACCTTGAAAGTGGCTGAGGTGCACCCATGACCAGCTCGGAAACCAGATTGCATAGTGGAGAAGGAACGGTGGGATTCGAAATGGTCGGTGATCTGTTTGTTAACTTGGCTTCCGAAGACTTTAGAAAGGCAGGGCAGGATGGATATAGGTCTGCAACAGTTTGGGTCTTGATTGTCTCCCCCTTTGAAGAGGGGGATGACCGTGTAGCTTTCCAATCTTTGGGAATCTCAGACGATACGTATGAGAGGTTGAACCGGCTAGTAATAGGGGTTGCAACAATTTCGGCGTATAATTTTAGAAAGAGAGGGTCCAGATTGTCTAGCCCAGCTGATTTGTAGGGATCCAGATTTTGCAGCTCATTCAGAACATCAGCTATCTGGGTTTGGGTGAAGTAGAAGCAGGGGGGGGGTCTTGGGCAAGTTGCTGCAGGGGGTGCAGAGCTGCTGGTCGGGATAGGGGTAGCCAGGTTGAAAGCATGGCCATCCGTAGAAAAATACTTCTTGAAATTCTCGATTATCGTAGATTTATCGGTGGTGACAGTATTTCCTAACTTCAGTGCAGTGGGCAGCTGGGAGGAGGTGCTCTTATTCTCCATGGACTTTACGGTGTCCCAAATCTCTTTGGAATTAGTGCTACATGATGCAAATTTCTGTTTGAAAAAGCTAGCCTTAGCTTTCCTAACTGACTGTGTTTATTGGTTCCTGACTTCCCTGAAAAGTTGCATATTCAATCTATCTTTCTCTTCCCCTCTCTTTCTCTATCCTTACTCTGTCTATCTCTCTTTTTTCTCTCTCTCTGGTCTCTCCACTCCCTTTATACCTCTCTGAATCTGGCTTTTAGATCCAACAGAGAAGTTGAGTCTCCAGGTACTGGCGAAGACTCCCATCAGAGAGGGCGACAACGTGACGTTGAAGTGCAATGCGGACGGCAACCCTCCTCCAACCAGCTTCTACTTCAGCATCAAGGCAGGTTTCCCTCTGTAGTGTCTGAGGGATCAAGGATTGAGATACCAATATTTATATAGAAAATCTCTGTGTTCAATTTAATTCTGTGGGGCCAAGCCATGTGGACAGTACCCCACTGTTCGTGACAGAATTTGTCACCGTTACCTTAACCATCCTTCACCCACCTCTCCCTGTATCTCTCCACTCCTTCTCCCTCCTTCCCTCACCACTCCTTGTCCCTCTACTTTCTTTCACTAGTGGCTCTCTGCCTGTAAATTTTGGTGTGGTAACACAATGCAAACCTTTCCCCCTATCCTCAACAGGGCCAGAAAGTGACGGTGAAAGATTCCGACACCTTCACTCTGACTGCCGTTACGCGCAACAGCACCGGAGACTACAAGTGCTCGCTGGTCGACGATGACAAAATGGAGGCCTCGGAAAAGGTTGTCGTGAGCTGTGAGTATAGACAACATATTTGTTGCCCTGTGGATTTAAACAAAGCTTCAAGGATAGTGTTGTGAGCACTCGCTGAGACTTGAAAGGAGTGAGCAGACAACATCTTCAGTGTTTCAATCTTTATTTTGCACTTTCTTAACAAGCTCCTTTATCCACTGTAAATGAAGTCACAGGAGCAAGGGAAGGTAATCAAATATATCTTCAAGAGGATTAGCTGGGAGGGGAGTGCAGTTTGGGTGGGCAGTGGGAAGAACTAATTAACCTTAACCCTAAACCTAACCTTAGCGCCAAACCGTAACCCTAAAATTAACCCTAGCTCCTAACCCTAAACCTAATTCTAATACTAATTCTAACCTTAAACCTTAAATATATATATATTTAAGGTTTAAGGTTTTTCGAAATGGTCGGTGATCTGTATATATATATATATATATATATATATATATATATATATATATATATATATATATATATATATATATATATATATATATATATATATATATATATATATATATATATATGACCATTTCGAATCCCACTGTACTTTCTCCACTATGCATATATATACACACACACACTTAATTACTCCCTTCTTCTGAGGTGTGTTTAGTCCTTAGTTCAAAAGGGCCCTGGCTAAGACTGTCTTGTGAATATAGCCACATCCCCGTCTCGCCACATTTCACTCATCTTTAGCAAAAGCTTATATCCCGCTCCTAACAACTAAATTGTGTGTGAGGGAGAGACAATAACTTTGCTGGAAGGGGTCCTGGGAGAAGAGGGTTCTGAGGGAATGTGTCCTCCCTGAATCACAAAGTCACCAAGTTGCGGGACTGCTCATGGCACTGGGACGTGAACCCATAACCTCTGTGTTTTTGTGGGGGCTTTGTTATCAGTGATGGGCACAAAAAAAATTGTGTAAAGGAACTCTGAACAATCCTTCCCTCTCTCCTCTCCACCCCCATTTTCCCTAGACTTGGATCTCAGTCTCAGCCCCACAGGAAAGGTCCTTAAGATGGTCAGGGACACCTTGCTGGTGAAAATGGAGCAGGACGCCTCCGGCGATGCTAAAGTGTCATGGACCAAGGTAAATAAAAATAAAAAGGTTTTGCTAGAAGGCTGAATAGTTACTGAAATCCAATAACATCATACTAACAATGGCATCTTCTGTCGACAAAACAGCCTTTGCAGTATTCAAATTGCACCCAAAAAAAGGGCTTCATTCAACCTGTGTCGCGGAAGATCCACGGTATAGTGTGATGGAAATGAAAAGGTCCTTTCTGATTGAGCTGACATATACAGACAGCGTTACCGTGAATGCTTGGGAATATTGCCTTTACATTTCAATCATCCTATAGCACGGATCTTCCGCGATATGGATTGAATCGAGCCCTAAGTAACATTTAAAACAAAAAGTTTAGAATACTACCCATGATTATGCCCAGCGACATACTGCATATATGAAGTAAATGTGTGTATAAGCCAGGATTTGACTGTTGCTTGATCTAATGAGTCTGGGTTCACTTCACTCTACCAGGACAACAGAAAGCTGGACGAAACGCCTAGGTTTGACAATGTGACGTACGCTGATGCAGGGTTCTACGTTTGTGAGGTGTCCGTTGCAGGCATCAAGCGCAGCCAGTCCTTCCAACTGGTAGTAGAAGGTGCACATCCCTTTTCTCTCCTTCTTTTGATATTGGTTCCCAGGTTGACATTGCCTCCAGTTTGAGTTGGTTTAAAGTGATTGATCTCTCACACGTTTTCAGACCTCAAGGGTGGCCTAATGTCAATCTGTTATGTAGTTTCAGCTGTATGCCTCAGTGCCAAAAATGGAAAGATAGGCACTATTGAAAATTATAAAAATGCTATGGTGTCTAAAATGTTATTGTCATGTAAATGAGCCATATACTGTAAGTGAATTTACACAACAGAACTTGTGGTGACATCTCAACATTTAACCACTTTCTGGGACTGAACTGAAAGCAAGTCATTCAGTAAGCTGTGCACAACCAACCTGGTGCTGTGTGTCCAACAGGCACACCAGTCATCAAGAAGATGACCGAGCACCATAGCGAGGATGGCAGACACAAAGTTCTGACCTGCGAGGCCGAGGGTGTGCCCCGGCCCAGTGTCCAGTGGAGCATCAACGGCACAAATGTAAGTCTGCCGTGTGTGTTTTGTAATTTACAGACAAGCTTGTGCCACTGTAGTGACGTCCCACTAAGTGAAGCCGGTAATGAAGCCTTGTCTGAGACAAAACGGCCCATAGGGGCAGGAGCCTATCTCTTGTTTCTGTAGCATGAGGCAGCTTGATGTACAGGACTGCTAGTGCCAAGAAAAGAGGCATCAGGTCCCATTTTTAAAGTCTTTGGTATGACTCGGCCGGTGATCGTATCCTCAACTTTTCAATCTCTGGACATACACTCTAACCACAAGGCCACAGAGTCTGACACAACTCTCTTATTATATCATCTAACTATACTGTACAAAAATATAAATTCAACATGCAACAATTTCAAAGATTTTACTGAGTTACAGTTCATATAAGGAAATCAGTCAGTTGAAATAAATAAATGTCACATGACTGGGAATACAGATATGCATATGTTGATATGGCCTCACAGAAGAAATGGCCTCACAATGGGCCTCATGAGCCCGATATCTATATGCATTCAAATTGCCATCGAGAAAATGTAATTGTGTTCATTGTCCGTAGCTTATGCCTGCCCATACCATAACCCCACCTCCACCATGGGGCACTTAGTTCACAACGTTGACATCAGCAAACCGCTCGCCCACACGAAGCCATACATGGCGGTTGTGAGGCTGGTTGAACGTACTGCCAAATTCTATAAAATGACATTGGAGTCGGCTTATGGTAGAGAAATGAACATTAACCTCTCTGGCAACAGCTCTGGTGGACATTCCTGCAGTCAGCTTGCCAATTGCGTGCTACCTCAAAACTTGAGACATCTGTGGCATTGTATTGGGTGACAAAATTGCACATTTTATTGTCCCTAGCACAAGGTGCAATTGTGTAATGATCATGCTGTTTAGTCCGCTTCTTCATATGCCACACCTCTCAGGTGCATGGACCACACATTTGTGCACAACATTTGAGAGAAATAAGCTTTTTGTGCATATGGACAATTTCTGGGATCTTTATATCAGCTCTTGTAACATGGGACCAACACTTTACATGTTGTGTTTATATATTTTTCAGTGTATATGATATGATAAGCAAGATGTGTCAGACTCTGGTATCATTACTGACAAAAATGAAATACAGTGCCCCCAGAAGTATACCCACCCCTTAACGTTTTTCACATTTTGTTGTGTTACAGCTTGAATTTAAAATGAATTACATTTAGATTTTGTCACTGGCCTACACACAAAACACTAATGTCAAAGTGGAATGATGTTTTTCTTAATATTTACATATGAATATAAAACGAAAAGCTCATATCTTGAGTGAATAAGTATACAACCCCTTACTCCTGAACTTATTTAGGTTAACAATTTGCTTAACAAGTCACATATTAAGTTGCATGGACTCACTGTGTAATAGTGTTTAACATGATTTTTTCATCTCTGTGCCCGCCACATACAATTATCCGTAATGTCCCTCAGTCGAGCAGTGAATTTTAAACATTCAACCACATCCCTGGGAGGTTTTCCAATGCCTCGCAATTTTTGTTAAAACATTTTTTTTTACCTGAGGCAAGTCAGTTAAGAACAATTTGTTATTTACAATGACTGCTTAGGAACAGTGGGTTAACTGCCTTCTTCATGGGCAGAACGACAGTTTGAATCCCCAATCGATCACTGGCCCAAGGCTCTAACCACTAGGCTACCTGCCGCCCCAAAGAAGGGCACCTATCGTTAGTGACTACAAAGATACAGGTGTCCTTCCTAACTCAGTTGCCAAAGAGGTGACTAAAACAGTTGAAGAGTTTAAAGGCTGTTATAGGAGAAAATTGAGGATGGATCAACAACATTGTAGTTACTCCAAAATACTAACCTAATTGACAGAGTGAAAAGAAGGAAGCCTGTACAGAATATAAATATTCCAAAACATGCATCCTGTTTGCAACAAGGTACTGTTAGGTTCTAATTTTCAGAGTAAAAACCTCAACGGACACTATGGAAGTTTAAGCAAGTTTATTCTCCCAGACAAAACATTTCGTTTCCACCAACACAAGTATATATACTCCAATTTAGATGCACTCCTCCTTCTCTCCAACCCTTACCCATCCATGTGGCATGAGTCCTCATAAACTGATATCCCTACAATGCTACTAAAGTAACCGCTGCTACTACGAACATGGCCCATGACTATAACCTCCTTCAATTACTTTCCCTACAGCGACTGCCATGAGAATAACTACTGCATGTAATCTGTCAAGTGTTCGCTGTCTGTTAGAAATTGGAAGAATATCCAACCTAACAAAACTCTGAGTCACAGGTGTCTTGAAATTGTATCATAGTGTCTGAAATGCCACCACTATCTCTTCTACTCTCAACCATGATCTGGGTATGAGTAATGTTCAATTTAACTTTATAATAGTCCCTATATTGTGCACAGTTAGCTGTCCTCCCTCTCCTATGAGCTTTCTCCTGTAACAATATACATAGTGGTATCATTCCCAGACTATCACCACAACCTTTAATTTATGAGCCCCCACAGATCTCCACCGCAGTCACGTTCCATCCCACTTAACAGCCTTATGTAAACATTCTGTCTCAAACACAGGCCTCGTGTGTACCTCGCCTCCTGCTACAGATACATTTACACATATATCATTCCATCTAACCCATAACACACTAGTCACTACTCCTAATGCACTTCTACAGTTATAAACATACTAACACATTCTCAAATCAATTACTCAATATACATCAGTCCCTCCTCTGGAACAATGATCACTCTGATGTTCCACGGAACATAAAAACATATTGACTTGAAAAGGAAAGGGAAAAAAAGTACATTTTTAAATAACATCACACGACCCTTGATGCAACTAAAACTGGGAAAGAACCGTCCATCCGTTATGTTCAATACCCATGTTATGCTGGTCTCCCATGCCGTCTCCTTCATTTTCATCCTTGGGTGTTGTTACAAAACACAGACTATGAGCCTTGTATGCAATGAATTATACCGCATCATCCAGCCATCTCTATGCATCGATGTGATTTAACATAAACATTCTGATGATATAGTAAAACAAAAGAGAACAAAATAAAGACCTTCATGGTTGACCCAAGCCATCATCCAGTGAGTTCTCTAATAAACCTCCCTGTCGGAGGAGAGATAGAGATAAGGTTTCTGGAGCCTCCCTAGGCCTAATAACTTTTAGCAGTGCCCCCACCCCTCACCGTATGAAAGCAAGTCTCTCTCGCTGTATCCGAATCATAACTAAAACATTTTTATAAATGATCCAACCCAAATTTAGAATGTCAGTCCTTAGTGCTTATTTTGAGTATGACTCAAATTCCAGCTCCTCAACCTAGCACACATCATCCTGGTTAAAAGGTACATTTTATAAAGGCAATAACTCTTCTCATTTACAACCCCCCTTTGTCTCTGTTATCCTGTCGCGAGTGGCCTGGTAATGAAAGATCGGTATCTCAATGCATTCTTAGTCTAAATTGTTTGCCGTGTGTAGACCAACCCCCCCCCCCCCCCCCCCAGCACTTATCATTCTAGTGTGTCTTCTTCGGATAGCGTTACAGTTCATCTTCCCAACGGCACATATAGCTCTCGCCGGTCACATTTGATGGCCCTTGATCATGTCCCGATTTCAATATCCAAATAGATACATCCGTTTCTCCCACGTACACAAGTCTCTCACCTGAGCCATTATCTCTCTCCACGCTGACTCCATACGCGCGGTCTCAGCACTACTGCCGACCATACCCAGTTTTGGCTCAGACTCAGATGGGAGAGTTAAAAGTCACTGTCGCATTGAATGCCTTTGTTGCTCTTTCTTCAGCCGGTTAGGGAGGGTTTTGAGGTTCACATACACTGTTGGTTTGTGGTCAAATTGTTCCTACCATGCATTAAGACACGATCTGACATCACCTTCCATGATAACCTCAAGAGAGGACAGATCAGAACAACAGTTTAGTTCAATTAATTTCTGTTCCAGGAAATCCAGACAAGCATTGACTATATGACAAATTATTACATTCCCAATTTTCTTAATAACATTATCTCTATGACAAATGTCAAAGAGCATAACAACATACTGTTACTGTTGAAACCATTTTCAAACTTGGTTCATACTCCCTTATTTTACTGGTGAAGAATGACCAGATCAGGGAGTTCCCCTCGAGGAATCCCACACTCCAGTAGTCCCAATCTGGCGAACTTTGTATTGAAACAAAACAACTGTCATCCCTTATTAACATATATTTTTCCCTCTATATGCAGACTGAACAAAGTACATTTGTAAATTTACCCAAAGCTCTTGATAGTATCACTAATATTTAATAAGCTTACGTCAGAGATTTGTGAAATTTTTTACATTTGCACCCTTATGTAGGTAGACCTGGCCCCACCCACATCCGTTCCACACGCCGGAGGGGGTTGGAGGCAAAGGAAAAACAAATAAGTGCTACCAAATATAACTATGTATTTCATAAATATTACAAAAGTGTATAAATAAGACTTATTAAACACGATTAAAACCACAAGGACATGGCAAGTTTTCATTAGTCATTGGGTACATCGTACGAAAAACATCAGAGTAATCTTCAATAGGCACATAATTCATGTTCAAATTCGCAACATAACATACATAGGCATTTCATCATTAAGTCCTTTAGGAAATAATGTCAGGAGGGTGGAAATCCCAAAACATTCTCTGTTACTCAGAGTATTATTAATATCACCACCCCCCCCGTCTGATATCTTAACTTTCTCTATGCCACAAAATCTAAAAGTAGAAATGTCATGCTTCAGGTCATTGAAATGTACTGCGACTGGATAATCCCTGTCGTTTCTCCTGATTGAACTTTTATGTTCACTAATTCTTTGTTTGAGAGAGCGGAAGGTTTTACCGACATGGCAGAGCCCACATGGACATTTAATCATGTAGATAACATAGGTGGTGGAACACGTAGTAATGTCATTTATTTGGAACCGTTTTCCTGTATGTGGGTGGCAGAAATATTCACACTTCATCATATTGTTGCACTGTGCACATCCTCTGCATTTATAGCTACCATTTGGTAGAGGGCGTAAAAGAGCCTGGCTGATTTTCTTTTGTGGCAGACTGTTGGCATGAACCAATTTATTGCGTAAATTGCGACCTCTCCTTTACACAATAAGTGGTGAATTGTTAAATTCAGCCGGCAAAGCTGAGGCCGATACGTAAGCTTATTAAATATCAGTGATACTATCAAGAGCAGTGTGCGGTTTCCTTCTTGTTCAACTGTTGCCATGCACCTGCAAATAAGATTGAATTTTGAATTTTAAATTTACCCAAAGACCATGACTCCAGGGAACTGGTAATTTTCCCTTTTGAACATGTGATTCAAAAACATGTTAAATCAAAAAATAAACAGATTCGGATAACCAATCAACTTAGAATTACAACTCTTGATAACCCCATAAGAAAATAATAATATATCATAAAGTAATGGAAAAATAAAACAGAAACTGGTGTTTCTCATTCATTTTATAATTAAATCCCACCTGTTTTGATCAGGCCTCACCAGAAAGTCAGGATACAGGGCATTCGACACCATTAAATATTTCCTCTCCCTTTTCTTTCCCTGTCCATTCTGCATACCCAAATTAAAACTGAATTGAAAAGACTCTGTTTTTGAACAGTATTAACACCACTAACGCATATTCATAACCAATAAGTTGTGTGTGTATTCTGGTGTGTGGTAAACCGTAGGTAAAAAAAACACATGAACAGGCCTCAGTTATCTGGAACTCCGTTTATGGCCTACTCCATCATTTATGCGTCTTTTATTTAGCATGTACTATTCTCCATGACCACCGCGCCCTCCACCCTTTCGTACATTCTAGAAATCTATTTCAGAATAAGACGACATAAGATGTAAATCTATTTCATAATAAAAACATAAAATGTCTCATGAGATCAAAAAAAACATGGCTGAGTTTGCAAATCATTTAAATTTGTTACCTCTAGATTGCCCTGGCATTTTGCCTAGATTCTTCAACCCAAAATACTTTTCCTGTGGCAAATTTAGCCAATTTCTCATCGTAAGGAATCTGCGATATTTGATCCTGGCATCTTTTAAAAAGTTGGGTAAGACGTGATCGCATATGTCTTCCTTCACATAGAAACTGTAATCTCTATGAACCACTTTCGATTGAACCGAAAAATGCAAACACTTGCATAGCAGCATTCCCTCCGAATGCAGCAGGTTCCAGTACCACCTTACACTCATTCTTCCAATATCCGATAACTCCCTGTTTTAGATGTGGGACTATCTCCCTACATTTGTTTTTTGTTGTTGCTATGTTTCTTCATCTTACCTTGGCCATTGAAACCACTGATAGTGATTTTCACTGTGGCCGTATTAACCCCTCGCACGTCTGCGAAGTGACCGGAGTTATAGTCCACTCTCAAAACATTTTTCTCCGTTTCATCCACAACCCCCACAATTGTCAATTTGATCACAGGTTTCAAACCTGCCATCAAAGCCGAAGTGCGAATTCTATCAATGTATTCCTGTACCCAGTCTTTTTGTAGCTCAGTACATCTATTAATTACCCATATTCGAGCCGAATTGGTAGAATACTTGTGCGCTTCTTTCAGCGCTTCCATGGCTTTATTAAAATCCTCTAGCTCCGCTTGGAGAATCGGGGCCATATGTCACCATATCAGTAGTTATTATTCCCAAACCTCTCTCATCGGTGTCCAGGGTGTTTTAGATTTCTTCACTCCCGTCTCTAATAGACACCTTCTATTGACTATTTTCCAAGGTAGTGACTTTTTCAGGATAAAAAAAGAAACGGAATGGAGCCAAGCCAAGCATGGTGAAATCCCAGAGCAGTTTCCTTCCTCTCCGGCAACTGAGTTAGTAAGGACTCCTGTATCTTTGTAGTGACTGGGTGTATTGATACACCATGCAAAGTGTAATTAATAACTTCACTAGCTCAAATAGATATTCAATGTCTGCTTTTTAAATTTGAGCCCTTCTTTGCAAAGCATTGGGAAACATCACTAGTCTTTGTGGTTGAAACTTTTCTTGAAAATCACTGTTCGACTGAGGGACCTTACTTATAATTGTATGTGTGGGGTAGAGAGTTGAGGTAGTCATGTAGGTAGTCATGACTTGTGAAGCACATTTTTACTCCAGAACTTATTTTAGTCTTGCCATAACAAAGGGGTTGAATACTTATTGACTCAAGCTTTTCATTTTTTATTAATTTGTGGTGCCAATATATTTGACCACATCTGTAGATTTAGACATTTGTTAAAAGTTAAAATTTGTATGTTTTAATGTGGTGTAGGCATACGTGCGTACATGTTAGAAAAAGCGTGGCCGAAGTCTATTGTTGGACTTTTGTTCATATGCCTGTGTGTGCTCCTTCTAAACGCCCCAAATGGCTTTGTTCTATCAGGAGGAGAATTCCTATATCAATGGCAAGGCAACTCACAAGATCACGGTGGTGCCCACAGGAAACCTGACCATCACCTGCATTGCGACCAACAAGCTGGGAAATCACTTCATGGCCCTCAACGTCTCCTCCTGTGAGTGCACCTGTGGCGACTGCAGCTAACAAGTGCCAAACGCTAACCTATAGTAGCGTACTGTACCTACACTAACTCCTGGTCACTTCTCTCTAACACTAAATCACAGCCCACTTCCCACTTAACTGCTAACTTACAGTAGCCTACACAACACCCTTCCCACTTGACTAGTGCAAGCCTACAGATGAATGTCAACTTTCCCCGTGGCTACTTCTCTTTTAAGAGTATACTACATCAGTTAATTCAATGTCTGTAAACTGTTCATGGTTCTTATTGGTATGCATTGTTATTTTGACTTTATCCATAATGAAGGCTAGTGACGTGAAAGTTTAGTGAAACTAATCACATGGGAATCGTCCATTTGAAAAACAGACATGCTGGGGTAATAATTACATAACCGATGTTCTATAGTAATTCTAGTCCTGTGTAAAGGGGGCTTTATGGGGCCCTATTATGTTTGATATTTGGGGATGATAGAAGTTGAAAACGTCACATGACTTTCCACTTACCTTGGTTGTCAATTTGTAGATCCATTGGCCTATACAGAGGGTAAATAAGTAAAAACCAATCAACAACCGCCAAGTAAAGCGAAGGATCATTTTAAATGGTTTTTTTTTGTTGCTCTTTAAACATAAGATGATTAGATTAATGTCATCATGGTAGGTATGCTGAAGGCTAATGCTGGACTTTACAGATTAATTTCATCCACTGAACATTGTGCCATTGGCTGTTCCTTTCTCATCCCTTCTCTCTCTTTCCTTCACTGTCTCTCTTTCTGCTCTGCTCTGCATCGGTTTGGTTTGGTTTGGTTTGTCTTTGTCGAGCATAGAGAATGATAGAGGCCTCTAGTGGCCAAAAGGCAGTTTTAGCATGGGCAGTGTCATTGAGGGCTTCCACCATTTTAAAATAGTCAATGTAGTCAACTGGGTGGGGATTCCTATGTGTTGTAACCTCAATGGCACTGCCCATACTGTATATAAAGATGAGTCCTCTATCTATCTCTATGGTGTCAAGGTGCTGGACTGTCCCCCCTTATCTCTTCCTCTCGGGGTCAAGCTGCATTACATTTCCTTCTCACTACTTCTGACAAAATGGACTACTGTTGCGAGAGTATACAAAGCAAAATAAAAGTGCCTAATTTCCACTTGCTTGCTCACCAAATCTACACTCTTCTGGCTGATTTGGAATGGTTAGGGTTTGTTTGACTTTTTTTATAGCAATTTCAGCGGGTACAGTTTTTCTGCTTTTCAACTCATGGAAACAGTACCCAGTTTAATTTCTATATATAATTAATAATGTATATTATTAATTGGAAGTTAATTTCATTTTATATCTGATTTCAGTAATTAAGGACGAAAAAATACCAGGAAAAGGTAAGATATCCCCCTAACCCCCCAATTTGAATTATTTGGCTTGAAAATGGCTGCCCAACTAATATAATAGGTACCGTTTAGCAGACGCTGTTATCCAAAGCGACTTAGTCATGCATACATACATTTTACAAATGGGTGGCCCTCGGAATCGAATCCACAAACTGAACCATACAGGGCCACCAACTACCAGGGTTGGTGTGAATTATATATATTTTCCTTTTAAAGCCCATCATTTTCTATGAGTATTACTTGATTTGAAGCGATAACAACCCTGTTGACTATTGTGTAGAGGTGAAAGCATCTGGTACTGGATTACACTGTATCTTCTGATACCTAGACTCCTGAGAGCCTTTTATTTATTGATTTAACCTTTTATTTAACTAGGCAAGTCACGTAAGAACAAATTCTTATTTATGGGACTCCCAATCACGGCCAGTTGTGATACCACCTGGAATCAAACCAGGGTCTGTAGTGACGCCTCTAGCACTGAGATGCAGTGCCTTAGACCGCTGCGCCACTCGGGAGCCTTGGATGGCTTTGTTGACGCTCTTGGGGATTGAACAGCCCGGCATGACAAACCCTTCTCAATTGTCATCCCCATAAACAACCAAACTAACAGCAGTAGTGCTCATACAAACATGGCTCCCACATCTTCATTTAGTTTTGCTTGCCCACTCATACAGTACTATCCATCTTTGTGTGTGTGTGAGATAGAGAGAGTAGACAGTGTTTTTGCTGGTGCACTGTTTGACATGTTGTTTTTGTTTGTAGGGGCACAGGATGACAGTTCGGACCAGGCTTTACTGATTGTGTTCATTGTTGTTGGGCTCATCATAGCTGCTGCTCTTGTGGGGTTGTTCTATTGGCTTTACATTATGAAATCAAGGTACACACTTACACGTATCATTATATTTTAGTTGTATAGTATGATCATATTCCTGCCCAAAACAAAAAAGGACAGATTTATTAAGCATATTGCACTTATCTTTTACAAACCTAAATCTTGAGGGATGTAAACGTTGAGGACAGAATAAAAAGGTATATTAAAGATTGAGAACGTATAAGACATTGAAGTAAATGCAAACTTTGCTCCTTGTGCATTGGCTTAGTAAGTCTAGCCCAAAGTGTAATAAGTATATTACAATGAGGGAAGAATGACATAAAAATAGGAGTTTTAAGTAAAGTGAATCTCTTCTTCAGACGAGGGACCTGGAAAACAGGAGAGAAGGAAGCCGGAACGTCCGAAGAGAGCAAGAAACTGGAGGAGTGCAAAGCTAAGGTGTAGGGACAGCCGGGCTGTACTCGAGAGACGAAGAAGGTATGCACTGACAATGCACTGAATTGATCATTTTTAAAATATAATTTGACATTTACCTTGCCTTGTTGGTTGCGAGACAAGTTTTTCTGTTTTGATAAGAAATCTTGTTTTTATCGGACTCAAACATAGTTTGATGCTTGATTATTTTCCTGTTAAAAATGAGTGCATTGATTTCTGTTTCAGGAAATAAGTAGAAGAGCCCTTGACCTTTGGAACGACACCGAAACGAAGGCATTTGATTGGCTTCCAAATGAGCAGCATGTATTGCAGAATGCTTCCTATAATCCAGATTAACAGTCCCACCCACAGTCTCAGAGGAAAAAAAGATAAACATTTTGTGTTGTTCATTGATTTTCAGTCAGCACTGAAGACTGCTTCTCATTTTCTTTTTGTGTTCCTGGTGAATGCTCAATTGTTTAGCGTATTGTGATGGTGTGGTGGGTTTATGTCTTCTTTTTTTTTTCCTGTTTTAATTTAGTAAAATAATGTCAAATTCACTGTACACTTTTTAGGTGAGCTAGCTGCTCTACACTGCTGTTACCCTTACATTTCAAATCTTTGCACTCAATTTTTTTTTAAATGTTCTTTGTTATCCCCCTGGGGGAAAGTGGCAAATGGAAATATCTGGACATTCTTCTTTTAGTCTAGCGGCCAATTGCAAATCTCACCAATTCAATTATTAGGGTTACACTTTTTGTTGTGCTGGACAATCAGAAATTGGCTGAATCACAATTTACGTGTTTTATTTTAGTGCAACTTGTCTTAGCGTAAGCCATTGGGTCTCACTAGCTACAAACTAAATAAGGTGAGGAAAATGTCTCATCCCAATTTCTTGTAAGTTTGGAACCAACAAACTGAATGATGCTAGCCTCAAACATCTCCACAAAATGCAAATCAGCTCACTTTTATCTAATTGGTTGATGGAGTAACCATGCAAGACATTTGCAGGTCAGATTTGCCAGCCGTTCTGCACAAAAATGTAGCTACCTTTTTTTGTTTTTCTGAAAGGTTTTGCCTGACTTGAGTTACACATGTTGTTGTGAAATGTGAGAAATGGAGCATTCATATGAATCTGCTGACATTGCCCCCTCTTTTAGCTGTTAAATCAGATATAGTCATAACACTAATATATTTTTTATTGTGCATCTCTCTCAGATTTCAGTTAAAACGGTGTTGTCTCCCTCTCCGGTGTCATACTGTAGTGAAAGGCCATTTACTAGTGTATTTATTCATGTTTCTGTTTTGCCGTTTGAAGGGGTTCACTGTAAATACGTCAGGTGTGAATGTCCAGCTTGTGTTGTGCTCTATTTATACTGTGTGAGACATGTCAGGTTAGCTGCACTTCGGCTTACTAGAACCACCACATTCTGATTTCAACCTCAAACGTGCATTATTTAAACGGTTGAAAATGTACTGTATGGTGGAATGAGAGTTACATGGAGAGAGGGGCGTATAAAACAGATTTTTTTGTGTGTTTTTGTTTTTAGGATCTGAAGGACTGTAATTGAAACGGTGAGGATGATGATAGGAAAGTTGTGTTTCCATGCATTTAGTTAATTTAGTATAATCAGGTCAACAGTGAAACCAAAGAGGGTAAGATGAGAAGGCCATAAAAGTATTGTGAATACTGAATTTTGTTTTTGTACTTTTGTTGAGAATAAAGTGTACATTTTTAAGTAGTGTTTTTTTTCTCTCCAAGGTATGTCAGCACCAATTTAAACAAAAACACATTTCCATCATGTTTTGTTGTTTGAGATTCTTGCTGTAATGAAAAGCGCTATGCAAATTAAATGTATTAAAGCTACACTGGTTACACGTTTCATATATGTTCAAGTCAGACAATCACAGCAAATTTAAGCTTCAACTTCAAGTCAGATCTTCAAATATTATGCCAGCGTCGTTAGGGTTTGGCCCGGGGTAGGCCGTCATTGTAAATAAGAATTTGTTCTTAACTGACTTGCCCAGTTAAATGTAAAAAATGAAAGACTCATGTTAATACTGGCTTTTATGGAAAAAACTTTTTTTTTTAAACAAAACAAATCACTGGTTACTTTAATTACTGAACAATGACAATAATCATGAAGTGAAGGCTTTCATAATGTATAAGTTAATTGCACACATCACAATGCTTAACACGTTCCACAATTCATTTTCATCAAACAAAATTCATGGCAGGAGAGAGAGAAACAGAATGAGAAAACCTCCCCTTCTAACCTAATGAAGGCCACTTCACTTCCCCCATCCATTTTTAGGAGCCAGATGGAATAAAACATGTTCAGTTTGAGACTTTCAAGTTTAAAGATGAAAAAGAATTAGACCAGTGCAAAATGAAGCTTCAAAGAGGAGAGGAGAAATAATGCAGTTATTGTATTGAAACTGACAAAGCCAGGGTTGGTACCGTAATAGGTAGTTGCCACAGGGGAGTGAAGGGAAAATGCCTCCTTTGTTATTAACGGCTTTTTGGGGCATTCCTCTTGATATCGACTTGAAGCCCTTTAAAATTCCTGATTGTGGCTAACGACGCAAGAGTCACATTAGGAGCAGCGTAGTTGCTCAGGTTCTCTCTGAAAGACACCCTTGTCAAAGCAATGCACCCTGGAATTCGGACGTACAGTTTGTCTCCGGTTGTGTGGGAATGCGTCTATATATTTCAGCGTACAATAACTAGGCAACAAAAGGACAATCGGATTTCAAAATAATATTGACTAACTAACACAATGTATATTAATTTGTAGAACCAGTCAACGCAAAGGTATTGGCTCGGTGGTATCATTTTCTATCTTAATTTTTTCACATGAATCTAAGAGCAAAAGTGTACTAATAACGGTTTTTGCCTTGAGCGGAATGTCTCGGGAATGCATGTGCCCCCTCAAGTTAACATACTTTCAGTGAGGTTGTTGTCTTTCACTGAAGAAATCAAAACAAACACACACGTATGCACATGCACGCACACACACACACACAAGGCTGTATCTGGTTTCATCTGTGGTTCTGAGACGAGAGGAACCGTTAAGGGTCACGTTACTGTCCCACCCCGTTCCTTATTGTGTATTCGCCAGGTTGCTTCTGGAGGAAGGAAGTGTAGAAGGCAATAGTTAACCTCCAGAGTGGCTTAATGGTGCCTCTGCTACCGACCTGGGAGCTTCTGGGAGTCGATAACCACACTCAAAAGCCTCCCTCTCCCAGCCTCTTCCTACAACAACAACAACTGCAGCAGCTCATTAAGGCAGAGAATTCAGCTAGGGCACCATGAACACCATCTTTACTGGACTGCACACTAGTATACCTCTCAGAGAGATGGAGAGAGAAGGATAGAGAGAGAGAATTAGGGGATTGAGAGAGATGGACGGGTCTTTGTGTGTTTGAGACAGATGGAATAAGGACCATAGGCAACAATGGCAATAAACATAGAAGAACATGAGCCAAGGCCAGTTTGTTACAGACACCCCACCCCTGATTGGCTGATTATGAAAGGCTGGGGGGGTGGGCAGGTGGGGAGGGGGATCAGCAGCAGTGGTGGCAGGAGCAGAAGGGTAACGTAGAGGCCAGCACTGGCAAAGCTCGCCTGAATTCTTTTCTTCACAGGATTAACATGCTGGTAGACAAACTCTGTTCTCTGTCTCTCTGATTCGATTTAGCTTCGAACAGATAGTTGTGGATGGACTCCCGATCTGTGGAAAAATGCAGTCCACGGATCAGTGTTTTCCAAACTTACCATCTTTTTTTGGTCAGAACGAGCTAGCAAGGGATAACAAGGTAAAATAAGCCCTTTCCTTCTACCCTAGTGCACACAGAGGCACAAGTTGTCTCCTATTTGGGTCCCCTTCTCAGAGTTATAGTTTGAGTCTAGGGGCCACTAAAGCAAACTCTCTGAGAATGTTCCGTGCCACGTCCACTTTGTTCTGAGCAATCATGAGTGCCCTCTTCACATCCTCGAAAGAATAGCCCTCTCCCATGAGTTTGGCGATTTTGGCGTCTGTACTCTCACTGGCTGAGTCCTGCCCATGATTCTTCCTCTGATGGATGTCCGGAGGGGTCTTCCGAGGGAGCGGCTTAGGCGGCCTGGCAGGTGCCTGCAAATAATCTACGTCCACTGCAAAGAAAATTGAATGGATAAGTCAATGGATGATGGGTAGGTAAAAAGCTTCTTTCAAGTGGCTTTTAGCATAAGTGGTTTAAAGAGCTATTCAAAAAAGTTTAAATAATTATCAATAATGGATTCATGCATATGTATTTATTATGCCAAGGCAGTAGCTTCTCTTCCTCGGGTCTGAGACAAAAATTACGGCATAATAATGTCAAAAGCCACACTGAAGTCTAACAAAACAGCTCCCACAATCTTTTTATTATCAATTTCTCTCAGTCAAACGTCAGTCATTTGTGTGAGTGCCGTGCATGTTGAATACCCTTCCCTATAATCAGGCTGAAAGCCTGTTGTTCATTTATTTAATGTAAAGTTTACAAAGGTTTGGTAACATGCTTTATTGGTCAGCTATTTGAGCCAGTAAAGGTGGCTGTACTATTATTGGGTAGCGGAATGACTTGTGCTTCCCTCCAGGCCTGAGGGCACACGCTCTCTAGTAGGCTTAGATTGAAGAGATGGCAAATAGGATCGTCCGCTATCAACCTCAGTAATTTTCCATCCAAGTTGTCAGACCCCGGTGGTCACCTCTTCCACACTCACTTTATTGAATTCAAAACGACAGTGCTTGTCTTTCATTATCTGGTCAGTTATACTTGGATGTGTTGGTTCGGCGTCTGTTGCTGGCATGTCATGTCTAAGTTGCCAATGAACAAATCATTAAAGTAATTGGCAATATCAGTGGTTTTTGTGATGAATGAGCCATCTGATTCAATAAATGATGGAGCTGAGTTTGCCTTTTTGACCAAAATTTTATTTAAGGTGCTTCAAAGATTTGTACTATCAATCTTTATATAATTTATCTTTGTTTTATAGTATAGTTTCTTCATATTTTTGTTCTGTTTAGTCACATGATTTCAAAATGTGCAGTAGGTTATGCAGCCAGACTTATTTGCCATTCCTTTTGCCTCATCCCTCTCACCCATAACATTTTCTAACAATTCCTCATCAATCCACAGATATTTAACAGTTTTTTCCCATACATTATTGTTTGTTGTATTTTAAATAATTCAAAAAGTGAAACTATTAAATAATAAAAAATCCTACAGTATTAAATTGTACCTTGGGTGGGGGGTAATGGGTCGTACTCCTGGGACTGTGATGTCCGGATAGGGCTCTTCATGTTGTCCCCCGTTTGTCTCCTCACAGGGGGCAGAGGGGCCACAGCGCTCAACATATCAAACACAGTATCTGAAACCAAACCATTTACAACTGTGAGGGGAAAAGATTGTCTACACTTCAAACAATAACTGCATGTTTGTCATCTATCCACGTAGAATTGTGGACTTTCATTTTTTAAATTACAGTGTATGAGAGTGATAGATGCACAGACCTGGCAGATGTGCAGACCAGGTGGCACAGCGAGAGGAGCTGTGACCCACTGGTCTGGACATGCTGTCGCTATAATTCCATATTCCGTTCTCCTCCAAAGCAAATGCATATATTGGTTCTCTCAAATGTTATCTTTTTCCTGGGGAGTTGAGAACGCTAGTTGTTTAGATTTGAAAATCAAACAGTTGTAATGAACGGGGGGTCTGTGTGTGTCTGTGTGTGGGTGTTTGAGTGAGAAAGACAGGGAAGAACCAACCAGTACAAGCAGAGCCCCATTCATTATTGGGGCTTCGTGCCGACAACATCAAAACTAACTCCCGAGACTCTGAAGTCAGGAGAACTTCCGAGTTTGGTATCAGAGATATGCATTTTGTAGAAGCAAGCTTTTTTATAGGACAGTGGAATAGGGAGGCGGCAGATTTGTGGCCATCTGATGGATCTAACCCTGAGGGTATATGTGGTTCAGAGTTGGTAGTTTTATCACTAGACCAGATTCTGGCACTCAAACTGCTTTTCTATTGCTATTCTCGAGTTTGGAGGGAAGAAACAGCTCACCGGGGGTTAACAGGAAATGGTCATGTCCGGAGGCAGGCCGGGGAGCTCGTGAGCAGGAGGGGGACGAGGAGAGGCCTGTGAAGCTGTGTCTGACGAGTGAAGGCGGCGAGGGCTGTGGGGGAGGCAGGTTGTTGAACAGCTCCTCTGGTGCTGAGACACAATAGTGAGAGGACAAGCAGATAATGGGCTAGGGTTAAAAGGTAATGTTACCATCTTGGTAAACACTGCATATGTTGGCTTAATCGGAAATTACCTTTAAAAGGAGCATAGACGACAAAGCGAGATCGTATTGAATTGGCCAAACTTAATTCCTGGAGGGCCGTCTGTCTGCTGTTTTTGTTATTTCCTCCCAATTAATGTAAATTAAGACCTAGACAACCAGATAAGGGGAGTTCCTTACTAATCAATTACCTCAATTGAAAAAACAAACAAGGAGCGAAAACCCGACTCGCTGAGACATCAGTTTGACACCCTTGGTTTATGCAGTTACTTTCCAGTGAAGGCTTGTTCAGACCTTAGATAATTTAGTTTTACCAATGTGAAGGGAAATGTCCACAACAGTGTGACAGATAATCTAAAGATTTCCCGTGGGTAATTAATAGATTTCCCAATTTTACACATTTAGTGTCACAGATACATTCACTACTATGGATGCACATTTTGGGGAATATTCAGAGCTGGAAACTTTCCAAGGGAATTAACGGGAATATATGGGAATTAATGGAAAAATATGCAAATTAATACCATTTAAATGTTGATGTCTTTTGCATTGGATATTTTACCTTATCATATGGAGACAGAAACATAAACCTTTTACCTTATCATAAGTAGACATAATTGCAAATGATTAAATCCTTACAATAAAAATCAAATAAAACATTTAGTTACGAATTTAACTTGAACTAAATGACTTGACTCTTCACATGGGATGATTTCACTGAACAACAAAAGAAAGAGAATATTGAATGATCCCCAATGATCCATCGCATCTCCCAAAAACGTTTTCAACATACATCTGTAAAATGATAGTCTAGAAACTAAAGCTTTGGTTGTCTTTCACTCAGGCTTCCATGTCTTCTCCCTGGACCTCCTCAATGTCCACTAGAGGTCGACCGATTATGATTTTTCAACGCTGATACCGATACCAATTATTGGAGGACCAAAAAGTGTTGCTGACGAAAATGATCCCGCTAACGGGATGGGTAGCGTCAAGATTAACTTCCCATGGAATATTTCCAGAAAATTTCCGGAACTTTACTGGAAAGTTTCCGACCCTTTGCAACCCTATTCACTACACATGATATTTTCCTTTACAAAACTGAAGGTCGTTCAAACATTTCTAGCTGTGCAGTTATCTGCTGTTCTCATAATAATTACATTACTCATATTGTTGATATAATATCACTACTAGATATACATCAGGGACGGCGCCAAACCAAATCCGTTGGACAGGCCTTGGATTTCCTTAGGCGGACATGTTTTTGCAATGGGAGCAATGAGAGGTGAAAATCATTAGAATGTGAGTGTCCGGGCAGCATTTTACGACATTCCAATGTCATAGTCTTGTGAATCTCTCATGCATATCATATTTTTTGATTGAAAATTGGAACAAATGGGTGAGATGGACAAATACTGATTTCAAAGCAAAATGGACTAAATTCTCATTCATAAAAACATGAGGTGAGTATCAAAATAGTTTTAAAAGATGCTTGTGACTTAAAGTTGAACCTCAGATGAATCTTAAGTATAATATCCTTTACAGTCAACTCAAAATATGATATTTTGTTCTTTTGAACTAGCCTACATTTTTCGTATCATAATGAGACTAAATGAAATGACATAGGCCAAATGGATTTTGTGATGTTTTCAAATTGTGTTTTGTATTTTAACGCCACTTTAAACGTGTACATGACACTGCAACAAAATTTCCCCATGGGGACAATAAAGTCAGTAAGTAAATTAATTTAGAAATTCTATCTTTCTTTCTCTCTCTCTCGGAGGACCATGCCTCAGGACTACCTGTTATGATGACTCCTTGCTGTCCCCAATACACCTGGCCATGCTGCTGTTTCAACTGTTCTGCCTTCGGCTATGGAACCCTGACCTGTTCACCGGACGTGCTACCTGTCCCAGACCTGCTGTTTTCAACTCTCTACAGACAGCAGGAATGGTAGAGATACTCTGAATGATCGGCCTGGTTCCTCTCTAGGTTTCTTCCTAGGTTCTGGCCTTTCTAGGGAGTTTTTCCTAGCCACTGTGCTTCTACACCTGCATTGCTTGCTGTTTGGGGTTTTAGGCTGGGTTTCTGTACAGCACTTTGAGATATCAGCTGATGTAAGAAGGGCTATATAAATACATTTGATTTGATATGCCGCTCTGACATTGCTCACCCAAATATTTATATATTCTTAACTCCATTCCATTACTTTAGATTTGTGTGTGCTATGTGTATTATTGTGAAATTGTTAGGTATAAGTTGTTAGATATTACTGCACTATTGATTTGGCCTTGTGTTTTAGGTCATTGTCCTGCTGAAACCTGAACGTGGTTTTCTTCTAGGATTTTGCCTGTGCTTAGCTCCATTACTGTAACGCAGCGTGGTAAGTGTCCATATTGATATTGATAATTTATTATCATGAACACAAAACAAAATAACAAGAACGAAACAAAACAGTCCTGAACGGTGAATACAAAAAACACCGAACAGAAAATAATCACCCACAACTCAAAGGTGAAACCAGGCTACCTAAGTATTGTTCTCAATCAGGGAAAACGATTGACAGCTACCTCTGATTGAGAACCATACCAGGCCAAACACAGAAATCCCAAATTATAGAGAAAAGAACATAGACTGCCCACCCCAACTCACTCCCTGACCATAATAAAACAAAGACAAAACAAAGGAACTAAGGTCAGAACGTGACAGTACCCCTCCCCAAAGGTGCGGACTCCGGCCGCAAATCCTGAACCTATAGGGGAGGGTCTGGGTGGGCGTCTGTCCGCGGTGGCGGCTCTGGCGCAGGACGTGGACCCCACTCCACCATAATCCTTGCCCGCCTCTTTACCCGCCTCCGTGGCCTCTTTAGAGCGGCGACCCTCGCCGCCGACCTCGGACTGGGGACCCTAGAAACGGGTCCCGAATGTACGGGAGATTCCGGCAGCACCGGACAGGCGGGAGACTCCGGCAGCTCTGGAGTGAAGGGCATTTCCGGCAGCGCCGGAGTGACGGGCGATTCCGGAAGCTCCGGAGTGAAGGGCGATTCCGGCAGCACCGGAGTAACGGACGCTCTGGCAGCTCCTGACTGACCGGCGGCTCTGGTAGCTCCTGACTGACCGGCGGCTCTCGCAGCTCCTGACAGACGGGCGACTCTGGCAGCTCAGGACAGACGGGCGACTCTGGCAGCTCAGGACAGACGGGCGACTCTGGCAGCTCAGGACAGACGGGCGACTCTGGCAGCTCAGGACAGACGGGCGACTCTGGCAGCTCAGGACAGACGGGCGACTCTGGCAGCTCAGGACAGACGGGCGACTCTGGCAGCTCAGGACAGACGGGCGACTCTGGCAGCTCAGGACAGACGGGCGACTCTGGCAGCTCAGGACAGACGGGCGACTCTGGCAGCTCAGGACAGACGGGCGACTCTGGCAGCTCAGGACAGACGGGCGACTCTGGCAGCTCAGGACAGACGGGCGACTCTGGCAGCTCAGGACAGACGGGCGACTCTGGCAGCTCAGGACAGACGGGCGACTCTGGCAGCTCAGGACAGACGGGCGACTCTGGCAGCTCAGGACAGACGGGCGACTCTGGCAGCTCAGGACAGACGGGCGACTCTGGCAGCTCAGGACAGACGGGCGACTCTGGCAGCTCAGGACAGACGGGCGACTCTGGCAGCTCAGGACAGACGGGCGACTCTGGCAGCTCAGGACAGACGGGCGACTCTGGCAGCTCAGGACAGACGGGCGACTCTGGCAGCTCAGGACAGACGGGCGACTCTGGCAGCTCAGGACAGACGGGCGACTCTGGCAGCTCAGGACAGACGGGCGACTCTGGCAGCTCAGGACAGACGGGCGACTCTGGCAGCTCAGGACAGACGGGCGACTCTGGCAGCTCAGGACAGACGGGCGACTCTGGCAGCTCAGGACAGACGGGCGACTCTGGCAGCTCAGGACAGACGGGCGACTCTGGCAGCTCAGGACAGACGGGCGACTCTGGCAGCTCAGGACAGACGGGCGACTCTGGCAGCTCAGGACAGACGGGCGACTCTGGCAGCTCAGGACAGACGGGCGACTCTGGCAGCTCAGGACAGACGGGCGACTCTGGCAGCTCAGGACAGACGGGCGACTCTGGCAGCTCAGGACAGACGGGCGACTCTGGCAGCTCAGGACAGACGGGCGACTCTGGCAGCTCAGGACAGACGGGCGACTCTGGCAGCTCAGGACAGACGGGCGACTCTGGCAGCTCAGGACAGACGGGCGACTCTGGCAGCTCAGGACAGACGGGCGACTCTGGCAGCTCAGGACAGACGGGCGACTCTGGCAGCTCAGGACAGACGGGCGACTCTGGCAGCTCAGGACAGACGGGCGACTCTGGCAGCTCAGGACAGACGGGCGACTCTGGCAGCTCAGGACAGACGGGCGACTCTGGCAGCTCAGGACAGACGGGCGACTCTGGCAGCTCAGGACAGACGGGCGACTCTGGCAGCTCAGGACAGACGGGCGACTCTGGCAGCTCAGGACAGACGGGCGACTCTGGCAGCTCAGGACAGACGGGCGACTCTGGCAGCTCAGGACAGATGGGCGACTCTGGCAGCTCAGGACAGCCTTTGGTTTCCTTGTGCCTTGCATGTGGAATGATCTACAATGCACTTTAAAACTGGAGGAATTAATGCATCTAGGGCATTTCAGACGGTTAGGAGACCTTTTTACTGAATCATTTTTTATCATTTTGTTTTGCGTATTGTTGTGCATAATAACGTGTATTTGAATGTGTATATAAATGTCTAGTTTAATGTGTTTATTGTATTTTGATGTGTATTTTGGTGCTATACAGAGCTCATCTGGAAAAGAGACCTTGGATCCTGGACTTCCTGACCGGCCACCCCCAGGTGGTAAGGGTAGGCAACATCACATCTGCCACGCTGATCCTCAACACTGGGGCCACTCAGGGGTGCGTGCTTAGTCCCCTCCTGTACTCCATGTTCACCCAGGACTGCGTGGTCAATCACAACTCCAACACCATCATTAAGTTTGCTGACGACACAACAGTGGTAGGCCTGATCTGAGAGCCTATATCGAGGAAGTCAGAGACCTGGCAGTGTGGTGCCAGGACAACAACCTGTTCCTCAATGTGAGCAAGACAAAGGAGCTGATCGTGGACTACTAGAAAAGGCGGGCCGAACAGGCCCCCCATTAACATTGATGGGGCTGTAGTGGAGCGGGTCAAGAGTTTCAAGTTCCTTTGTGTCCACATCACCAACAAACTATCACGGTCCAAACACACCAAGACTGTCGTGAAGAGGGCACAAAACCTTTTCCCTCTCTGGAGACTGAAAAGATTTGGCATGGGTCCCCAGATCCTCAAAAAGTTCTACAGCTGCACCATCGAGAGCATCTTGACCAGTTGCATCACCGCCTGGTATGGCAACTGCTCGGCATCTGACTGTAAGGCACTACAAATGGTAGTGCGTATGGCCCAGTACATCACTGAAGCTAAGATTCCCGCCATCCAGGACCTATATACTAGGCGGTGTCAGAGGAAGGCCCAAAAAACTGTCAAAGACTCCCATCACCCAAGTCATAGACTGTTCTCTATGCTACCGCATGGCAAGCGGTACCGGAGCGTCAAGTCTAGGACCAAAAGGCTCCTTAACAGCTTCCACCCCCAAGCCATAAGACTGCTGAACAATTAATCAAATGGCCACCCAGACTATTTACATTGATACATCCCCCCCCCCTTGTTTTTACATTGCGCCTACTCGCTGTTTATTATCTATGCATAGTCACTTTACCCCGACCTACATGTGCCCCTACCTCGACTAACCTTTCCCCTCGCACATTGACTCAGTACCGGTATCCCCTGTATATAGCTTCGTTATTGTTATTTTATTGTGTTACATTTTTATATGTATTTTAAACTTTAGTATATTTTGTAAATATTTTCTGAACTATTTCTTGAACTGCATTCTTGGTTAAGAGCTTGTAATTTGTCACGTTCTGACCTTTATTTCCTTTGTTTTGTCTTTATTTAGTATGGTCAGGGCGTGAGTTGGGGTGGGCAGTCTATGTGTGTTTTTCTATGTTTGGTTTCTGTTTCGGCCTAGTATGGTTCTCAATCAGAGGCAGGTGTCGTTAGTTGTCTCTGATTGAGAATCATACTTAGGTAGCCTGGGTTTCAATTTTGAGTTGTGGGTGTTTGTTTCCGTGTGAGTGTTTGTTGCCACACGGTACTGTTTCGGTTTTCGTTCATGTTCACATTTATTGTTTTGTATTTCATAGTGTTCGGTTTATATCTTATAATAAACGTTATGAATACTTACCACGCTTCTTATTGGTCCTCCGATCCTTCTCGCTACTCCTCAGAGGAGGAGGAGGAGGAATGCCGTTACATAATTAAGCATTTCACGGTAAGGTCTACATTGTTGTATTCGGCGTGTAACAAATAACATTTGATGTGATTAGTATATCTGTATAATCACATATTGTTGCCCTATTGTGTGGTCTGAACGTAGTAAAAATAGGATATTTTTTAATTAGAAATCGTACGTCCTGCCGCTTGCACAGTTTATTACAGCGGTGAGATTTATGTATTTAAGTATTTTGGAACACTAATCAACATGGCAATGCTTTTACGGATTGCACATAAAGGAAGATACATAGAGTGCCTGCTTTGTTATCCAACTGAACCCCAATCATTGCTGCTAACAGCTATGTTTTTATTATTTGCCATACAGTTTCATAAAACAAAAATATATTTCTTACAAATACATTTAAAAGCATATTGGAATATATTGTACAAAACATTTCAAATACATTTTAAAATATATTTACCAAATATGTGGATAAAAATTTTAAAAATCCAGAGGCATTTAACATATATTGTGATCAATGCAAGCACGCAGTAGCCTAAGGCTGCAGTGCAGCTCCCAATATCAGCTCCCAATATCTAGAGTTTTCCCTGTTTATTTATTCAGGCAAGTCAGTTAAGAACAAATTCTTATTTTCAATGACAGCCTAGGAACAGTGGGTTAACTGCAGAATGACAGATTTGTAACTTGTCAGCTCGGGGGTTTGAACTTGCAACCTTCCGGTTACTAGTCCAACTCTCTAACCACTAGGCTACCCTGCCGCCCCAGGGTTAGTTAACCCTATCAGCGTTTCCCTTTACTGTGGCAATTTGGGATCAAATCAACACAATATTACCCACTTTCAATGCAACATACACGAAACAAAACGAACTACGTAAGATATTTTGTTGTAGGCAGAACACATTGAAGTAGGATTCTATTCCATTGAAGGACAGATTTAACCAATCAGAGCTGCAGTAGGCCTATATGCAAATTAACCATTGCCATATACAGTATGGATCTGTGCCATTTACTTTGAACTGGACTGTGTTTCCACTACAGCATGGGCGGTCATGAGTAGATGTGCTTGTTTTGAGATCAAAGTGAGGGCTGCATGAAGCCAGGTGTGTACATTTTGTTAATATCCTTTTGCTAGTTAGTGAGTTATTAGCCCAGTCATAGATCATTTGTAGTCAGCAGCAGGGGAGTGATTGCTTCTTACAAAAGCACAAAACGTGTACATTTCTAGACTTTTAAAAAGCAAGGAAGGTAAATAGCTTTGTTTTGTCTTAAAGGGACAGTGTTGTATTTTGAGACAGGCTTGAATAAGCTAAGTAGCCAATAGGCACATGGTAGCATAATTTGTCTGAATCTCTGTAGTAATAGTATGGGAATAATAATGCATTTTAATTTGTAAGTGGTTTCTTGCATCAAACAACACAACAACATTTTCAGTCACCTCTGTGTCTGAAGGACAAGTGGATAAACAGGTTAATGTTAAGCCCTGCATGTTTGTTTTTCAAAAGTGTCATGGAATGTAGGCCTATTACTGAACACCATACATTGGCTGCTACTGTAGGCTGAATGACAGAACAGCTATTTCCATGATAAATGTTATGAGATGCATTTTCTCCTTTGTTCTTGATGGTAGGCCACTCTGGTAGACCTACATTATGATCAAATAGCCACAGAAGCCTACTTGGCCACTGTTAAAACTGTAACTTAAATTGTGTACAGCCTCAGGGTTCACAGTAAATACACGCGCTGGAAGTTGCACAGAATTTCCATAACATTCAAGTTTACCCTCAGCTTACCTTGAGGGGGAAGTAGAATGTCGTAGTCTGAGGGCGTCCTGTTGTGGAAGGGACAGAGGGTGGCACGAGCTGCCCCAGAGAGCAACACCCCCGATTCAAAATGCCCACCTGAGAATCACAAGGACAGGTTAACGTGATCGGGAATGGCAGGCTAGGCACCAACTGCTCATAACCCGAAAGCACACTGCAGCAAAACTATTTTAGGCCGGTACCTCCTCTTTCTATGTTTAAGATTTTACTCTGTGGTGGTATTGGACAATGGATGGACACAAGAACGCATTTGTGGATCGCACACACATGCACACACTCGTGGGGATGATGATGATGATGACACTGAGCCCTAAGTATTAACAACCGTGTCAGCTTTGATTTCTTTCACACAGAACACTTCCAGTAACAAGCAGAGCCAAATACTGGTAGATCAGGTCCAGAACGTGACATCACCACTTCAGCCTTACCATACTCAAAGGGCTTGTGCTTGTTTTCCCCGGCAGAGGATTCCGAGGACCCATTCTCCAGATTTCTGATTAAAAAAAAGGCAAAACATAGAGAGATTACATTTGTTCCCCATTAACATTTGTCCATATATTTTGGGGCTTTTACCAACACAAGACTGTTTATACTGCACAGCACCCGCAGGTTGCGCTTTGCTGAGTAACAGTTGAAATCCAGCTTGATCCAGGAATTCATTCTTCCCTTTCATGCAACTCCTACAAGTTTGACCAAATCTACATTTGGCAGCTTTTTCACTTATTTATTGTATCTCTATTCCAGAATAAAAAGTTACGTCCCAAATGGCACACTATTCCCTATGGGCCCTGGGCAAATGTAGTACATTATTTAGGGAATAGGGTTCCACTTGGGATGCATCGTCTGTGCTGGTACCTGTTAGGGATCCGGACGGAGACGCAGACTGGGGAATGGGATAGGCACACCGGGTAGGATGAAGGGATCTGATACTCGTCTTCAACACGCTCGGTTGTTCCTCTTGCTCTCCCAACACCAGGTGTGGTGAAAGGATTGAGGTGTCTGGAAGACAAAGCAACCATTTTACATTTTAGACCACGCAGGTTTTAACAAACTTCCATTGTGCTACAAATATAGTATCAGTCAAAAGTTTGGACACACCTACTCATTCAAGGGTTTTTATCTTTATTTGTACTATTTTCTACATTGTAGAATAATAGTGAAGACATCAAAACTATGAAATAACACATATGGAATCATGTAGTAACCATTTAAAAAAATATATATATATTTTATATATATATATATATATTTTATATTCTTCAAAGTAGCCACCCTTTGCCTTGATGAAAGCCTTGCACGCTCTTGGCACTCTCTCAACCAGCTTCATGAGGAATGCTTTTCCAACAGTCTTGAAGGAGTTCTCACAAATGCTGAGCACTTGATGGATGCTTTTCCTTCACTCTGCGTTACAACTCATCCCAAACCATCTCAATTGGGTTGAGGTCAGGTGATTGTGGAGGCCAGGTCATCTGATGCAGCACTCCATCACTGTCCTTCTTGGTGAAATAGCCCTTACACAGCCTAGAGGTGTGTTGGGTCAATGTCCCGTTGAAAAACAAATGATAGTCCCACTAGGCGCAAACCAGATGGGATGACGTATCGCTGCAGAATGCTGTGGTAGTCATGCTGGTTAAGTGTGCCTTGAATTCTAAATAAATAATTGACAGTGTCACCAGCAAAGCAACCCCACACCATCACACCTCCTCCTCTATGCTTCACGACGGGAACAACAAATGCAGAGATCCTCCGTTCACTTACTCTGCGTCTAACAAAGACACAGCGGTTGGAACCAAAAATCTCAAATTTGGACTCATCAGACCAAAGACAGATTTCCATCGGTCTAATGTCCATTGCTCGTGTTCCTTGGCCCATGCAAGTCTCTTCTTCTTATTGGTGTCCTTTAATAGTAGGTTCTTTGCAGCAATTCGACCATGAATGCCTGATTCACGCAGTCTCCTCTGAACAGTTGATGTTGAGATGTGTCTGTTACTTGAACTCTGTGAAGCATTTGGGCTGCAATCTGAGGTGCATTTAACTAAAATAACCTATGCTCTGCAGCAGAGGTAACTCTGGGTCTTACTTTCCTGTGGCGGTCCTCATGAGAGCCAGTTTCATCATAGCGCTTGATGGTTTTTGAGACCGCACTTGAAGAAACTTTCAAGGTTCTTGAAATGTTCTGGATTGACTGACCTTCATGTCTTAAAGTAATGATGGACTGTTGTTTCTCTTTGATTATTTGAGCTGTTCTTGCCATAATATGGACTTGGTCTTTTACAAAATAGGGCTGGCTATCTTCTGTATACCACCCCTACCTTGTCACAACACAACTGATTGGCTCAAATGCAATAAGAAGGAAAGACATTCCACAAATTAACTTGTAACAAGGCACATCTGTTGATTGAAATGCATTCCAGGTGACTACCTCATGAAGCTGGTTGAGAGAATGCCAAGAGTGTGCAAAGCTGTCATCAAGGCAAAGGGTGGCTACTTTGAAGAATCTCAAATATATACACTACAGTTCAAAAGTTTGGGGTCAGTTACAAATGTCCTTATTTTTGAAAGAAAGCATTTTTTTGTCCATTAAAATAACACCAAATTGATCAGAAATACAGTGTAGGCATTGCTAATGTTGTAAATGACTATTGTAGCTGGAAATGGCAGATTTTTTATGGAATATTTACATTGGCGTACAGATGCCCAATATCAGCAACCCTCACTCCTGTGTTCCAATAGCACGTTGTGTTAGCTAATCCAAGTTTATCATTTTAAAAGGCGAATTGATCATTAGAAAACTATTTTGCAATCATGTTAGCACAGCTGAAAACTGTTGTTCTGATTAAAGAAGCAATAAAACTGGACTTCTTTAGACTACTTGAATATCTGGAGCATCAGCATTTGTGGGTTCGATTACAGGCTCAAAATGGCCAGAAACAAAGAACTTTAGACTCGTCAATCTATTCTTGTTCTGAGAAATAATGACTATGCGAGAAATTGCCAAGAAACTGAGGATCTCGTACAAAGCTGTGTACTACTCCCTTCACAGAACAGCGAAAACTGTCTCTAACCAGAATAAAAAGAGGAGTGGGAGGCCCCAGTGCACAACTGAGCAAGAGGACAAGTACAATAGAGTATCTGGTTTGAGAAACAGATGCCTCACAAGTCCTCAACTGGCAGCTCCATTAAATAGTACCCGCAAAACACCAGTCTCAACGTCAACAGTGAAGAGGTGACTCTGGGATGCTGGCCTTGTAGGAAGAGTTCCCCTGTCCAATGTCTATGTTCTTTTGCCCATCTTAATATTTTATTTTTATTGGCCAGTCTGAGATATGGCCTTTCCTTTGCAACTCTGCCTAGAAGGCCAGCATCCCGGAGTCACCTCTTCACTGTTGACATTGAGACTGGTGATTTGCAGGTACTAAACTTCACGACTTAAACCTGCTGTGTCAGCTTTTATTGCTGCTTATTTGGGAAATGACCTCAACAGTTCCATGGCTGTGTGTGTGTGTGTGTGTGTGTGTGTGTGTGTGTGTTTTGTGTGCACAGATGTGGAGGGAGACAAAGCTTCACCCTGTGGCCTCACTGTTCAGTGTCCAGCAGTTGCCATTATAGCTTCACTGCACTATTTCCCATAACATCCACTGTGCAACACAATAGAAAAATACCAAATCAAATGTCTTTGTCAGCTAAAAGGGAATTAGATATTCTGCAGCCAACATTCACAGAACCACTCTCAATCATGACAGGACCCTTCAGCAACCATATTACATTATTGGTACAAGGCCATGTGTTTCAGCTGCAAAACACTAAGAGTGGAGGGGAAGAGGATGTAAGAGAAAAGGCCTGGAATTTGATGGATTTCCTGACTCCTCGATTAGGATAAAGTTTTCCCGACATACACTACATGACCAAAGTATGTGGACACCTACTAATCCAACATCTCATTTCAAAATCATGGGCATTATTAATTTGGAGTTGGTTAACAGCTGCTATAACAGCCTCAACTCTTCTGGGAAGGCTTTCCACTAGATGTTGGAACATTGCTATGGGGTCTTGCTTTCTTCAGCCACGAGCATTAGTGAGGTCGAGCACTGATGTTTGGCGATTAGGCCTGGCTCGGAGTCAGCATCCAATTCGTCACAAAGGTGTTCGATAGGGTTGAGGTTAGGGCTCTATGCATGCCAGTCAAGTTTATTTTAAAGGTACTTTTTTACCCGCTTTTCTCCCCAATTTCATGATATCCAAATTGGTAGTTACAGTCTTGTCCCATAGCTGCAACTCCCGCATGGACTCGGGAGAGGCGAAGGTTGAGAGCCATCTGTCCTCTGAAACATGACCCTGCCAAGCCGCACTGCTTCTTGGCACACTGCTCACTTAACCCAGAAGCCAGACGCACGAATGTGTCGGAGGAAACACCGTACAACTGGCGACCGTGTCACCATGCATGTGCCGGCCCACACAGGAGTCGCTAGAGCGCAATGGGACAAGGCCATCGAGGCCAGCCAAACCCTCTCCTAATTCGGACGACGCTGGGTCAATTGTACGTCGCCTTATGGATTTCCCGTTCGCAGCCAGCTGCAACACAGCCCTGGCTCGAACCCGGATCTGTAGTGATGCCTCAAACACTGCAAGTGCCTTAGAACATTGCGTCACACCGATCTCGACAAACCATTTCTGTTTGGACCTAGCATTGTGCACAAGGGCATTGTCATGCTGAAACAGGAAAGGATCTGCCCCAATCTTTTGCCACAAAGTTGGAAGCACAGAATCATCTAGAATGTTATTGTATGCTTTAGCAATAAGATTTCCTTTCACTGGAACTAAGGGGCATAGCCCGACCATGAAAAACAGCCCCAGGCCATTATTCCTCCTCCACCAAACTTTACAGTTGCCGCTAGGCATTGGGCAGGTAGCGTTCTCCTTGCATCCGCCAAACCCAGATTTGTCCATCGGACTGCCAGATGGTGAAGTGTGATTCATCACTCCACAGAACGTGTTTCCACAGCTCCATAGTCCAATAGCGGCGAGCTTTACACCCCTCCAGCTGACGCTTGGCATTGTGCATGATGATCTTAGGCTTGTGTGCTTGTTTCATTAAGATTCATTAAGATTTCATTAAGATTCAGTTCTTGTGCTGACGTTGTTTCCAAGGCAGTTTGGAACTTGGTAGTGAGTTTCTGCAACTGAGGACAGACAATTTTTACTCGCTACGTGAATTTATAAATCTGCCAAATAATTTTAAAAAACGGTTTTTGCTTTGTCATTATGGGGTATTGTGTGTTGATTGATGAGGAAAGAAATATTGAATACATTGTAGAATAAAGCTGTAACTAAACAAAAGGCATATCTACCTCAATTATCTTGTACCCCTGTACATCGACTCAGTACTAGTACACCCTCCCTGTATATAATCATGTTATTGTTACAAATTGTGTATTTATTCCTTGTGTTATAACTATGTGTTTCTCTCTCTGCATTGTTGGGATGGTCATGTAAGTAAGCATTTCATTGTTAGTTTACACCTGTTGTTTAGCTTCTTAGCAAAGAGCAATTTCTCAAGCAAGAATTTTGCTAGAACTGTCTGGTAGTGGTCTAGGAGGGGAAAACTGAAAACTAGCTGGTATTGGCAAAGGTTTGGAACTCTCTTTCTTATTGGTATATTAACAAATTTACCACCTGGTGATGTCAGCAGGCAGGCCAAAACTTCATCCCACCAAAACAGGCAGAAATTTCAGGCGGTGTTTCAAACAGCTCTTACACTAAAAGGGCATTATTATAATTTTCATAATTTTATAGTATTATTCCAACCTCATAGTGTGAAAATATATATAAAACACATATTGTACACCCATTCATAAAGCTGGCCCGCAAAAATGAACAGACTAACAGAAAATCAATAGTAAATCTTTCAACGTATGTGTGTGTGACAGTATTGCGGGAGAGACTCACTTGTGGCTGCTGTTGAGAGCGGGCAAGGGAGCGGAGTGTCGGAGAGGAGGAATGTCGTACTCATCACTGACATGGAGACCATTTGAGTAAGGCTGCAGACAGACATACAGACCAAGAGAGACACACAGACTGACAAGAAGGAAACACCAGTATACAAAAGTGCACAAGAACAAAGTCTACGGTAATCCACTTATTTTCATTCATACAAGCAATCTCCATAGACAAACATTGGCATTAGAATGGCCTTACTGAAGAGCTCAGTGACTTTCAACTTGACACCATCCAACAAGTAAGTTCGTCAAATTTCTGCCCTGCTAGAGCTGCCCCGGTCAACTGTGTAAGTGCTGTTATTGTGAAGTGGAAATGCCTAGGAGCAACAATGGCTCAGCCGCGAAGTGGTAGGCCACACAAGTTTACAGAACGGGACCGCCAAGTGCTGAAGCACGTAGCACGTAAAAATCGCCTGTTGCAACACTCACTACCGTCAGCACAAGAACTGTTCGTCCGGAGCTTCATGAAATGGGTTTCCATGGCCAAGCAGCCGTGCACAAGCCTAAGATCACCATGTGCAATGCCAAGCATTGGCTGGAGTAGTGTAAAGCCTGCTGCCATTGGACTATGGAGCAGTGGAAACGCGTTCACTGGAGTGATAAATCACGTTTCACCATTTGGCAGTCTGACAGACAAATCAGGGTTTGGCAGATGCCAGGAGAACACCACCTGCCCCAATGCGTAATGCTGACTGTCAAGTTTTGTGGAGGAGGAATAATGGTTCAGGGGTAATGGTTCGGGGTAAGCCCCTTAGTTCCAGTGAAGGGAAATCTTAACGCTACATCATACAATGACATTCTAGACGATTCTGTGCTTCCAACTTTGTGGCAACAGTTTGGGGAAAGTCTTTTCCTGTTTCAGCATGACAATGCCCCTGTGCACAAAGCGAGGTCCATACAGAAATGATTTGTCGAGATCGGTGTGGAAGAACTTGATTGGTCGGCACAGAGCTCTGACCTTAACCGAGGACAGACCCCATCGAACACCTTTGGGATGAATTGGAATGCCGACTGCGAGCTAAGCCTAATTGCCCAACATCCATGCCTGACCTCTCTAATGCTCTTGTGGCTGAATAGAAGCAAATCGCCGCAGCAATGTTACAACATCTAGCAAAAAGCCTTCCCAGAAAACTGGAGGCTGTTATAGCAGCAAAGGGGGGACCAACTCTATATTAATGCCCATGATTTTGGAATGAGATGTGCAACGAGCAGGTGTCCACATACTTTTGGTCATGTACTTTCGACACCACTTTAGCTTCCAAACCTACTCAGCCAGGATTCAATCCCATTGAAGGTTATAGCCACTGCGGCTTTGAAAGACCATATCTGATTGAGCTGACATATGCAGAATTTACCAGGAATGAGATCTCCGAATTGAATCCCGGCCTTAAACTGCAGGCCACAGTCCCTCGTCAAAATGAATGACAACAAAAATTTGCTTTTTGGTGTTAATTTAAGGTTTGTGTAAGGCATAAGGTTAGCAGTGTGGTTAAGGTTTAAAAGATTTTATGACTTTGTGTCTGTGCCAGCTAGTGACTACCCTGCAGAGCTGTCCTCCCAATAAATTCCAACCTGCCAATCCTTTCCACATTGGGCAGAGGTTGGCATGCCCCCTGCAGACAACCACTCTTGGACACTGTGCCCACCTCATCTCCCACACTACCCCAGAGGACACTACCCTCCAATTACAGGATTTTCACCCCATGGGTTCTGAGTAACCCATCTGGCGTGTGCTCACCTGGGTTGGAGTCAATGTTGAATCATTACAATTATATTTTCTAATTGATATTATGCCATTATTTTCTATGTTTTTTTCAATTGATGAATTTATCATAGTTAAAATGGAATTGACCTAGAGATCTTCTTAGGTCTAAAAAGTGAAACCCGAACAGACCAGAGGACAATCAGACCCGGACCAAAACAGACCTGAGAATAATCAGACCCGAACCCAAATGGACCCGACGACAACCCGACGACAATCAAATTGACCAACCCTGGTCTAAATTGACCAACCGTTCTGGCAATGATGCCAGAACTCTACACTGCAAAATTGGCTGGAGGTGGACTTCAGTCACTCTGGCACAACCTGCATGGATAAGGCAGTATCTGGCTGCCATCCACACCGGTTCAGTTAGGGCAAGGCTAGAGCAGAGCGGGGCTATGAGGGCAGTAAATAAAGATAATATGAGCATGAGAGAAAGAGACATATCAAACCTATGCCCCTTCTTCCCACCCCACGCCCCCCGCCCCTGTGGCGAGGACCTCTATGACAGCAGGACATATGACCAGGCCGTGAGAAGAGCAACAGGCCCAACCCCCACTATTACATCCGCCAAAGCCCCGTCCTGCGACCTAAGAGGTATGTATCAGATGCTCAATATGCTCTGCTCACACTTACTGTAATGGTCCGGGCCTAAACAACACAAAAACAACACTAGACACTATGGAACACAAAGCTTTCACTATCTCATCCTGGAATATACAAGGTCTGAGGTCATCTGCCTTTGCCCTAAAGAGCAGGAACCCAGACCTCATCAAATACATTAGAAATACAGACATTGTCATCCTACAAGAAACATGGTATAAAGGAGACGGACCCACTGGTTGCCCTCTAGGTTACAGAGAGCTAGTAGTCCCATCCACCAAACTACCAGGTGTGAAACTGGGAAGATACTCAGGGGGTATGCTAAATGGTTTTGAGCAGACCTAACCCACTCTATTAAATTAGTCAAAACAGGAAAATTTTACATCTGGCTAAAAAATAATAAAGAAATGATCTCAACAGAGAAAAATGTCCTCATGTCTGCTACTTACAGTGGGGCAAAAAAGTATTTAGTCAGCCACCAATTGTGCAAGTTCTCCCACTTAAAAAAATGAGAGAGGCCTGTAAATGTCATCATAGGTACACTTCAACTATGACAGACAAAATTAGGAAAAAAATCCAGAAAATCACATTGTAGGATTTTTAATGAATTTATTTGCAAATTATGGTGGAAAATAAGTATTTGGTCAATAACAAAAGTTTATCTCAATACTTTGTTATATACCCTTTGTTGGCAATGACAGTGGTCAAATGTTTTCTGTAAGTCGTCACAAGGTTTTCACACACTGTTGCTGGTATTTTGGCCCATTCCTCCTGCAGATCTCCTCTGAGCAGTGATGTTTCTTGGCTGTTGCTGGGCAACACAGACTTGACAAGACGGATGGCACTGTGATAGACTGCATCCAGATTGGAAGCTATTTTGTAAACGACATCGCCGAAGTCGGGAATCGGTAGGATAGTCAGTTTTACGAGGGTATATGTTTGGCGGCGTGAATAGGAAGCAGATTCTAGATTTAATTTTGGATTGGAGATGTTTAATGAGTCTGGAAGGACTTTACAGTCTAGCCAGACACCTAGGTATTTGTAGTTGTTCACATATTCTAAGTCAGAACCGTCCAGAGTAGTGATGCTAGTCGGGTGGGCGGTTGCGGGCAGCGATCGGTTGAAAGCATGCATTTGGTTTTACTAGCGTTTTAAGAGCAGTTAGAGGCCATGGAAGAAGTGTTGAGTGGCATTGAAGCTCGTTTGCAGGTTTGGTAACACAGTGTCCAAAGAAGGGTTAGATGTATACAGAATGGTGTCATCTGCGTAGTGTTGGATCAGGGAATCACCCGCAGCAAGAGCGATATCGTTGATATATACAGAGGAAAGAGTCGGCCCGAGAATTGAACCCTGTGGCACCCCCATAGAGACTGCCAGAGGTCCGGACAACAGGCCCTCCGATTTGACACACTGAACTCTGTCTGAGAAGTAGATGGTGAACCAGGTGAGGCAGTCATTTGAGAAACCAAGGCTGTTGAGTCTGCCGATAAGAATACGGTGATTGACAGAGTCGAAAGCCTTGGCCAGGTCGATGAAGACGGCTGCAAAGTACTGTCTTTTAGCAATGGCGGTTATGATATCGTGTAGGACCTTGAGCGTGGCTGAGGTGCACCCGTTACCAGCTCGAAAACCGGATTGCAAGGCGGAGAAGGTACGGTGGGATTCAAAATGGTCAGTTATCTGTTTATTAACTTGGCTTTCAAAGACTTTAGAAAGACAGGGCAAGACAGGGCAGGGCAGGTCTATAACAGTTTGGGTCTAGAGTGCCACCCCCTTTGAAGAGGGGGATGACCACGGCAGCTTTCCATTCTTTAGGGATCTCGGACGATACGAAAGAGAGGTTGAACAGACTGGTAATAGGGGTTGCAACAACTACGGTGGATCATTTTAGAAAGAGAGGGTCCAGATTGTCTAGACCGGCTGATTTGTACGGGTCCAGGTTTTGCAGCTCTTTCAGAACATCTGCTATCTGGAGAAGCTGGGGAGGCTTGGGCAAGTAGCTGCGGGGGGGGGTGGTCTAGCCAGGAGGAAAGCATGGCCAGCCGTAGAGAAATGCTTATTGAAATTCTCGATTATCGTGGATTTATCGGTGGTGACAGTGTTACCTAGCCTCAGTGCAATGGGCAGCTGGGAGGAGGTGCTCTTATTCTCCATGGACTTTACAGTGTCCCAAAACCTTTGGAGTTAGAGCTACAGGATGCAAATGTCTGTTTGAAAAAGCTAGCCTTTCCTGACTGACTGAGTGTATTGGTTCCTGACTTCTCTGAAAAGTTGCATATCGCGGGGACTTTTCGATGCTAGTGCAGTCCGCCACAGGTTTTTGTGCTGGTCGAGGGCAGTCAGGTCTGGAGTGAACCAAGGGCTATATCTGTCCTAAGATCTAAATATTTTGAAAGGGGCATGCTTATTTAAGATGGTGAGGAAATTACTTTTAAAGAATGACCAGGCATCCTCGACTAACGGGATGAGGTCAATATCCTTCCAGGATACCCGGTCTAGGTCGATTAGAAAGGCCTGCTCACAGAAGTGTTTTAGGGAGCGTTTGACAATGATGAGGGGTGGTTGTTTGACAGCGGACCCATAGCGGATGCAGGCAATGAGGCAGTGATCGCTGAGATCCTGATTGAAAATAGCAGAGGTGTATTTGGGGGGCAAGTTGGTCAGGATAATATCTATGAGGATGCCCATGTTCGTTGATAATTTGTGAGAGATTGAGGGCATCTATTTTAGATTGTAGAACTGCCGGAGTATTAAGCATATCCCAGTTTAGGTCACCTAACAGAACGAACTCTGAAGATAGATGGGGGGCAATCAATTCACATATGGTGTCCAGGGCACAGCTGGAAACTGAGGGGGGGGGGGGTCTATAACAGGCGGCGACAGTGAGAGACTTATTTCTGGAGAGATTTTTTTATTTTATTATGAGCTCGAACTGTTTGGGAATAGACCTGGAAAGTATGACAGAACTTTGCAGGCTATCTCTGCAGTAGATTCCTCACCCTTTGGCAGTTCTATCTTGACGGAAAATGTTGAATGGAAATCTCCGAATTTTTGGTGGCCTCTCTAAACCAGGATTAAGACACAGCAAGGACATCAGGGTTGGCGGAATGTGCTAAAGCAGTGAGTAAAACTAACTTAGGGAGGAGGCTTCTGATGTTGACATGCATGAAACCAAGGCTTTTTCGGTTACAGAAGTCAACAAATGACAGTGCCTGGTGGCACGCAGGGCCTGGGTTAATCTCCACATCACCGGAGGAACAAGGGGGAGTAGGATGAGGGTACGGCTAAAGGCTATCAAAACTGGTCGTGTGGTGCATTGGGGTCAGATAATAAAAGGAGCAGATTTTTGGATGTGGTAGAATAGATTCAGAACATAATGTATAGACAGGGGTATGGTGGGGTGTGGGCACAGTGGAGGCAAGCCCAGGCACCGAGTGATGATAAGAGAGGTTGCATCTCTGGATGGGCTAGTTAAGCTGGGTGAGGTCGCCGCATGTGTGGGAGGTGGGACAAAGGAGGTATCTGAGGCATGTTGAGGGGGACCAGGGGCTCCGCAGTAAACTAAAACAATGATAACTATCCTAAACAACAGTGTTCAAGGCATATTGACATTTGAGAGAGACATAAAGCGAGGCATAAAGCAATCACAGGTGTTGATTGGGGGAGCTAGCTAAGACAACAACGGCTAAGACAACAACAGCTAATCAGCCACGACAACAACAACAGGTAAGATGGCGATGAATGGGCAGAGGGTCAGTTAACTACACACAGGGCTTGAGTTCGAGGCAGGGGCCGACAGATAAACAAAAAATAAACAAAATGGAGTACCGTGATTAATGAACAGTTCAGCAGGTATCAGCTATGTAGCCAAGTGATCATAGGGTCCAGTGAACAGCAATAGACGGAACAGGGAAGAGGGAAGCCACGGGGTAGTCATTATTACGCTAGCACGCGGGAGACACAGCGTTTAAAGTTAGCAGGTCGGGGTAAGTAGAAGCATCTGCTCCGACGTCCAGCAAAGGCCTGTTGAGGGCACAGCGGATGGAGTTACGTCGGCGGAAAATTTGTGGTGGTATGGCGGGGCACTGTGTCAACATAGGGTCCGGGCCAGATGGCGAAAGAGGTATTGTAGTTGTAGTACTTTCGTTTGCTAGCTGGGAGATGCACCTGGCTCGCATTAGCCACTATAGCCACTCGGTAGCAGCTAGCTAGCAGCGATGATCCGATGGAAAGGTCCAGAGCTAACGGCAAGGATCAGGTGGAACAGTCGATTCTAGCCGTGTTAGGGGTAGAGTCCGGGAGGCATCAGCTGAGTAGCCGAGTGATCAGAGAGTAGGCCGGGAGGTGGGCCTGGTTCAGGGCTAGCTTCGGGGCTGGGTCACTCGGTGGCAGCAAGCTAGCTGTGATGATCAGGAGTAATGGTCCAGGGCTTACGGCAGGAATCCAGGGTTTTAGTGGAGAAAACAGTCCGATACAGGCAGGCTGGCAAGTATTATCCAGGCTGAAAAAACGTCTGGTGTCTGTTCAGAAGATAAAGGCCGCCAGCAGTGGCTAACAATGACTAAATAGCTAGTAGCTAATTAGATGGTTAGCTTCTGATGGAGGTTATGGCTATAAGGTCTAAAAAATTATTGCGGATCCATGTCACATTGGGTGAGGCGGGTTACTGGAATGCATATTTAAATGAAAAATGAAAAAATATATATATATATACAAAAAAGACAAAAATCACCAAAAGTAAACGAGAGGACGACAAACCACGTCTGCACTGCTACGCTATCTTGGAGTAATTCCGAGGTGCATCCACATTTACTTTTTGTCAGCCAACAAGATGAGTAGGCCTAATGAACAGCAAAAGCACTAGCTATGTCAACCTACTATCCCCCATAGTACAATAGTCAACCTATTCTATTCTGTGCGAGAAATAAATATTCCAAAATATTCCATTCTGGGATAGATTCCTTTTTCTACGTATTCCCCAAAGTGTATACAGCATTTTGACGTAGTTTCACGCCTTTATGTTGAAGAATGAGCGTAAACGACTACATTGCGTAAGTGTCCGGCTGAGGGCTCTCAGAGTAATTATTGCGTAATAGACAGAGGTAGCTATTTTTCCTCCCGGTCTTACTGAAAATACAGCTGTCCCGGTTGATATACAGTATGTCTTATTCGAGTCATTTTCTCATTTTTTGATTTCAACATTATACCGATTACAATTCATCTCAGGTTTTATTAGATCCAGTATTATTCTGTGGTCCTCTGGTGGTTCATTGTCCTTTTTGATAATTGCTATGTTCTTACATTTTTAACTTTTACATTCAGAAAATGAGAACATATGAAAATTGTGTTTCCTTTTAACACGAGTCTTCAATATTCCCAGGTAAGAAGTTTTAGGTTGTAGTTATTATAGGAATTATAGGACTATTTCCCTCTATACCATTTGTATTTCATATACCTTTGACTATTGGATGTTCTTATAGGCACTTTAGTATTGCCAGTGTAACAGTATTACTTCCGTCCCTCTCCTCGCTCCTCCCTGGGCTCGAACCAGGAACACAATGACAACAGCCACCCTTGAAGCATCGTTACCCATGCAGAGCAAGGGGAAAAACCACTCCAAGTCTCAGAGCGAGTGACGTTTGAAACGCTATTAGCGGCAGGTGAGTTGTTACACACTCCTTAAGAACACATTCTTATTTTCAATGACGGCCTTGGAACGGTGGGTTAACTGCCTCGTTCAGGGGCAGAACTACAGATTTTTACCATGTCAGCTAGGGCGATTCAATCTTGCAACCTTACAGTTAACTAGTCCAATGCTCTAACCACCTGCCTCTCATTGCACTCCACGAGGAGACTGCCTGTTACGCGAATGCAGTAAGCCAAGGTAAGTTTCTAGCTAGCATTAAACTTATCTTATAAAAAACAATCAATCAATCAATCATAATCACTAGTTAACTACACATGGTTGATGATATTACTAGTTTATCTAGTTTATCTATGTCCTGCATTGCATATAATTGATGCGGTGCGTATCGTTGCTCCAATATGTACCTAACCATGAACATCAATGCCTTTCTTAAAATCAATACAGAGAAGTATATCATTAAACCTAAATATTTAGCTA